>NC_135403.1:740000-1110000 GCF_051989625.1 Stigmatopora argus
TTTAATGAAAATTATCATACTCGGCCAAAACATGCTTTTCAGCCTCTGAAAAGCACATTTTGGCCATAAAAACTGAAAATGTCCCCTGCAACCAAACGAACTGTCGGAGACACAAATCTACAATGGACATAGTGTAAAATGGTCCAATTCAAGTAAGTTATTCATTTGGCATCAATCGAAGTGATAGAAATCAAGTTTTAATGAAAATTATCAAACTCGGCCAAAACATGCTTTTCAGCCCCTGAAAAGCACATTTTGGCCATAAAAACTGAATATGTCCCCTGCAACCAAACGAACTGTCAGAGACACAAATCTACAATGGACATAGTGTAAAATGGTCCAATTCAAGTAAGTTATTCATTTGGCATCATTCGAAGTGATAGAAATTAAGTTTTAATGAAAATTATCATACTCTGCCAAAACATGCTTTTCAGCCTCTGAAAAGCACATTTTGGCCATAAAAACTGAAAATGTCCCCTGCAACCAAACAAACTGTCGGAGACACAAATCTACAATGGACATAGTGTAAAATGGTCCAATTCAAGTAAGTTATTCATTTGGCATCATTCGAAGTGATAAAAATTAAGTTTTAATGAAAATCATCATACTCGGCCAAAACATGCTTTTCAGCCCCTGAAAAGCACATTTTGGCCATAAAAACTGAAAATGTCCCCTGCAACCAAACGAACTGTCGGAGACACAAATCTACAATTGACATAGTGTAAAATGGTCCAATTCAAGTAAGTTATTCATTTGGCATCATTCGAAGTGACAGAAATCAAGTTTTAATGAAAATTATCATACTAGGCCAAAACATGCTTTTCAGCCTCTGAAAAGCACATTTTGGCCATAAAAACTGAAAATGTCCCCTGCAACCAAACGAACTGTCGGAGACACAAATCTACAATGGACATAGTGTAAAATGGTCCAATTCAAGTAAATTATTCATTTGGCATCATTCGAAGTGATAGAAATCAAGTTTTAATGAAAATTATCATACTCGGCCAAAACATGCTTTTCAGCCTCTGAAAAGCACATTTTGGCCATAAAAACTGAAAATGTCCCCTGCAACCAAATGAACTGTCGGAGACACAAATCTACAATGGACATAGTGTAAAATGGTCCAATTCAAGTAAGTTATTCATTTGGCATCAATCGAAGTGATAGAAATCAAGTTTTAATGAAAATTATCAAACTCGGCCAAAACATGCTTTTCAGCCCCTGAAAAGCACATTTTGGCCATAAAAACTGAATATGTCCCCTGCAACCAAACGAACTGTCAGAGACACAAATCTACAATGGACATAGTGTAAAATGGTCCAATTCAAGTAAGTTATTCATTTGGCATCATTCGAAGTGATAGAAATTAAGTTTTAATGAAAATTATCATACTCTGCCAAAACATGCTTTTCAGCCTCTGAAAAGCACATTTTGGCCATAAAAACTGAAAATGTCCCCTGCAACCAAACAAACTGTCGGAGACACAAATCTACAATGGACATAGTGTAAAATGGTCCAATTCAAGTAAGTTATTCATTTGGCATCATTCGAAGTGATAAAAATTAAGTTTTAATGAAAATCATCATACTCGGCCAAAACATGCTTTTCAGCCCCTGAAAAGCACATTGTGGCCATAAAAACTGAATATGTCCCCTGCAACCAAACGAACTGTCAGAGACACAAATCTACAATGGACATAGTGTAAAATGGTCCAATTCAAGTAAGTTATTCATTTGGCATCATTCGAAGTGATAGAAATCAAGTTTTAATGAAAATTATCATACTCGGCCAAAACATGCTTTTCAGCCTCTGAAAAGCACATTTTGGCCATAAAAACTGAAAATATCCCCTGCAACCAAACGAACTGTCGGAGACACAAATCTACAATGGACATAGTGTAAAATGGTCCAATTCAAGTAAATTATTCATTTGGCATCATTCGAAGTGATAGAAATCAAGTTTTAATGAAAATTATCATACTCGGCCAAAACATGCTTTTCAGCCTCTGAAAAGCACATTTTGGCCATAAAAACTGAAAATGTCCCCTGCAACCAAACGAACTGTCGGAGACACAAATCTACAATGGACATAGTGTAAAATGGTCCAATTCAAGTAAGTTATTCATTTGGCATCAATCGAAGTGATAGAAATCAAGTTTTAATGAAAATTATCAAACTCGGCCAAAACATGCTTTTCAGCCCCTGAAAAGCACATTTTGGCCATAAAAACTGAATATGTCCCCTGCAACCAAACGAACTGTCAGAGACACAAATCTACAATGGACATAGTGTAAAATGGTCCAATTCAAGTAAGTTATTCATTTGGCATCAATCGAAGTGATAGAAATCAAGTTTTAATGAAAATTATCAAACTCGGCCAAAACATGCTTTTCAGCCCCTGAAAAGCACATTTTGGCCATAAAAACTGAATATGTCCCCTGCAACCAAACGAACTGTCAGAGACACAAATCTACAATGGACATAGTGTAAAATGGTCCAATTCAAGTAAGTTATTCATTTGGCATCAATCGAAGTGATAGAAATCAAGTTTTAATGAAAATTATCAAACTCGGCCAAAACATGCTTTTCAGCCCCTGAAAAGCACATTTTGGCCATAAAAACTGAATATGTCCCCTGCAACCAAACGAACTGTCAGAGACACAAATCTTCAATGGACATAGTGTAAAATGGTCCAATTCAAGTAAGTTATTCATTTGGCATCATTCGAAGTGATAGAAATTAAGTTTTAATGAAAATTATCATACTCTGCCAAAACATGCTTTTCAGCCTCTGAAAAGCACATTTTGGTTATAAAAACTGAAAATGTCCCCTGCAACCAAACGAACTGTCGGAGACACAAATCTACAATGGACATAGTGTAAAATGGTCCAATTCAAGTAAATTATTCATTTGGCATCATTCGAAGTGATAGAAATCAAGTTTTAATGAAAATTATCATACTCGGCCAAAACATGCTTTTCAGCCTCTGAAAAGCACATTTTGGCCATAAAAACTGAAAATGTCCCCTGCAACCAAACGAACTGTCGGAGACACAAATCTACAATGGACATAGTGTAAAATGGTCCAATTCAAGTAAGTTATTCATTTGGCATCAATCGAAGTGATAGAAATCAAGTTTTAATGAAAATTATCAAACTCGGCCAAAACATGCTTTTCAGCCCCTGAAAAGCACATTTTGGCCATAAAAACTGAATATGTCCCCTGCAACCAAACGAACTGTCAGAGACACAAATCTACAATGGACATAGTGTAAAATGGTCCAATTCAAGTAAGTTATTCATTTGGCATCATTCGAAGTGATAGAAATTAAGTTTTAATGAAAATTATCATACTCTGCCAAAACATGCTTTTCAGCCTCTGAAAAGCACATTTTGGCCATAAAAACTGAAAATGTCCCCTGCAACCAAACAAACTGTCGGAGACACAAATCTACAATGGACATAGTGTAAAATGGTCCAATTCAAGTAAGTTATTCATTTGGCATCATTCGAAGTGATAAAAATTAAGTTTTAATGAAAATCATCATACTCGGCCAAAACATGCTTTTCAGCCCCTGAAAAGCACATTTTGGCCATAAAAACTGAAAATGTCCCCTGCAACCAAACGAACTGTCGGAGACACAAATCTACAATTGACATAGTGTAAAATGGTCCAATTCAAGTAAGTTATTCATTTGGCATCATTCGAAGTGACAGAAATCAAGTTTTAATGAAAATTATCATACTAGGCCAAAACATGCTTTTCAGCCTCTGAAAAGCACATTTTGGCCATAAAAACTGAAAATGTCCCCTGCAACCAAACGAACTGTCGGAGACACAAATCTACAATGGACATAGTGTAAAATGGTCCAATTCAAGTAAATTATTCATTTGGCATCATTCGAAGTGATAGAAATCAAGTTTTAATGAAAATTATCATACTCGGCCAAAACATGCTTTTCAGCCTCTGAAAAGCACATTTTGGCCATAAAAACTGAAAATGTCCCCTGCAACCAAATGAACTGTCGGAGACACAAATCTACAATGGACATAGTGTAAAATGGTCCAATTCAAGTAAGTTATTCATTTGGCATCAATCGAAGTGATAGAAATCAAGTTTTAATGAAAATTATCAAACTCGGCCAAAACATGCTTTTCAGCCCCTGAAAAGCACATTTTGGCCATAAAAACTGAATATGTCCCCTGCAACCAAACGAACTGTCAGAGACACAAATCTACAATGGACATAGTGTAAAATGGTCCAATTCAAGTAAGTTATTCATTTGGCATCATTCGAAGTGATAGAAATTAAGTTTTAATGAAAATTATCATACTCTGCCAAAACATGCTTTTCAGCCTCTGAAAAGCACATTTTGGCCATAAAAACTGAAAATGTCCCCTGCAACCAAACAAACTGTCGGAGACACAAATCTACAATGGACATAGTGTAAAATGGTCCAATTCAAGTAAGTTATTCATTTGGCATCATTCGAAGTGATAAAAATTAAGTTTTAATGAAAATCATCATACTCGGCCAAAACATGCTTTTCAGCCCCTGAAAAGCACATTGTGGCCATAAAAACTGAATATGTCCCCTGCAACCAAACGAACTGTCAGAGACACAAATCTACAATGGACATAGTGTAAAATGGTCCAATTCAAGTAAGTTATTCATTTGGCATCATTCGAAGTGATAGAAATCAAGTTTTAATGAAAATTATCATACTCGGCCAAAACATGCTTTTCAGCCTCTGAAAAGCACATTTTGGCCATAAAAACTGAAAATGTCCCCTGCAACCAAACGAACTGTCGGAGACACAAATCTACAATGGACATAGTGTAAAATGGTCCAATTCAAGTAAATTATTCATTTGGCATCATTCGAAGTGATAGAAATCAAGTTTTAATGAAAATTATCATACTCGGCCAAAACATGCTTTTCAGCCTCTGAAAAGCACATTTTGGCCATAAAAACTGAAAATGTCCCCTGCAACCAAACGAACTGTCGGAGACACAAATCTACAATGGACATAGTGTAAAATGGTCCAATTCAAGTAAGTTATTCATTTGGCATCAATCGAAGTGATAGAAATCAAGTTTTAATGAAAATTATCAAACTCGGCCAAAACATGCTTTTCAGCCCCTGAAAAGCACATTTTGGCCATAAAAACTGAATATGTCCCCTGCAACCAAACGAACTGTCAGAGACACAAATCTACAATGGACATAGTGTAAAATGGTCCAATTCAAGTAAGTTATTCATTTGGCATCAATCGAAGTGATAGAAATCAAGTTTTAATGAAAATTATCAAACTCGGCCAAAACATGCTTTTCAGCCCCTGAAAAGCACATTTTGGCCATAAAAACTGAATATGTCCCCTGCAACCAAACGAACTGTCAGAGACACAAATCTACAATGGACATAGTGTAAAATGGTCCAATTCAAGTAAGTTATTCATTTGGCATCATTCGAAGTGATAGAAATTAAGTTTTAATGAAAGTTATCATACTCTGCCAAAACATGCTTTTCAGCCTCTGAAAAGCACATTTTGGCCATAAAAACTGAAAATGTCCCCTGCAACCAAAGGAACTGTCAAAGACACAAATCTACAATGGACATAGTGTAAAATGGTCCAATTCAAGTAAGTTATTCATTTGGCATCATTCGAAGTGATAGAAATCAAGTTTTAATGAAAATTATCATACTCGGCCAAAACATGCTTTTCAGCCCCTGAAAAGCACATTTTGGCCATAAAAACTGAATATGTCCCCTGCAACCAAACGAACTGTCAGAGACACAAATCTACAATGGACATAGTGTAAAATGGTCCAATTCAAGTTAGTTATTCATTTGGCATCATTCGAATGGATAGAAATCAAGTTTTAATGAAAATTATCATACTCGGCCAAAACATGCTTTTCAGCCCCTGAAAAGCACATTTTGGCCTTAAAAAATGAATATGTCCCCTGCAACCAAACGAACTGTCGGAGACACAAATCTACAATGATCATAGTGTAAAATGGTCCAATTCAAGTAAGTTATTCATTTGGAATCAATCGAAGTGATAGAAATCAAGTTTTAATGAAAATTATCAAACTCGGCCAAAACATGCTTTTTAGCCTCTGAAAAGCACATTTTGGCCATAAAAACTGAAAATGTCTCCTGCAACCAAACGAACTGTCGGAGACACAAATCTACAATGGACATAGTGTAAAATGGTCCAATTCAAGTAAGTTATTCATTTGGCATCATTCGAAGTGATAGAAATTAAGTTTTAATGAAAATCATCATACTCGGCCAAAACATGCTTTTCAGCCCCTGAAAAGCACATTTTGGCCATAAAAACTGTAGATGTCCCCTGCAACCAAACGAACTGTCGGAGACACAAATCTACATTGGACATAGTGTAAAATGGTCCAATTCAAGTAAGTTATTCATTTGGCATCATTCGAAGTGATAGAAATCAAGTTTTAATGAAAATTATCATACTCGGCCAAAACATGCTTTTCAGCCCCTGAAAAGCACATTTTGGCCATAAAAACTGAATATGTCCCCTGCAACCAAACGAACTGTCGGAGACACAAATCTACAATGGACATAGTGTAAAATGGTCCAATTCAAGTAAGTTATTCATTTGGCATCAATCGAAGTGATAGAAATCAAGTTTTAATGAAAATTATCAAACTCGGCCAAAACATGCTTTTCAGCCCCTGAAAAGCACATTTTGGCCATAAAAACTGAATATGTCCCCTGCAACCAAACGAACTGTCAGAGACACAAATCTTCAATGGACATAGTGTAAAATGGTCCAATTCAAGTAAGTTATTCATTTGGCATCATTCGAAGTGATAGAAATTAAGTTTTAATGAAAATTATCATACTCTGCCAAAACATGCTTTTCAGCCTCTGAAAAGCACATTTTGGCCATACAAACTGAAAATGTCCCCTGCAACCAAACGAACTGTCGGAGACACAAATCTACAATGGACATAGTGTAAAATGGTCCAATTCAAGTAAGTTATTCATTTGGCATCATTCGAAGTGATAGAAATCAAGTTTTAATGAAAATTATCATACTCGGCCAAAACATGCTTTTCAGCCCCTGAAAAGCACATTGTGGCCATAAAAACTGAATATGTCCCCTGCAACCAAACGAACTGTCAGAGACACAAATCTACAATGGACATAGTGTAAAATGGTCCAATTCAAGTAAGTTATTCATTTGGCATCATTCGAATGGATAGAAATCAAGTTTTAATGAAAATTATCATACTCGGCCAAAACATGCTTTTCAGCCCCTGAAAAGCACATTTTGGCCTTAAAAACTGAATATGTCCCCTGCAACCAAACGAACTGTCAGAGACACAAATCTACAATGGACATAGTGTAAAATGGTCCAATTCAAGCAAATTATTCATTTGGCATCATTCGAAGTGATAGAAATCAAGTTTTAATGAAAATTATCATACTCGGCCAAAACATGCTTTTCAGCCTCTGAAAAGCACATTTTGGCCATAAAAACTGAAAATGTCCCCTGCAACCAAACGAACTGTCAGAGACACAAATCTACAATGGACATAGTGTAAAATGGTCCAATTCAAGTAAATTATTCATTTGGCATCATTCGAAGTGATAGAAATCAAGTTTTAATGAAAATTATCATACTCGGCCAAAACATGCTTTTCAGCCTCTGAAAAGCACATTTTGGCCATAAAAACTGAAAATGTCCCCTGCAACCAAACGAACTGTCGGAGACACAAATCTACAATGGACATAGTGTAAAATGGTCCAATTCAAGTAAGTTATTCATTTGGCATCATTCGAAGTGATAGAAATCAAGTTTTAATGAAAATTATCATACTCGGCCAAAACATGCTTTTCAGCCCCTGAAACGCACATTTTGGCCATAAAAACTGAATATGTCCCCTGCAACCAAACGAACTGTCAGAGACACAAATCTACAATGGACATAGTGTAAAATGGTCCAATTCAAGTAAGTTATTCATTTGGCATCATTCGAATGGATAGAAATCAAGTTTTAATGAAAAATATCATACTCGGCCAAAACATGCTTTTCAGCCCCTGAAAAGCACATTTTGGCCTTAAAAACTGAATATGTCCCCTGCAACCAAACGAACTGTCGGAGACACAAATCTACAATGATCATAGTTTAAAATGGTCCAATTCAAGTAAGTTATTCATTTGGAATCAATCGAAGTGATAGAAATCAAGTTTTAATGAAAATTATCAAACTCGGCCAAAACATGCTTTTCAGCCTCTGAAAAGCACATTTTGGCCATAAAAACTGAAAATGTCCCCTGCAACCAAACGAACTGTCGGAGACACAAATCTACAATGGACATAGTGTAAAATGGTCCAATTCAAGTAAGTTATTCATTTGGAATCAATCGAAGTGATAGAAATCAAGTTTTAATGATAATTATCAAACTCGGCCAAAACATGCTTTTCAGCCTCTGAAAAGCACATTTTGGCCATAAAAACTGAAAATGTCCCCTGCAACCAAACGAACTGTCGGAGACACAAACCTACAATGGACATAGTGTAAAATGGTCCAATTCAAGTAAGTTATTCATTTGGCATCATTCGAAGTGATAGGAATCAAGTTTTGATGAAAATTATCATACTCGGCCAAAACATGCTTTTCAGCCTCTGAAAAGCACATTTTGGCCATAAAAACTGAATATGTCCCCTGCAACCAAACGAACTGTCAGAGACACAAATCTACAATGGACATAGTGTAAAATGGTCCAATTCAAGTAAGTTATTCATTTGGCATCATTCGAAGTGATAGAAATCAAGTTTTAATGAAAATTATCATACTCTGCCAAAACATGCTTTTCAGCCCCTGAAACGCACATTTTGGCCATAAAAACTGAATATGTCCCCTGCAACCAAACGAACTGTCAGAGACACAAATCTACAATGGACATAGTGTAAAATGGTCCAATTCAAGTACGTTATTCATTTGGCATCATTCGAATGGATAGAAATCAAGTTTTAATGAAAAATATCATACTCGGCCAAAACATGCTTTTCAGCCCCTGAAAAGCACATTTTGGCCTTAAAAACTGAATATGTCCCCTGCAACCAAACGAACTGTCGGAGACACAAATCTACAATGATCATAGTGTAAAATGGTCCAATTCAAGTAAGTTATTCATTTGGAATCAATCGAAGTGATAGAAATCAAGTTTTAATGAAAATTATCAAACTCGGCCAAAACATGCTTTTCAGCCTCTGAAAAGCACATTTTGGCCATAAAAACTGAAAATGTCCCCTGCAACCAAACGAACTGTCGGAGACACAAATCTACAATGGACATAGTGTAAAATGGTCCAATTCAAGTAAGTTATTCATTTGGAATCAATCGAAGTGATAGAAATCAAGTTTTAATGATAATTATCAAACTCGGCCAAAACATGCTTTTCAGCCTCTGAAAAGCACATTTTGGCCATAAAAACTGAAAATGTCCCCTGCAACCAAAAGAAACTTTCGGAGACACAAATCTACAATGGACATAGTGTAAAATGGTCCAATTCAAGTAAGTTATTCATTTGGCATCAATCGAAGTGATAGAAATCAAGTTTTAATGAAAATTATCAAACTCGGCCAAAACATGCTTTTCAGCCCCTGAAAAGCACATTTTGGCCATAAAAACTGAATATGTCCCCTGCAACCAAACGAACTGTCAGAGACACAAATCTACAATGGACATAGTGTAAAATGGTCCAATTCAAGTAAGTTATTCATTTGGCATCATTCGAAGTGATAGAAATTAAGTTTTAATGAAAGTTATCATACTCTGCCAAAACATGCTTTTCAGCCTCTGAAAAGCACATTTTGGCCATAAAAACTGAAAATGTCCCCTGCAACCAAACGAACTGTCAAAGACACAAATCTACAATGGACATAGTGTAAAATGGTCCAATTCAAGTAAGTTATTCATTTGGCATCATTCGAAGTGATAGAAATCAAGTTTTAATGAAAATTATCATACTCGGCCAAAACATTTTCAGCCCCTGAAAAGCACATTTTGGCCATAAAAACTGAATATGTCCCCTGCAACCAAACAAACTGTCGGAGACACAAATCTACAATGGACATAGTGTAAAATGGTCCAATTCAAGTAAATTATTCATTTGGCATCATTCGAAGTGATAGAAATCAAGTTTTAATGAAAATTATCATACTCGGCCAAAACATGCTTTTCAGCCTCTGAAAAGCACATTTTGGCCATAAAAACTGAAAATGTCCCCTGCAACCAAACGAACTGTCAGAGACACAAATCTACAATGGACATAGTGTAAAATGGTCCATTTCAAGTAAGTTATTCATTTGGCATCATTCGAATGGATAGAAATCAAGTTTTAATGAAAATTATCCTACTCGGCCAAAACATGCTTTTCAGCCCCTGAAAAGCACATTTTGGCCTTAAAAACTGAATATGTCCCCTGCAACCAAACGAACTGTCGGAGACACAAATCTACAATGATCATAGTGTAAAATGGTCCAATTCAAGTAAGTTATTCATTTGGAATCAATCGAAGTGATAGAAATCAAGTTTTAATGAAAATTATCAAACTCGGCCAAAACATGCTTTTCAGCCTCTGAAAAGCACATTTTGGCCATAAAAACTGAAAATGTCCCCTGCAACCAAACGAACTGTCGGAGACACAAATCTACAATGGACATAGTGTAAAATGGTCCAATTCAAGTAAGTTATTCATTTGGCATCAATCGAAGTGATAGAAATCAAGTTTTAATGAAAATTATCATACTCTGCCAAAACATGCTTTTCAGCCTCTGAAAAGCACATTTTGGCCATAAAAACTGAATATGTCCCCTGCAACCAAACGAACTGTCAGAGACACAAATCTACAATGGACATAGTGTAAAATGGTCCAATTCAAGTAAGTTATTCATTTGGCATCATTCGAAGTGATAGAAATTAAGTTTTAATGAAAATTATCATACTCGGCCAAAACATGCTTTTCAGCCTCTGAAAAGCACATTTTGGCCATAAAAACTGAATATGTCCCCTGCAACCAAACGAACTGTCAGAGACACAAATCTACAATGGACATAGTGTAAAATGGTCCAATTCAAGTAAGTTATTCATTTGGCATCATTCGAAGTGATAGAAATCAAGTTTTAATGAAAATTATCATACTCTGCCAAAACATGCTTTTCAGCCCCTGAAACGCAC
The DNA here is from genome assembly GCF_051989625.1 of Stigmatopora argus. Lineage (NCBI taxonomy): Eukaryota > Metazoa > Chordata > Actinopteri > Syngnathiformes > Syngnathidae > Stigmatopora > Stigmatopora argus. The sequence goes on from NC_135403.1 coordinate 751,227, forward strand.
ATTTTGGCCATAAAAACTGAATATGTCCCCTGCAACCAAACGAACTGTCAGAGACACAAATCTACAATGGACATAGTGTAAAATGGTCCAATTCAAGTACGTTATTCATTTGGCATCATTCGAATGGATAGAAATCAAGTTTTAATGAAAAATATCATACTCGGCCAAAACATGCTTTTCAGCCCCTGAAAAGCACATTTTGGCCTTAAAAACTGAATATGTCCCCTGCAACCAAACGAACTGTCGGAGACACAAATCTACAATGATCATAGTGTAAAATGGTCCAATTCAAGTAAGTTATTCATTTGGAATCAATCGAAGTGATAGAAATCAAGTTTTAATGAAAATTATCAAACTCGGCCAAAACATGCTTTTCAGCCTCTGAAAAGCACATTTTGGCCATAAAAACTGAAAATGTCCCCTGCAACCAAACGAACTGTCGGAGACACAAATCTACAATGGACATAGTGTAAAATGGTCCAATTCAAGTAAGTTATTCATTTGGAATCAATCGAAGTGATAGAAATCAAGTTTTAATGATAATTATCAAACTCGGCCAAAACATGCTTTTCAGCCTCTGAAAAGCACATTTTGGCCATAAAAACTGAAAATGTCCCCTGCAACCAAAAGAAACTTTCGGAGACACAAATCTACAATGGACATAGTGTAAAATGGTCCAATTCAAGTAAGTTATTCATTTGGCATCAATCGAAGTGATAGAAATCAAGTTTTAATGAAAATTATCAAACTCGGCCAAAACATGCTTTTCAGCCCCTGAAAAGCACATTTTGGCCATAAAAACTGAATATGTCCCCTGCAACCAAACGAACTGTCAGAGACACAAATCTACAATGGACATAGTGTAAAATGGTCCAATTCAAGTAAGTTATTCATTTGGCATCATTCAAAGTGATAGAAATTACGTTTTAATGAAAGTTATCATACTCTGCCAAAACATGCTTTTCAGCCTCTGAAAAGCACATTTTGGCCATAAAAACTGAAAATGTCCCCTGCAACCAAACGAACTGTCAAAGACACAAATCTACAATGGACATAGTGTAAAATGGTCCAATTCAAGTAAGTTATTCATTTGGCATCATTCGAAGTGATAGAAATCAAGTTTTAATGAAAATTATCATACTCGGCCAAAACATTTTCAGCCCCTGAAAAGCACATTTTGGCCATAAAAACTGAATATGTCCCCTGCAACCAAACAAACTGTCGGAGACACAAATCTACAATGGACATAGTGTAAAATGGTCCAATTCAAGTAAATTATTCATTTGGCATCATTCGAAGTGATAGAAATCAAGTTTTAATGAAAATTATCATACTCGGCCAAAACATGCTTTTCAGCCTCTGAAAAGCACATTTTGGCCATAAAAACTGAAAATGTCCCCTGCAACCAAACGAACTGTCAGAGACACAAATCTACAATGGACATAGTGTAAAATGGTCCATTTCAAGTAAGTTATTCATTTGGCATCATTCGAATGGATAGAAATCAAGTTTTAATGAAAATTATCCTACTCGGCCAAAACATGCTTTTCAGCCCCTGAAAAGCACATTTTGGCCTTAAAAACTGAATATGTCCCCTGCAACCAAACGAACTGTCGGAGACACAAATCTACAATGATCATAGTGTAAAATGGTCCAATTCAAGTAAGTTATTAATTTGGAATCAATCGAAGTGATAGAAATCAAGTTTTAATGAAAATTATCAAACTCGGCCAAAACATGCTTTTCAGCCTCTGAAAAGCACATTTTGGCCATAAAAACTGAAAATGTCCCCTGCAACCAAACGAACTGTCGGAGACACAAATCTACAATGGACATAGTGTAAAATGGTCCAATTCAAGTAAGTTATTCATTTGGAATCAATCGAAGTGATAGAAATCAAGTTTTAATGATAATTATCAAACTCGGCCAAAACATGCTTTTCAGCCTCTGAAAAGCACATTTTGGCCATAAAAACTGAAAATGTCCCCTGCAACCAAACGAACTTTCGGAGACACAAATCTACAATGGACATAGTGTAAAATGGTCCAATTCAAGTAAGTTATTCATTTGGCATCAATCGAAGTGATAGAAATCAAGTTTTAATGAAAATTTTCATACTCGGCCAAAACATGCTTTTCAGCCCCTGAAAAGCACATTTTGGCCATAAAAACTGAAAATGTCCCCTGCAACCAAACGAACTGTCAGAGACACAAATCTACAATGGACATAGTGTAAAATGGTCCATTTCAAGTAAGTTATTCATTTGGCATCATTCGAATGGATAGAAATCAAGTTTTAATGAAAATTATCATACTCGGCCAAAACATGCTTTTCAGCCCCTGAAAAGCACATTTTGGCCTTAAAAACTGAATATGTCCCCTGCAACCAAACGAACTGTCGGAGACACAAATCTACAATGATCATAGTGTAAAATGGTCCAATTCAAGTAAGTTATTCATTTGGAATCAATCGAAGTGATAGAAATCAAGTTTTAATGAAAATTATCAAACTCGGCCAAAACATGCTTTTCAGCCTCTGAAAAGCACATTTTGGCCATAAAAACTGAAAATGTCCCCTGCAACCAAACGAACTGTCGGAGACACAAATCTACAATGGACATAGTGTAAAATGGTCCAATTCAAGTAAGTTATTCATTTGGAATCAATCGAAGTGATAGAAATCAAGTTTTAATGATAATTATCAAACTCGGCCAAAACATGCTTTTCAGCCTCTGAAAAGCACATTTTGGCCATAAAAACTGAAAATGTCCCCTGCAACCAAACGAACTTTCGGAGACACAAATCTACAATGGACATAGTGTAAAATGGTCCAATTCAAGTAAGTTATTCATTTGGCATCAATCGAAGTGATAGAAATCAAGTTTTAATGAAAATTATCATACTCGGCCAAAACATGCTTTTCAGCCCCTGAAAAGCACATTTTGGCCATAAAAACTGAAAATGTCCCCTGCAACCAAACGAACTGTCAGAGACACAAATCTACAATGGACATAGTGTAAAATGGTCCATTTCAAGTAAGTTATTCATTTGGCATCATTCGAATGGATAGAAATCAAGTTTTAATGAAAATTATCATACTCGGCCAAAACATGCTTTTCAGCCCCTGAAAAGCACATTTTGGCCTTAAAAACTGAATATGTCCCCTGCAACCAAACGAACTGTCAGAGACACAAATCTACAATGATCATAGTGTAAAATGGTCCATTTCAAGTAAGTTATTCATTTGGCATCATTCGAATGGATAGAAATCAAGTTTTAATGAAAATTATCATACTCGGCCAAAACATGCTTTTCAGCCCCTGAAAAGCACATTTTGGCCTTAAAAACTGAATATGTCCCCTGCAACCAAACGAACTGTCGGAGACACAAATCTACAATGATCATAGTGTAAAATGGTCCAATTCAAGTAAGTTATTCATTTGGAATCAATCGAAGTTATAGAAATCAAGTTTTAATGAAAATTATCAAACTCGGCCAAAACATGCTTTTCAGCCTCTGAAAAGCACATTTTGGCCATAAAAACTGAAAATGTCCCCTGCAACCAAACGAACTGTCGGAGACACAAATCTACAATGGACATAGTGTAAAATGGTCCAATTCAAGTAAGTTATTCATTTGGAATCAATCGAAGTGATAGAAATCAAGTTTTAATGAAAATTATCAAACTCGGCCAAAACATGCTTTTCAGCCTCTGAAAAGCACATTTTGGCCATAAAAACTGAAAATGTCCCCTGCAACCAAACGAACTGTCGGAGACACAAATCTACAATGGACATAGTGTAAAATGGTCCAATTCAAGTAAGTTATTCATTTGGAATCAATCGAAGTGATAGAAATCAAGTTTTAATGATAATTATCAAACTCGGCCAAAACATGCTTTTCAGCCTCTGAAAAGCACATTTTGGCCATAAAAACTGAAAATGTCCCCTGCAACCAAACGAACTTTTGGAGACACAAATCTACAATGGACATAGTGTAAAATGGTCCAATTCAAGTAAGTTATTCATTTGGCATCAATCGAAGTGATAGAAATCAAGTTTTAATGAAAATTATCATACTCGGCCAAAACATGCTTTTCAGCCCCTGAAAAGCACATTTTGGCCATAAAAACTGAAAATGTCCCCTGCAACCAAACGAACTGTCAGAGACACAAATCTACAATGGACATAGTGTAAAATGGTCCATTTCAAGTAAGTTATTCATTTGGCATCATTCGAATGGATAGAAATCAAGTTTTAATGAAAATTATCATACTCGGCCAAAACATGCTTTTCAGCCCCTGAAAAGCACATTTTGGCCTTAAAAACTGAATATGTCCCCTGCAACCAAACGAACTGTCGGAGACACAAATCTACAATGATCATAGTGTAAAATGGTCCAATTCAAGTAAGTTATTCATTTGGAATCAATCGAAGTGATAGAAATCAAGTTTTAATGAAAATTATCAAACTCGGCCAAAACATGCTTTTCAGCCTCTGAAAAGCACATTTTGGCCATAAAAACTGAAAATGTTCCATGCAACCAAACGAACTGTCGGAGACACAAATCTACAATGGACATAGTGTAAAATGGTCCAATTCAAGTAAGTTATTCATTTGGAATCAATCGAAGTGATAGAAATCAAGTTTTAATGATAATTATCAAACTCGGCCAAAACATGCTTTTCAGCCTCTGAAAAGCACATTTTGGCCATAAAAACTGAAAATGTCCCCTGCAACCAAACGAACTTTCGGAGGCACAAATCTACAATGGACATAGTGTAAAATGGTCCAATTCAAGTAAGTTATTCATTTGGCATCAATCGAAGTGATAGAAATCAAGTTTTAATGAAAATTATCAAACTCGGCCAAAACATGCTTTTCAGCCCCTGAAAAGCACATTTTGGCCATAAAAACTGAATATGTCCCCTGCAACCAAACGAACTGTCAGAGACACAAATCTACAATGGACATAGTGTAAAATGGTCCAATTCAAGTAAGTTATTCATTTGGCATCATTCGAAGTGATAGAAATTAAGTTTTAATGAAAGTTATCATACTCTGCCAAAACATGCTTTTCAGCCTCTGAAAAGCACATTTTGGCCATAAAAACTGAAAATGTCCCCTGCAACCAAAGGAACTGTCAAAGACACAAATCTACAATGGACATAGTGTAAAATGGTCCAATTCAAGTAAGTTATTCATTTGGCATCAATCGAAGTGATAGAAATCAAGTTTTAATGAAAATTTTCATACTCGGCCAAAACATGCTTTTCAGCCCCTGAAAAGCACATTTTGGCCATAAAAACTGAAAATGTCCCCTGCAACCAAACGAACTGTCAGAGACACAAATCTACAATGGACATAGTGTAAAATGGTCCATTTCAAGTAAGTTATTCATTTGGCATCATTCGAATGGATAGAAATCAAGTTTTAATGAAAATTATCATACTCGGCCAAAACATGCTTTTCAGCCCCTGAAAAGCACATTTTGGCCTTAAAAACTGAATATGTCCCCTGCAACCAAACGAACTGTCGGAGACACAAATCTACAATGATCATAGTGTAAAATGGTCCAATTCAAGTAAGTTATTCATTTGGAATCAATCGAAGTGATAGAAATCAAGTTTTAATGAAAATTATCAAACTCGGCCAAAACATGCTTTTCAGCCTCTGAAAAGCACATTTTGGCCATAAAAACTGAAAATGTCCCCTGCAACCAAACGAACTGTCGGAGACACAAATCTACAATGGACATAGTGTAAAATGGTCCAATTCAAGTAAGTTATTCATTTGGAATCAATCGAAGTGATAGAAATCAAGTTTTAATGAAAATTATCAAACTCGGCCAAAACATGCTTTTCAGCCTCTGAAAAGCACATTTTGGCCATAAAAACTGAAAATGTCCCCTGCAACCAAACGAACTGTCGGAGACACAAATCTACAATGGACATAGTGTAAAATGGTCCAATTCAAGTAAGTTATTCATTTGGAATCAATCGAAGTGATAGAAATCAAGTTTTAATGATAATTATCAAACTCGGCCAAAACATGCTTTTCAGCCTCTGAAAAGCACATTTTGGCCATAAAAACTGAAAATGTCCCCTGCAACCAAACGAACTTTTGGAGACACAAATCTACAATGGACATAGTGTAAAATGGTCCAATTCAAGTAAGTTATTCATTTGGCATCAATCGAAGTGATAGAAATCAAGTTTTAATGAAAATTATCATACTCGGCCAAAACATGCTTTTCAGCCCCTGAAAAGCACATTTTGGCCATAAAAACTGAAAATGTCCCCTGCAACCAAACGAACTGTCAGAGACACAAATCTACAATGGACATAGTGTAAAATGGTCCATTTCAAGTAAGTTATTCATTTGGCATCATTCGAATGGATAGAAATCAAGTTTTAATGAAAATTATCATACTCGGCCAAAACATGCTTTTCAGCCCCTGAAAAGCACATTTTGGCCTTAAAAACTGAATATGTCCCCTGCAACCAAACGAACTGTCGGAGACACAAATCTACAATGATCATAGTGTAAAATGGTCCAATTCAAGTAAGTTATTCATTTGGAATCAATCGAAGTGATAGAAATCAAGTTTTAATGATAATTATCAAACTCGGCCAAAACATGCTTTTCAGCCTCTGAAAAGCACATTTTGGCCATAAAAACTGAAAATGTCCCCTGCAACCAAACGAACTTTCGGAGGCACAAATCTACAATGGACATAGTGTAAAATGGTCCAATTCAAGTAAGTTATTCATTTGGCATCAATCGAAGTGATAGAAATCAAGTTTTAATGAAAATTATCAAACTCGGCCAAAACATGCTTTTCAGCCCCTGAAAAGCACATTTTGGCCATAAAAACTGAATATGTCCCCTGCAACCAAACGAACTGTCAGAGACACAAATCTACAATGGACATAGTGTAAAATGGTCCAATTCAAGTAAGTTATTCATTTGGCATCATTCGAAGTGATAGAAATCAAGTTTTAATGAAAATTATCAAACTCGGCCAAAACATGCTTTTCAGCCTCTGAAAAGCACATTTTGGCCATAAAAACTGAAAATGTCCCCTGCAACCAAACGAACTGTCGGAGACACAAATCTACAATGGACATAGTGTAAAATGGTCCAATTCAAGTAAGTTATTCATTTGGAATCAATCGAAGTGATAGAAATCAAGTTTAATGATAATTATCAAACTCGGCCAAAACATGCTTTTCAGCCTCTGAAAAGCACATTTTGGCCATAAAAACTGAAAATGTCCCCTGCAACCAAACGAACTTTCGGAGACACAAATCTACAATGGACATAGTGTAAAATGGTCCAATTCAAGTAAGTTATTCATTTGGCATCAATCGAAGTGATAGAAATCAAGTTTTAATGAAAATTATCATACTCGGCCAAAACATGCTTTTCAGCCCCTGAAAAGCACATTTTGGCCATAAAAACTGAAAATGTCCCCTGCAACCAAACGAACTGTCAGAGACACAAATCTACAATGGACATAGTGTAAAATGGTCCATTTCAAGTAAGTTATTCATTTGGCATCATTCGAATGGATAGAAATCAAGTTTTAATGAAAATTATCATACTCGGCCAAAACATGCTTTTCAGCCCCTGAAAAGCACATTTTGGCCTTAAAAACTGAATATGTCCCCTGCAACCAAACGAACTGTCGGAGACACAAATCTACAATGATCATAGTGTAAAATGGTCCAATTCAAGTAAGTTATTCATTTGGAATCAATCGAAGTGATAGAAATCAAGTTTTAATGAAAATTATCAAACTCGGCCAAAACATGCTTTTCAGCCTCTGAAAAGCACATTTTGGCCATAAAAACTGAAAATGTCCCCTGCAACCAAACGAACTGTCGGAGACACAAATCTACAATGGACATAGTGTAAAATGGTCCAATTCAAGTAAGTTATTCATTTGGAATCAATCGAAGTGATAGAAATCAAGTTTTAATGATAATTATCAAACTCGGCCAAAACATGCTTTTCAGCCTCTGAAAAGCACATTTTGGCCATAAAAACTGAAAATGTCCCCTGCAACCAAACGAACTTTCGGAGACACAAATCTACAATGGACATAGTGTAAAATGGTCCAATTCAAGTAAGTTATTCATTTGGCATCAATCGAAGTGATAGAAATCAAGTTTTAATGAAAATTTTCATACTCGGCCAAAACATGCTTTTCAGCCCCTGAAAAGCACATTTTGGCCATAAAAACTGAAAATGTCCCCTGCAACCAAACGAACTGTCAGAGACACAAATCTACAATGGACATAGTGTAAAATGGTCCATTTCAAGTAAGTTATTCATTTGGCATCATTTGAATGGATAGAAATCAAGTTTTAATGAAAATTATCATACTCGGCCAAAACATGCTTTTCAGCCCCTGAAAAGCACATTTTGGCCTTAAAAACTGAATATGTCCCCTGCAACCAAACGAACTGTCGGAGACACAAATCTACAATGATCATAGTGTAAAATGGTCCAATTCAAGTAAGTTATTCATTTGGAATCAATCGAAGTGATAGAAATCAAGTTTTAATGAAAATTATCAAACTCGGCCAAAACATGCTTTTCAGCCTCTGAAAAGCACATTTTGGCCATAAAAACTGAAAATGTCCCCTGCAACCAAACGAACTGTCGGAGACACAAATCTACAATGGACATAGTGTAAAATGGTCCAATTCAAGTAAGTTATTCATTTGGAATCAATCGAAGTGATAGAAATCAAGTTTTAATGAAAATTATCAAACTCGGCCAAAACATGCTTTTCAGCCTCTGAAAAGCACATTTTGGCCATAAAAACTGAAAATGTCCCCTGCAACCAAACGAACTGTCGGAGACACAAATCTACAATGGACATAGTGTAAAATGGTCCAATTCAAGTAAGTTATTCATTTGGAATCAATCGAAGTGATAGAAATCAAGTTTTAATGATAATTATCAAACTCGGCCAAAACATGCTTTTCAGCCTCTGAAAAGCACATTTTGGCCATAAAAACTGAAAATGTCCCCTGCAACCAAACGAACTTTTGGAGACACAAATCTACAATGGACATAGTGTAAAATGGTCCAATTCAAGTAAGTTATTCATTTGGCATCAATCGAAGTGATAGAAATCAAGTTTTAATGAAAATTATCATACTCGGCCAAAACATGCTTTTCAGCCCCTGAAAAGCACATTTTGGCCATAAAAACTGAAAATGTCCCCTGCAACCAAACGAACTGTCAGAGACACAAATCTACAATGGACATAGTGTAAAATGGTCCATTTCAAGTAAGTTATTCATTTGGCATCATTCGAATGGATAGAAATCAAGTTTTAATGAAAATTATCATACTCGGCCAAAACATGCTTTTCAGCCCCTGAAAAGCACATTTTGGCCTTAAAAACTGAATATGTCCCCTGCAACCAAACGAACTGTCGGAGACACAAATCTACAATGATCATAGTGTAAAATGGTCCAATTCAAGTAAGTTATTCATTTGGAATCAATCGAAGTGATAGAAATCAAGTTTTAATGAAAATTATCAAACTCGGCCAAAACATGCTTTTCAGCCTCTGAAAAGCACATTTTGGCCATAAAAACTGAAAATGTTCCATGCAACCAAACGAACTGTCGGAGACACAAATCTACAATGGACATAGTGTAAAATGGTCCAATTCAAGTAAGTTATTCATTTGGAATCAATCGAAGTGATAGAAATCAAGTTTTAATGATAATTATCAAACTCGGCCAAAACATGCTTTTCAGCCTCTGAAAAGCACATTTTGGCCATAAAAACTGAAAATGTCCCCTGCAACCAAACGAACTTTCGGAGGCACAAATCTACAATGGACATAGTGTAAAATGGTCCAATTCAAGTAAGTTATTCATTTGGCATCAATCGAAGTGATAGAAATCAAGTTTTAATGAAAATTATCAAACTCGGCCAAAACATGCTTTTCAGCCCCTGAAAAGCACATTTTGGCCATAAAAACTGAATATGTCCCCTGCAACCAAACGAACTGTCAGAGACAAATCTACAATGGACATAGTGTAAAATGGTCCATTTCAAGTAAGTTATTCATTTGGCATCATTCGAAGTGATAGAAATTAAGTTTTAATGAAAGTTATCTTACTCTGCCAAAACATGCTTTTCAGCCTCTGAAAAGCACATTTTGGCCATAAAAACTGAAAATGTCCCCTGCAACCAAAGGAACTGTCAAAGACACAAATCTACAATGGACATAGTGTAAAATGGTCCAATTCAAGTAAGTTATTCATTTGGCATCATTCGAATGGATAGAAATCAAGTTTTAATGAAAATTATCATACTCGGCCAAAACATGCTTTTCAGCCCCTGAAAAGCACATTTTGGCCTTAAAAACTGAATATGTCCCCTGCAACCAAACGAACTGTCGGAGACACAAATCTACAATGATCATAGTGTAAAATGGTCCAATTCAAGTAAGTTATTCATTTGGAATCAATCGAAGTGATAGAAATCAAGTTTTAATGAAAATTATCAAACTCGGCCAAAACATGCTTTTTAGCCTCTGAAAAGCACATTTTGGCCATAAAAACTGAAAATGTCCCCTGCAACCAAACGAACTGTCGGAGACACAAATCTACAATGGACATAGTGTAAAATGGTCCAATTCAAGTAAGTTATTCATTTGGCATCATTCGAAGTGATAGAAATTAAGTTTTAATGAAAATCATCATACTCGGCCAAAACATGCTTTTCAGCCCCTGAAAAGCACATTTTGGCCATAAAAACTGTAGATGTCCCCTGCAACCAAACGAACTGTCGGAGACACAAATCTACATTGGACATAGTGTAAAATGGTCCAATTCAAGTAAGTTATTCATTTGGCATCATTCGAAGTGATAGAAATCAAGTTTTAATGAAAATTATCATACTCGGCCAAAACATGCTTTTCAGCCCCTGAAAAGCACATTTTGGCCATAAAAACTGAATATGTCCCCTGCAACCAAACGAACTGTCGGAGACACAAATCTACAATGGACATAGTGTAAAATGGTCCAATTCAAGTAAGTTATTCATTTGGCATCAATCGAAGTGATAGAAATCATGTTTTAATGAAAATTATCAAACTCGGCCAAAACATGCTTTTCAGCCCCTGAAAAGCACATTTTGGCCATAAAAACTGAATATGTCCCCTGCAACCAAACGAACTGTCAGAGACACAAATCTTCAATGGACATAGTGTAAAATGGTCCAATTCAAGTAAGTTATTCATTTGGCATCATTCGAAGTGATAGAAATTAAGTTTTAATGAAAATTATCATACTCTGCCAAAACATGCTTTTCAGCCCCTGAAAAGCACATTTTGGCCATAAAAACTGAATATGTCCCCTGCAACCAAACGAACTGTCAGAGACACAAATCTACAATGGACATAGTGTAAAATGGTCCAATTCAAGTAAGTTATTCATTTGGCATCATTCGAATGGATAGAAATCAAGTTTTAATGAAAATTATCATACTCGGCCAAAACATGCTTTTCAGCCCCTGAAAAGCACATTTTGGCCTTAAAAACTGAATATGTCCCCTGCAACCAAACGAACTGTCAGAGACACAAATCTACAATGGACATAGTGTAAAATGGTCCAATTCAAGCAAATTATTCATTTGGCATCATTCGAAGTGATAGAAATCAAGTTTTAATGAAAATTATCATACTCGGCCAAAACATGCTTTTCAGCCTCTGAAAAGCACATTTTGGCCATAAAAACTGAAAATGTCCCCTGCAACCAAACGAACTGTCGGAGACACAAATCTACAATGGACATAGTGTAAAATGGTCCAATTCAAGTAAATTATTCATTTGGCATCATTCGAAGTGATAGAAATCAAGTTTTAATTAAAATTATCATACTCGGCCAAAACATGCTTTTCAGCCTCTGAAAAGCACATTTTGGCCATAAAAACTGAAAATGTCCCCTGCAACCAAACGAACTGTCGGAGACACAAATCTACAATGGACATAGTGTAAAATGGTCCAATTCAAGTAAGTTATTCATTTGGCATCAATCGAAGTGATAGAAATCAAGTTTTAATGAAAATTATCAAACTCGGCCAAAACATGCTTTTCAGCCCCTGAAAAGCACATTTTGGCCATAAAAACTGAATATGTCCCCTGCAACCAAACGAACTGTCAGAGACACAAATCTACAATGGACATAGTGTAAAATGGTCCAATTCAAGTAAGTTATTCATTTGGCATCATTCGAATAGAATTTAAGTTTTAATGAAAATTATCATACTCTGCCAAAACATGCTTTTCAGCCTCTGAAAAGCACATTTTGGCCATAAAAACTGAAAATGTCCCCTGCAACCAAACGAACTGTCGGAGACACAAATCTACAATTGACATAGTGTAAAATGGTCCAATTCAAGTAAGTTATTCATTTGGCATCATTCGAAGTGACAGAAATCAAGTTTTAATGAAAATTATCATACTAGGCCAAAACATGCTTTTCAGCCTCTGAAAAGCACATTTTGGCCATAAAAACTGAAAATGTCCCCTGCAACCAAACGAACTGTCGGAGACACAAATCTACAATGGACATAGTGTAAAATGGTCCAATTCAAGTAAGTTATTCATTTGGCATCAATCGAAGTGATAGAAATCAAGTTTTAATGAAAATTATCAAACTCGGCCAAAACATGCTTTTCAGCTCCTGAAAAGCACATTTTGGCCATAAAAACTGAATATGTCCCCTGCAACCAAACGAACTGTCAGAGACACAAATCTACAATGGACATAGTGTTAAAATGGTCCAATTCAAGTAAGTTATTCATTTGGCATCATTCGAAGTGATAGAAATTAAGTTTTAATGAAAATTATCATACTCTGCCAAAACATGCTTTTCAGCCTCTGAAAAGCACATTTTGGCCATAAAAACTGAAAATGTCCCCTGCAACCAAACGAACTGTCGGAGACACAAATCTACAATGGACATAGTGTAAAATGGTCCAATTCAAGTAAGTTATTCATTTGGAATCAATCGAAGTGATAGAAATCAAGTTTTAATGATAATTATCAAACTCGGCCAAAACATGCTTTTCAGCCTCTGAAAAGCACATTTTGGCCATAAAAACTGAAAATGTCCCCTGCAACCAAACGAACTGTCGGAGACACAAACCTACAATGGACATAGTGTAAAATGGTCCAATTCAAGTAAGTTATTCATTTGGCATCATTCGAAGTGATAGAAATCAAGTTTTAATGAAAATTATCATACTCGGCCAAAACATGCTTTTCAGCCCCTGAAAAGCACATTTTGGCCATGAAAACTGAATATGTCCCCTGCAACCAAACGAACTTTCGGAGACACAAATCTACAATGGACATAGTGTAAAATGGTCCAATTCAAGTAAGTTATTCATTTGGAATCAATCGAAGTGATAGAAATCAAGTTTTAATGATAATTATCAAACTCGGCCAAAACATGCTTTTCAGCCTCTGAAAAGCACATTTTGGCCATAAAAACTGAATATGTCCCCTGCAACCAAACGAACTGTCAGAGACACAAATCTACAATGGACATAGTGTAAAATGGTCCAATTCAAGTACGTTATTCATTTGGCATCATTCGAATGGACAGAAATCAAGTTTTAATGAAAAATATCATACTCGGCCAAAACATGCTTTTCAGCCCCTGAAAAGCACATTTTGGCCTTAAAAACTGAATATGTCCCCTGCAACCAAACGAACTGTCGGAGACACAAATCTACAATGATCATAGTGTAAAATGGTCCAATTCAAGTAAGTTATTCATTTGGAATCAATCGAAGTGATAGAAATCAAGTTTTAATGAAAATTATCAAACTCGGCCAAAACATGCTTTTCAGCCTCTGAAAAGCACATTTTGGCCATAAAAACTGAAAATGTCCCCTGCAACCAAACGAACTGTCGGAGACACAAATCTACAATGGACATAGTGTAAAATGGTCCAATTCAAGTAAGTTATTCATTTGGAATCAATCGAAGTGATAGAAATCAAGTTTTAATGATAATTATCAAACTCGGCCAAAACATGCTTTTCAGCCTCTGAAAAGCACATTTTGGCCATAAAAACTGAAAATGTCCCCTGCAACCAAACGAACTTTCGGAGACACAAATCTACAATGGACAAAAGTGTAAAATGGTCCAATTCAAGTAAGTTATTCATTTGGAATCAATCGAAGTGATAGAAATCAAGTTTTAATGATAATTATCAAACTCGGCCAAAACATGCTTTTCAGCCTCTGAAAAGCACATTTTGGCCATAAAAACTGAATATGTCCCCTGCAACCAAACGAACTGTCAGAGACACAAATCTACAATGGACATAGTGTAAAATGGTCCAATTCAAGTAAGTTATTCATTTGGCATCATTCGAAGTGATAGAAATTAAGTTTTAATGAAAGTTATCATACTCTGCCAAAACATGCTTTTCAGCCTCTGAAAAGCACATTTTGGCCATAAAAACTGAAAATGTCCCCTGCAACCAAACGAACTGTCAAAGACACAAATCTACAATGGACATAGTGTAAAATGGTCCAATTCAAGTAAGTTATTCATTTGGCATCATTCGAAGTGATAGAAATCAAGTTTTAATGAAAATTATCATACTCGGCCAAAACATTTTCAGCCCCTGAAAAGCACATTTTGGCCATAAAAACTGAATATGTCCCCTGCAACCAAACAAACTGTCGGAGACACAAATCTACAATGGACATAGTGTAAAATGGTCCAATTCAAGTAAGTTATTCATTTGGCATCATTCGAAATGATAGAAATCAAGTTTTAATGAAAATTATCATACTCGGCCAAAACATGCTTTTCAGCCCCTGAAAAGCACATTTTGGCCATAAAAACTGAATATGTCCCCTGAAACCAAATGAACTGTCAGAGACACAAATCTACAATGGACATAGTGTAAAATGGTCCAATTCAAGTAAATTATTCATTTGGCATCATTCGAAGTGATAGAAATCAAGTTTTAATGAAAATTATCATACTCGGCCAAAACATGCTTTTCAGCCCCTGAAAAGCACATTTTGGCCATAAAAACTGAATATGTCCCCTGCAACCAAATGAACTGTCAGAGACACAAATCTACAATGGACATAGTGTAAAATGGTCCAATTCAAGTAAATTATTCATTTGGCATCATTCGAAGTGATAGAAATCAAGTTTTAATGAAAATTATCATACTCGGCCAAAACATGCTTTTCAGCCTCTGAAAAGCACATTTTGGCCATAAAAACTGAAAATGTCCCCTGCAACCAAACGAACTGTCAGAGACACAAATCTACAATGGACATAGTGTAAAATGGTCCATTTCAAGTAAGTTATTCATTTGGCATCATTCGAATGGATAGAAATCAAGTTTTAATGAAAATTATCATACTCGGCCAAAACATGCTTTTCAGCCCCTGAAAAGCACATTTTGGCCTTAAAAACTGAATATGTCCCCTGCAACCAAACGAACTGTCGGAGACACAAATCTACAATGATCATAGTGTAAAATGGTCCAATTCAAGTAAGTTATTCATTTGGAATCAATCGAATTGATAGAAATCAAGTTTTAATGATAATTATCAAACTCGGCCAAAACATGCTTTTCAGCCTCTGAAAAGCACATTTTGGCCATAAAAACTGAAAATGTCCCCTGCAACCAAACGAACTTTCGGAGACACAAATCTACAATGGACATAGTGTAAAATGGTCCAATTCAAGTAAGTTATTCATTTGGCATCAATCGAAGTGATAGAAATCAAGTTTTAATGAAAATTATCAAACTCGGCCAAAACATGCTTTTCAGCCCCTGAAAAGCACATTTTGGCCATAAAAACTGAATATGTCCCCTGCAACCAAACGAACTGTCAGAGACACAAATCTACAATGGACATAGTGTAAAATGGTCCAATTCAAGTAAGTTATTCATTTGGCATCATTCGAAGTGATAGAAATTAAGTTTTAATGAAAGTTATCATACTCTGCCAAAACATGCTTTTCAGCCTCTGAAAAGCACATTTTGGCCATAAAAACTGAAAATGTCCCCTGCAACCAAACGAACTGTCGGAGACACAAATCTACAATGGACATAGTGTAAAATGGTCCAATTCAAGTAAGTTATTCATTTGGCATCATTCGAATGGATAGAAATCAAGTTTTAATGAAAATTATCATACTCTGCCAAAACGTGCTTTTCAGCCCCTGAAAAGCACATTTTGGCCATGAAAACTGAATATGTCCCCTGCAACCAAACGAACTGTCAGAGACACAAATCTACAATGGACATAGTGTAAAATGGTCCAATTCAAGTAAATTATTCATTTGGCATCATCCGAAGTGATAGAAATCAAGTTTTAATGAAAATTATCATACTCGGCCAAAACATGCTTTTCAGCCTCTGAAAAGCACATTTTGTCCATAAAAACTGAAAATGTCCCCTGCAACCAAACGAACTGTCGGAGACACAAATCTACAATGGACATAGTGTAAAATGGTCCAATTCAAGTAAGTTATTCATTTGGCATCAATCGAAGTGATAGAAATCAAGTTTTAATGAAACTTATCATACTCTGCCAAAACATGCTTTTCAGCCCCTGAAAAGCACATTTTGGCCATAAAAACTGAATATGTCCCCTGCAACCAAACGAAATGTCAGAGACACAAATCTACAATGGACATAGTGTAAAATGGTCCAATTCAAGTAAGTTATTCATTTGGCATCATTCGAATGGATAGAAATCAAGTTTTAATGAAAATTATCATACTCGGCCAAAACATGCTTTTCAGCCCCTGAAAAGCACATTTTGGCCTTAAAAACTGAATATGTCCCCTACAACCAAACGAACTGTCGGAGACACAAATCTACAATGATCATAGTGTAAAATGGTCCAATTCAAGTAAGTTATTCATTTGGAATCAATCGAAGTGATAGAAATCAAGTTTTAATGATAATGATCAAACTCGGCCAAAACATGCTTTTCAGCCTCTGAAAAGCACATTTTGGCCATAAAAACTGAAAATGTCCCCTGCAACCAAACGAACTGTCGGAGACCCAAATCTACAATGGACATAGTGTAAAATGGTCCAATTCAAGTAAGTTATTCATTTGGCATCATTTGAAGTGATAGAAATTAAGTTTTAATGAAAATCATCATACTCGGCCAAAACATGCTTTTCAGCCCCTGAAAAGCACATTTTGGCCATAAAAACTGTAGATATCCCCTGCAACCAAACGAACTGTCGGAGACACAAATCTACAATGGACATAGTGTAAAATGGTCCAATTCAAGTAAGTTATTCATTTGGCATCATTCGAAGTGATAGAAATCAAGTTTTAATGAAAATTATCATACTCGGCCAAAACATGCTTTTCAGCCTCTGAAAAGCACATTTTGGCCATAAAAACTGAATATGTCCCCTGCAACCAAACGAACTGTCAGAGACACAAATCTACAATGGACATAGTGTAAAATGGTCCAATTCAAGTAAGTTATTCATTCGGCATCACTCGAAGTGATAGAAATCAAGTTTTAATGAAAATTATCATACTCTGCCAAAACATGCTTTTCAGCCCCTGAAACGCACATTTTGGCCATAAAAACTGAATATGTCCCCTGCAACCAAACGAACTGTCAGAGACACAAATCTACAATGGACATAGTGTAAAATGGTCCAATTCAAGTACGTTATTCATTTGGCATCATTCGAATGGATAGAAATCAAGTTTTAATGAAAATTATCATACTCGGCCAAAACATGCTTTTCAGCCTCTGAAAAGCACATTTTGGCCATAAAAACTGAAAATGTCCCCTGCAACCAAACGAACTGTCGGAGACACAAATCTACAAGGGACATAGTGTAAAATGGTCCAATTCAAGTAAGTTATTCATTTGGCATCATTTGAAGTGATAGAAATTAAGTTTTAATGAAAGTTATCATACTCTGCCAAAACATGCTTTTCAGCCTCTGAAAAGCACATTTTGGCCATAAAAACTGAAAATGTCCCCTGCAACCAAACGAACTGTCGGAGACACAAATCTACAATGGACATAGTGTAAAATGGTCCAATTCAAGTAAGTTATTCATTTGGCATCATTCGAAGTGATAGAAATCAAGTTTTAATGAAAATTATCATACGCGGCCAAAACATGCTTTTCAGCCCCTGAAACGCACATTTTGGCCATAAAAACTGAATATGTCCCCTGCAACCAAACGAACTGTCAGAGACACAAATCTACAATGGACATAGTGTAAAATGGTCCAATTCAAGTAAGTTATTCATTTGGCATCATTCGAATGGATAGAAATCAAGTTTTAATGAAAAATATCATACTCGGCCAAAACATGCTTTTCAGCCCCTGAAAAGCACATTTTGGCCTTAAAAACTGAATATGTCCCCTGGAACCAAACGAACTGTCGGAGACACAAATCTACAATGATCATAGTGTAAAATGGTCCAATTCAAGTAAGTTATTCATTTGGAATCAATCGAAGTGATAGAAATCAAGTTTTAATGAAAATTATCAAACTCGGCCAAAACATGCTTTTCAGCCTCTGAAAAGCACATTTTGGCCATAAAAACTGAAAATGTCCCCTGCAACCAAACGAACTGTCGGAGACACAAATCTACAATGGACATAGTGTAAAATGGTCCAATTCAAGTAAGTTATTCATTTGGAATCAATCGAAGTGATGGAAATCAAGTTTTAATGATAATTATCAAACGCGGCCAAAACATGCTTTTCAGCCTCTGAAAAGCACATTTTGGCCATAAAAACTGAAAATGTCCCCTGCAACCAAACGAACTGTCGGAGACACAAATCTACAATGGACATAGTGAAAAATGGTCCAATTCAAGTAAGTTATTCATTTGGCATCATTCGAAGTGATAGAAATCAAGTTTTAATGAAAATTATCATACTCGGCCAAAACATGCTTTTCAGCCTCTGAAAAGCACATTTTGGCCATAAAAACTGAAAATGTCCCCTGCAACCAAACGAACTGTGGGAGACACAAATCTACAATGGACATAGTGTAAAATGGTCCAATTCAAGTAAGTAATTCATTTGGCATCATTTGAATGGATAGAAATCAAGTTTTAATGAAAATTATCATACTCTGCCAAAACGTGCTTTTCAGCCCCTGAAAAGCACATTTTGGCCATGAAAACTGAATATGTCCCCTGCAACCAAACGAACTGTCAGAGACACAAATCTACAATGGACATAGTGTAAAATGGTCCAATTCAAGTAAATTATTCATTTGGCATCATTCGAAGTGATAGAAATCAAGTTTTAATGAAAATTATCGTACTCGGCCAAAACATGCTTTTCAGCCTCTGAAAAGCACATTTTGGCCATAAAAACTGAAAATGTCCCCTGCAACCAAACGAACTGTCGGAGACACAAATCTACAATGGACATAGTGTAAAATGGTCCAATTCAAGTAAGTTATTCATTTGGCATCATTCGAAGTGATAGAAATCAAGTTTTAATGAAAATTATCATACTCGGCCAAAACATGCTTTTCAGCCCCTGAAACGCACATTTTGGCCATAAAAACTGAATATGTCCCCTGCAACCAAACGAACTGTCAGAGACACAAATCTACAATGGACATAGTGTAAAATGGTCCAATTCAAGTAAGTTATTCATTTGGCATCATTCGAATGGATAGAAATCAAGTTTTAATGAAAAATATCATACTCGGCCAAAACATGCTTTTCAGCCCCTGAAAAGCACATTTTGGCCTTAAAAACTGAATATGTCCCCTGCAACCAAACGAACTGTCGGAGACACAAATCTACAATGATCATAGTGTAAAATGGTCCAATTCAAGTAAGTTATTCATTTGGAATCAATCGAAGTGATAGAAATCAAGTTTTAATGAAAATTATCAAACTCGGCCAAAACATGCTTTTCAGCCTCTGAAAAGCACATTTTGGCCATAAAAACTGAAAATGTCCCCTGCAACCAAACGAACTGTCGGAGACACAAATCTACAATGGACATAGTGTAAAATGGTCCAATTCAAGTAAGTTATTCATTTGGAATCAATCGAAGTGATGGAAATCAAGTTTTAATGATAATTATCAAACGCGGCCAAAACATGCTTTTCAGCCTCTGAAAAGCACATTTTGGCCATAAAAACTGAAAATGTCCCCTGCAACCAAACGAACTGTCGGAGACACAAATCTACAATGGACATAGTGAAAAATGGTCCAATTCAAGTAAGTTATTCATTTGGCATCATTCGAAGTGATAGAAATCAAGTTTTAATGAAAATTATCATACTCGGCCAAAACATGCTTTTCAGCCTCTGAAAAGCACATTTTGGCCATAAAAACTGAAAATGTCCCCTGCAACCAAACGAACTGTCGGAGACACAAATCTACAATGGACATAGTGTAAAATGGTCCAATTCAAGTAAATTATTCATTTGGCATCATTCGAAGTGATAGAAATCAAGTTTTAATGAAAATTATCGTACTCGGCCAAAACATGCTTTTCAGCCTCTGAAAAGCACATTTTGGCCATAAAAACTGAAAATGTCCCCTGCAACCAAACGAACTGTCGGAGACACAAATCTACAATGGACATAGTGTAAAATGGTCCAATTCAAGTAAGTTATTCATTTGGCATCATTCGAAGTGATAGAAATCAAGTTTTAATGAAAATTATCATACTCGGCCAAAACATGCTTTTCAGCCCCTGAAACGCACATTTTGGCCATAAAAACTGAATATGTCCCCTGCAACCAAACGAACTGTCAGAGACACAAATCTACAATGGACATAGTGTAAAATGGTCCAATTCAAGTAAGTTATTCATTTGGCATCATTCGAATGGATAGAAATCAAGTTTTAATGAAAAATATCATACTCGGCCAAAACATGCTTTTCAGCCCCTGAAAAGCACATTTTGGCCTTAAAAACTGAATATGTCCCCTGCAACCAAACGAACTGTCGGAGACACAAATCTACAATGATCATAGTGTAAAATGGTCCAATTCAAGTAAGTTATTCATTTGGAATCAATCGAAGTGATAGAAATCAAGTTTTAATGAAAATTATCAAACTCGGCCAAAACATGCTTTTCAGCCTCTGAAAAGCACATTTTGGCCATAAAAACTGAAAATGTCCCCTGCAACCAAACGAACTGTCGGAGACACAAATCTACAATGGACATAGTGTAAAATGGTCCAATTCAAGTAAGTTATTCATTTGGAATCAATCGAAGTGATGGAAATCAAGTTTTAATGATAATTATCAAACGCGGCCAAAACATGCTTTTCAGCCTCTGAAAAGCACATTTTGGCCATAAAAACTGAAAATGTCCCCTGCAACCAAACGAACTGTCGGAGACACAAATCTACAATGGACATAGTGAAAAATGGTCCAATTCAAGTAAGTTATTCATTTGGCATCATTCGAAGTGATAGAAATCAAGTTTTAATGAAAATTATCATACTCGGCCAAAACATGCTTTTCAGCCTCTGAAAAGCACATTTTGGCCATAAAAACTGAAAATGTCCCCTGCAACCAAACGAACTGTCGGAGACACAAATCTACAATGGACATAGTGTAAAATGGTCCAATTCAAGTAAGTTATTCATTTGGCATCAATCGAAGTGATAGAAATCAAGTTTTAATGAAAATTATCAAACTCGGCCAAAACATGCTTTTCAGCCTCTGAAAAGCACATTTTGGCCATAAAAACTGAAAATGTCCCCTGCAACCAAACGAACTGTGGGAGACACAAATCTACAATGGACATAGTGTAAAATGGTCCAATTCAAGTAAGTAATTCATTTGGCATCATTCGAATGGATAGAAATCAAGTTTTAATGAAAATTATCATACTCTGCCAAAACGTGCTTTTCAGCCCCTGAAAAGCACATTTTGGCCATGAAAACTGAATATGTCCCCTGCAACCAAACGAACTGTCAGAGACACAAATCTACAATGGACATAGTGTAAAATGGTCCAATTCAAGTAAATTATTCATTTGGCATCATTCGAAGTGATAGAAATCAAGTTTTAATGAAAATTATCATACTCGGCCAAAACATGCTTTTCAGCCTCTGAAAAGCACATTTTGGCCATAAAAACTGAAAATGTCCCCTGCAACCAAACGAACTGTCGGAGACACAAATCTACAATGGACATAGTGTAAAATGGTCCAATTCAAGTAAGTTATTCATTTGGCATCATTCGAAGTGATAGAAATCAAGTTTTAATGAAAATTATCATACTCGGCCAAAACATGCTTTTCAGCCCCTGAAACGCACATTTTGGCCATAAAAACTGAATATGTCCCCTGCAACCAAACGAACTGTCAGAGACACAAATCTACAATGGACATAGTGTAAAATGGTCCAATTCAAGTAAGTTATTCATTTGGCATCATTCGAATGGATAGAAATCAAGTTTTAATGAAAAATATCATACTCGGCCAAAACATGCTTTTCAGCCCCTGAAAAGCACATTTTGGCCTTAAAAACTGAATATGTCCCCTGCAACCAAACGAACTGTCGGAGACACAAATCTACAATGATCATAGTGTAAAATGGTCCAATTCAAGTAAGTTATTCATTTGGCATCAATCGAAGTGATAGAAATCAAGTTTTAATGAAAATTATCAAACTCGGCCAAAACATGCTTTTCAGCCTCTGAAAAGCACATTTTGGCCATAAAAACTGAAAATGTCCCCTGCAACCAAACGAACTGTGGGAGACAAATCTACAATGGACATAGTGTAAAATGGTCCAATTCAAGTAAGTAATTCATTTGGCATCATTCGAATGGATAGAAATCAAGTTTTAATGAAAATTATCATACTCTGCCAAAACGTGCTTTTCAGCCCCTGAAAAGCACATTTTGGCCATAAAAACTGAATATGTCCCCTGCAACCAAACGAACTGTCAGAGACACAAATCTACAATGGACATAGTGTAAAATGGTCCAATTCAAGTAAGTTATTCATTTGGCATCATTCGAAGTGATAGAAATCAAGTTTTAATGAAAATTATCATACTCTGCCAAAACGTGCTTTTCAGCCCCTGAAAAGCACATTTTGGCCATAAAAACT
Source organism: Stigmatopora argus (assembly GCF_051989625.1). Lineage (NCBI taxonomy): Eukaryota > Metazoa > Chordata > Actinopteri > Syngnathiformes > Syngnathidae > Stigmatopora > Stigmatopora argus. Next base: position 774,361 of record NC_135403.1, read on the forward strand.
GAATATGTCCCCTGCAACCAAACGAACTGTCAGAGACACAAATCTACAATGGACATAGTGTAAAATGGTCCAATTCAAGTAAGTTATTCATTTGGCATCATTCGAATTGATAGAAATCAAGTTTTAATGAAAATTATCATACTCTGCCAATACGTGCTTTTCAGCCCCTGAAAAGCACATTTTGGCCATAAAAACTGAATATGTCCCCGGCAACCAAACGAACTGTCAGAGACACAAATCTACAATGGACATAGTGTAAAATGGTCCAATTCAAGTAAATTATTCATTTGGCATCATTCGAATGGATAAAAATCAAGTTTTAATGAAAATTATCATTCTCTGCCAAAACGTGCTTTTCAGCCCCTGAAAAGCACATTTTGGCCATAAAAACTGAATATGTCCCCTGCAACCAAACGAACTGTCAAAGACACAAATCTACAATGGACATAGTGTAAAATGGTCCAATTCAAGTAAGTTATTCATTTGGCATCATTCGAAGTGATAGAAATCAAGTTTTAATGAAAATTATTATACTCGGCCAAAACATGCTTTTCAGCCCCTGAAAAGCACATTTTGGCCATAAAAACTGAATATGTCCCCTGCAACCAAATGAACTGTCAGAGACACAAATCTACAATGGACATAGTGTAAAATGGTCCAATTCAAGTAAGTTATTCATTTGGCATCATTCGAATGGATTGAAATCAAGTTTTAATGAAAATGATCATTCTCTGCCAAAACGTGCTTTTCAGCCCCTGAAAAGCACATTTTGGCCATAAAAACTGAATATGTCCCCTGCAACCAAACGAACTGTCAGAGACACAAATCTACAATGGACATAGTGTAAAATGGTCCAATTCAAGTAAGTTATTCATTTGGCATCATTCGAAGTGATAGAAATCAAGTTTTAATGAAAATTATCATTCTCTGCCAAAACGTGCTTTTCAGCCCCTGAAAAGCACATTTTGGCCATAAAAACTGAATATGTCCCCTGCAACCAAACGAACTATCAGAGACACAAATCTACAATGGACATAGTGTAAAATGGTCCAATTCAAGTAAGTTATTCATTTGGCATCATTCGAATGGATATAAATCAAGTTTTAATGAAAATTATCATACTCTGCCAAAACGTGCTTTTCAGCCCCTGAAAAGCACATTTTGGCCTTAAAAACTGAATATGTCCCCTGCAACCAAACGAACTGTCAGAGACACAAATCTACAATGGACATAGTGTAAAATGATCCAATTCAAGTAAGTTATTCATTTGGCATCATTCGAAGTGATAGAAATCAAGTTTTAATGAAAATTATCATACTCGGCCAAAATGTGCTTTTCAGCCCCTGAAAAGCACATTTTGGCCATAAAAACTGAATATGTCCCCTGCAACCAAACGAACTGTCGGAGACACAAATCTACAATGGACATAGTGTAAAATGGTCCAATTCAAGTAAGTTATTCATTTGGCATCATTCGAAGTGATAGAAATCAAGTTTTAATGAAAATTATCATACTCGGCCAAAACATGCTTTTCAGCCCCTGAAAAGCACATTTTGGCCATAAAAACTGAATATGTCCCCTGCAACCAAACAAACTGTCAGAGACACAAATCTACAATGGACATAGTGTAAAATGGTCCAATTCAAGTAAGTTATTCATTTGGCATCAATCGAAGTGATAGAAATCAAGTTTTAATGAAAATTATCATACTCTGCCAAAATGTGCTTTTCAGCCACTGAAAAGCACATTTTGGCCATAAAAACTGAATATGTCCCCTGCAACCAAACGAACTGTCGGAGACACAAATCTACAATGGACATAGTGTAAAATGGTCCAATTCAAGTAAGTTATTCATTTGGCATCATTCGAAGTGATAGAAATCAAGTTTTAATGAAAATTATCATACTCGGCCAAAACATGCTTTTCAGCCCCTGAAAAGCACATTTTGGCCATAAAAACTGAATATGTCCCCTGCAACCAAACGAACTGTCAGAGACACAAATCTACAATGGACATAGTGTAAAATGGTCCAATTCAAGTAAGTTATTCATTTGGCATCAATCGAAGTGATAGAAATCAAGTTTTAATGAAAATTATCATACTCTGCCAAAATGTGCTTTTCAGCCCCTGAAAAGCACATTTTGGCCATAAAAACTGAATATGTCCCCTGCAACCAAACGAACTGTCGGAGACACAAATCTACAATGGACATAGTGTAAAATGGTCCAATTCAAGTAAGTTATTCATTTGGCATCATTCGAAGTGATAGAAATCAAGTTTTAATGAAAATTATCATACTCGGCCAAAACATGCTTTTCAGCCCCTGAAAAGCACATTTTGGCCATAAAAACTGAATATGTCCCCTGCAACCAAACGAACTGTCAGAGACACAAATCTACAATGGACATAGTGTAAAATGGTCCAATTCAAGTAAGTTATTCATTTGGCATCATTCGAATGGATAGAAATCAAGTTTTAATGAAAATTATCATACTCTGCCAAAACGTGCTTTTCAGCCCCTGAAAAGCACATTTTGGCCATAAAAACTGAATATGTCCCCTGCAACCAAACGAACTGTCAGAGACACAAATCTACAATGGACATAGTGTAAAATGGTCCAATTCAAGTAAATTATTCATTTGGCATCATTCGAATGGATAAAAATCAAGTTTTAATGAAAATTATCATTCTCTGCCAAAACGTGCTTTTCAGCCCCTGAAAAGCACATTTTGGCCATAAAAACTGAATATGTCCCCTGCAACCAAACGAACTGTCAAAGACACAAATCTACAATGGACATAGTGTAAAATGGTCCAATTCAAGTAAGTTATTCATTTGGCATCATTCGAAGTGATAGAAATCAAGTTTTAATGAAAATTATTATACTCGGCCAAAACATGCTTTTCAGCCCCTGAAAAGCACATTTTGGCCATAAAAACTGAATATGTCCCCTGCAACCAAACGAACTGTCAGAGACACAAATCTACAATGGACATAGTGTAAAATGGTCCAATTCAAGTAAGTTATTCATTTGGCATCATTCGAATGGATTGAAATCAAGTTTTAATGAAAATTATCATACTCTGCCAAAACGTGCTTTTCAGCCGCTGAAAAGCACATTTTGGCCTTAAAAACTGAATATGTCCCCTGCAACCAAACAAACTGTCAGAGACACAAATGTACAATGGACATAGTGTAAAATGGTCCAATTCAAGTAAATTATTCATTTGGCATCATTCGAATGGATAAAAATCAAGTTTTAATGAAAATTATCATTCTCTGCCAAAACGTGCTTTTCAGCCCCTGAAAAGCACATTTTGGCCATAAAAACTGAATATGTCCCCTGCAACCAAACGAACTGTCAAAGACACAAATCTACAATGGACATAGTGTAAAATGGTCCAATTCAAGTAAATTATTCATTTGGCATCATTCGAATGGATAAAAATCAAGTTTTAATGAAAATTATCATTCTCTGCCAAAACGTGCTTTTCAGCCCCTGAAAAGCACATTTTGGCCATAAAAACTGAATATGTCCCCTGCAACCAAACGAACTGTCAGAGACACAAATCTACAATGGACATAGTGTCAAATGGTCCAATTCAAGTAAGTTATTCATTTGGCATCATTCGAAGTGATAGAAATCAGGTTTCAATGAAAATTATCATACTCGGCCAAAACATGATTTTCAGCCCCTGAAAAGCACATTTTGGCCATAAAAACTGAATATGTCCCCTGCAACCAAACGAACTGTCAGAGACACAAATCTACAATGGACATAGTGTAAAATGGTCCAATTCAAGTAAGTTATTCATTTGGCATCAATCGAAGTGATAGAAATCAAGTTTTAATGAAAATTATCATACTCTGCCAAAATGTGCTTTTCAGCCCCTGAAAAGCACATTTTGGCCATAAAAACTGAATATGTCCCCTGCAACCAAACGAACTGTCGGAGACACAAATCTACAATGGACATAGTGTAAAATGGTCCAATTCAAGTAAGTTATTCATTTGGCATCATTCGAAGTGATAGAAATCAAGTTTTAATGAAAATTATTATACTCGGCCAAAACATGCTTTTCAGCCCCTGAAAAGCACATTTTGGCCATAAAAACTGAATATGTCCCCTGCAACCAAACGAACTGTCAGAGACACAAATCTACAATGGACATAGTGTAAAATGGTCCAATTCAAGTAAGTTATTCATTTGGCATCATTCGAATGGATTGAAATCAAGTTTTAATGAAAATTATCATACTCTGCCAAAACGTGCTTTTCAGCCGCTGAAAAGCACATTTTGGCCTTAAAAACTGAATATGTCCCCTGCAACCAAACAAACTGTCAGAGACACAAATCTACAATGGACATAGTGTAAAATGGTCCAATTCAAGTAAGTTATTCATTTGGCATCATTCGAAGTGATAGAAATCAAGTTTTAATGAAAATTATCATACTCGGCCAAAACATGCTTTTCAGCCCCTGAAAAGCACATTTTGGCCATAAAAACTGAATATGTCCCCTGCAACCAAACGAACTGTCAGAGACACAAATCTACAATGGACATAGTGTAAAATGGTCCAATTCAAGTAAGTTATTCATTTGGCATCATTCGAATGGATAGAAATCAAGTTTTAATGAAAATTATCATACTCTGCCAAAACGTGCTTTTCAGCCCCTGAAAAGCACATTTTGGCCATAAAAACTGAATATGTCCCCTGCAACCAAACGAACTGTCAAAGTCACAAATCTACAATGGACATAGTGTAAAATGGTCCAATTCAAGTAAGTTATTCATTTGGCATCATTCGAAGTGATAGAAATCAAGTTTTAATGAAAATTATTATACTCGGCCAAAACATGCTTTTCAGCCCCTGAAAAGCACATTTTGGCCATAAAAACTGAATATGTCCCCTGCAACCAAACGAACTGTCAGAGACACAAATCTACAATGGACATAGTGTAAAATGGTCCAATTCAAGTAAGTTATTCATTTGGCATCATTCGAATGGATTGAAATCAAGTTTTAATGAAAATTATCATACTCTGCCAAAACGTGCTTTTCAGCCGCTGAAAAGCACATTTTGGCCTTAAAAACTGAATATGTCCCCTGCAACCAAACAAACTGTCAGAGACACAAATGTACAATGGACATAGTGTAAAATGGTCCAATTCAAGTAAATTATTCATTTGGCATCATTCGAATGGATAAAAATCAAGTTTTAATGAAAATTATCATTCTCTGCCAAAACGTGCTTTTCAGCCCCTGAAAAGCACATTTTGGCCATAAAAACTGAATATGTCCCCTGCAACCAAACGAACTGTCTAAGACACAAATCTACAATGGACATAGTGTAAAATGGTCCAATTCAAGTAAATTATTCATTTGGCATCATTCGAATGGATAAAAATCAAGTTTTAATGAAAATTATCATTCTCTGCCAAAACGTGCTTTTCAGCCCCTGAAAAGCACATTTTGGCCATAAAAACTGAATATGTCCCCTGCAACCAAACGAACTGTCAGAGACACAAATCTACAATGGACATAGTGTCAAATGGTCCAATTCAAGTAAGTTATTCATTTGGCATCATTCGAAGTGATAGAAATCAAGTTTCAATGAAAATTATCATACTCGGCCAAAACATGATTTTCAGCCCCTGAAAAGCACATTTTGGCCATAAAAACTGAATATGTCCCCTGCAACCAAACGAACTGTCAGAGACACAAATCTACAATGGACATAGTGTAAAATGGTCCAATTCAAGTAAGTTATTCATTTGGCATCAATCGAAGTGATAGAAATCAAGTTTTAATGAAAATTATCATACTCTGCCAAAATGTGCTTTTCAGCCCCTGAAAAGCACATTTTGGCCATAAAAACTGAATATGTCCCCTGCAACCAAACAAACTGTCGGAGACACAAATCTACAATGGACATAGTGTAAAATGGTCCAATTCAAGTAAGTTATTCATTTGGCATCATTCGAAGTGATAAAAATCAAGTTTTAATGAAAATTATCATTCTCTGCCAAAACGTGCTTTTCAGCCCCTGAAAAGCACATTTTGGCCATAAAAACTGAATATGTCCCCTGCAACCAAACGAACTGTCAAAGACACAAATCTACAATGGACATAGTGTAAAATGGTCCAATTCAAGTAAATTATTCATTTGGCATCATTCGAATGGATAAAAATCAAGTTTTAATGAAAATTATCATTCTCTGCCAAAACGTGCTTTTCAGCCCCTGAAAAGCACATTTTGGCCATAAAAACTGAATATGTCCCCTGCAACCAAACGAACTGTCAGAGACACAAATCTACAATGGACATAGTGTCAAATGGTCCAATTCAAGTAAGTTATTCATTTGGCATCATTCGAAGTGATAGAAATTAAGTTTTAATCAAAATTATCATACTCGGCCAAAACGTGCTTTTCAGCCCCTGAAAAGCACATTTTGGCAAAAAAAACTGAAAATGTCCCCTGCAACCAAACGAACTGTCGGAGACACAAATCTACAATGGACATAGTGTAAAATGGTCCAATTCAAGTAAGTTATTCATTTGGCATCATTCGAAGTGATAGAAATCAAGTTTTAATGAAAATTATCATACTCGGCCAAAACATGCTTTTCAGCCCCTGAAAAGCACATTTTGGCCATAAAAACTGAATATGTCCCCTGCAACCAAACGAACTGTCAGAGACACAAATCTACAATGGACATAGTGTAAAATGGTCCAATTCAAGTAAGTTATTCATTTGGCATCATTCGAATGGATAGAAATCAAGTTTTAATGAAATTTATCATACTCTGCCAAAACGTGCTTTTCAGCCCCTGAAAAGCACATTTTGGCCATAAAAACTGAATATGTCCCCTGCAACCAAACGAACTGTCAGAGACACAAATCTACAATGGACATAGTGTAAAATGGTCCAATTCAAGTAAGTTATTCATTTGGCATCATTCAAATGGATAGTAATCAAGTTTTAATGAAAATTATCATACTCTGCCAAAACGTGCTTTTCAGCCCCTGAAAAGCACATTTTGGCCTTAAAAACTGAATATGTCCCCTGCAACCAAACAAACTGTCAGAGACACAAATGTACAATGGACATAGTGTAAAATGGTCCAATTCAAGTAAATTATTCATTTGGCATCATTCGAATGGATAAAAATCAAGTTGTAATGAAAATTATCATTCTCTGCCAAAACGTGCTTTTCAGCCCCTGAAAAGCACATTTTGGCCATAAAAACTGAATATGTCCCCTGCAACCAAACGAACTGTCAAAGACAGAAAATCTACAATGGACATAGTGTAAAATGGTCCAATTCAAGTAAATTATTCATTTGGCATCATTCGAATGGATAAAAATCAAGTTTTAATGAAAATTATCATTCTCTGCCAAAACGTGCTTTTCAGCCCCTGAAAAGCACATTTTGGCCATAAAAACTGAATATGTCCCCTGCAACCAAACGAACTGTCAGAGACACAAATCTACAATGGACATAGTGTAAAATGGTCCAATTCAAGTAAGTTATTCATTTGGCATCAATCGAAGTGATAGAAATCAAGTTTTAATGAAAATTATCATACTCGGCCAAAACATGCTTTTCAGCCCCTGAAAAGCACATTTTGGCCATAAAAACTGAATATGTCCCCTGCAACCAAACGAACTATCAGAGACACAAATCTACAATGGACATAGTGTAAAATGGTCCAATTCAAGTAAGTTATTCATTTGGCATCATTCGAATGGATAAAAATCAAGTTTTAATGAAAATTATCATTCTCTGCCAAAACGTGCTTTTCAGCCCCTGAAAAGCACATTTTGGCCATAAAAACTGAATATGTCCCCTGCAACCAAACGAACTGTCAGAGACACAAATCTACAATGGACATAGTGTAAAATGGTCCAATTCAAGTAAGTTATTCATTTGGCATCAATCGAAGTGATAGAAATCAAGTTTTAATGAAAATTATCATACTCGGCCAAAACATGCTTTTCAGCCCCTGAAAAGCACATTTTGGCCATAAAAACTGAATATGTCCCCTGCAACCAAACGAACTATCAGAGACACAAATCTACAATGGACATAGTGTAAAATGGTCCAATTCAAGTAAGTTATTCATTTGGCATCATTCGAAGTGATAGAAATCAAGTTTTAATGAAAATTATCATACTCGGCCAAAACATGCTTTTCAGCCCCTGAAAAGCACATTTTGGCCATAAAAACTGAATATGTCCCCTGCAACCAAACGAACTATCAGAGACACAAATCTACAATGGACATAGTGTAAAATGGTCCAATTCAAGTAAGTTATTCATTTGGCATCATTCGAATGGATATAAATCAAGTTTTAATGAAAATTATCATACTCTGCCAAAACGTGCTTTTCAGCCCCTGAAAAGCACATTTTGGCCTTAAAAACTGAATATGTCCCCTGCAACCAAACGAACTGTCAGAGACACAAATCTACAATGGACATAGTGTAAAATGGTCCAATTCAAGTAAGTTATTCATTTGGCATCATTCGAAGTGATAGAAATCAAGTTTTAATGAAAATTATCATACTCGGCCAAAACATGCTTTTCAGCCCCTGAAAAGCACATTTTGGCCATAAAAACTGAATATGTCCCCTGCAACCAAACGAACTGTCAGAGACACAAATCTACAATGGACATAGTGTAAAATGGTCCAATTCAAGTAAGTTATTCATTTGGCATCATTCAAATGGATAGTAATCAAGTTTTAATGAAAATTATTATACTCGGCCAAAACATGCTTTTCAGCCCCTGAAAAGCACATTTTGGCCATAAAAACTGAAAATGTCCCCTGCAACCAAACGAACTGTCAGAGATACAAATCTACAATGGACATAGTGTAAAATGGTCCAATTCAAGTAAATTATTCATTCGGCACCATTCGAAGTGATAGAAATCAAGTTTTAATGAAAATTATCATACTCGGCCAAAACATGCTTTTCAGCCCCTGAAAAGCACATTTTGGCCATAAAAACTGAATATGTCCCCTGCAACCAAACGAACTGTCAAAGACACAAATCTACAATGGACATAGTGTAAAATGGTCCAATTCAAGTAAGTTATTCATTTGGCATCATTCGAAGTGATAGAAATCAAGTTTTAATGAAAATTATTATACTCGGCCAAAACATGCTTTTCAGCCCCTGAAAAGCACATTTTGGCCTTAAAAACTGAATATGTCCCCTGCAACCAAACGAACTGTCAGAGACACAAATCTACAATGGACATAGTGTAAAATGGTCCAATTCAAGTAAGTTATTCATTTGGCATCATTCGAATGGATTGAAATCAAGTTTTAATGAAAATTATCATACTCTGCCAAAACGTGCTTTTCAGCCGCTGAAAAGCACATTTTGGCCTTAAAAACTGAATATGTCCCCTGCAACCAAACAAACTGTCAGAGACACAAATGTACAATGGACATAGTGTAAAATGGTCCAATTCAAGTAAATTATTCATTTGGCATCATTCGAATGGATAAAAATCAAGTTTTAATGAAAATGATCATTCTCTGCCAAAACGTGCTTTTCAGCCCCTGAAAAGCACGTTTTGGCCATAAAAACTGAATATGTCCCCTGCAACCAAACGAACTGTCAAAGACACAAATCTACAATGGACATAGTGTAAAATGGTCCAATTCAAGTAAATTATTCATTTGGCATCATTCGAATGGATAAAAATCAAGTTTTAATGAAAATTATCATTCTCTGCCAAAACGTGCTTTTCAGCCCCTGAAAAGCACATTTTGGCCTTAAAAACTGAATATGTCCCCTGCAACCAAACAAACTGTCAGAGACACAAATGTACAATGGACATAGTGTAAAATGGTCCAATTCAAGTAAATTATTCATTTGGCATCATTCGAATGGATAAAAATCAAGTTGTAATGAAAATTATCATTCTCTGCCAAAACGTGCTTTTCAGCCCCTGAAAAGCACATTTTGGCCATAAAAACTGAATATGTCCCCTGCAACCAAACGAACTGTCAAAGACAGAAAATCTACAATGGACATAGTGTAAAATGGTCCAATTCAAGTAAATTATTCATTTGGCATCATTCGAATGGATAAAAATCAAGTTTTAATGAAAATTATCATTCTCTGCCAAAACGTGCTTTTCAGCCCCTGAAAAGCACATTTTGGCCATAAAAACTGAATATGTCCCCTGCAACCAAACGAACTGTCAGAGACACAAATCTACAATGGACATAGTGTAAAATGGTCCAATTCAAGTAAGTTATTCATTTGGCATCAATCGAAGTGATAGAAATCAAGTTTTAATGAAAATTATCATACTCGGCCAAAACATGCTTTTCAGCCCCTGAAAAGCACATTTTGGCCATAAAAACTGAATATGTCCCCTGCAACCAAACGAACTATCAGAGACACAAATCTACAATGGACATAGTGTAAAATGGTCCAATTCAAGTAAGTTATTCATTTGGCATCATTCGAATGGATAAAAATCAAGTTTTAATGAAAATTATCATTCTCTGCCAAAACGTGCTTTTCAGCCCCTGAAAAGCACATTTTGGCCATAAAAACTGAATATGTCCCCTGCAACCAAACGAACTGTCAGAGACACAAATCTACAATGGACATAGTGTAAAATGGTCCAATTCAAGTAAGTTATTCATTTGGCATCAATCGAAGTGATAGAAATCAAGTTTTAATGAAAATTATCATACTCGGCCAAAACATGCTTTTCAGCCCCTGAAAAGCACATTTTGGCCATAAAAACTGAATATGTCCCCTGCAACCAAACGAACTATCAGAGACACAAATCTACAATGGACATAGTGTAAAATGGTCCAATTCAAGTAAGTTATTCATTTGGCATCATTCGAAGTGATAGAAATCAAGTTTTAATGAAAATTATCATACTCGGCCAAAACATGCTTTTCAGCCCCTGAAAAGCACATTTTGGCCATAAAAACTGAATATGTCCCCTGCAACCAAACGAACTATCAGAGACACAAATCTACAATGGACATAGTGTAAAATGGTCCAATTCAAGTAAGTTATTCATTTGGCATCATTCGAATGGATATAAATCAAGTTTTAATGAAAATTATCATACTCTGCCAAAACGTGCTTTTCAGCCCCTGAAAAGCACATTTTGGCCTTAAAAACTGAATATGTCCCCTGCAACCAAACGAACTGTCAGAGACACAAATCTACAATGGACATAGTGTAAAATGGTCCAATTCAAGTAAGTTATTCATTTGGCATCATTCGAAGTGATAGAAATCAAGTTTTAATGAAAATTATCATACTCGGCCAAAACATGCTTTTCAGCCCCTGAAAAGCACATTTTGGCCATAAAAACTGAATATGTCCCCTGCAACCAAACGAACTGTCAGAGACACAAATCTACAATGGACATAGTGTAAAATGGTCCAATTCAAGTAAGTTATTCATTTGGCATCATTCAAATGGATAGTAATCAAGTTTTAATGAAAATTATTATACTCGGCCAAAACATGCTTTTCAGCCCCTGAAAAGCACATTTTGGCCATAAAAACTGAAAATGTCCCCTGCAACCAAACGAACTGTCAGAGATACAAATCTACAATGGACATAGTGTAAAATGGTCCAATTCAAGTAAATTATTCATTCGGCACCATTCGAAGTGATAGAAATCAAGTTTTAATGAAAATTATCATACTCGGCCAAAACATGCTTTTCAGCCCCTGAAAAGCACATTTTGGCCATAAAAACTGAATATGTCCCCTGCAACCAAACGAACTGTCAAAGACACAAATCTACAATGGACATAGTGTAAAATGGTCCAATTCAAGTAAGTTATTCATTTGGCATCATTCGAAGTGATAGAAATCAAGTTTTAATGAAAATTATTATACTCGGCCAAAACATGCTTTTCAGCCCCTGAAAAGCACATTTTGGCCTTAAAAACTGAATATGTCCCCTGCAACCAAACGAACTGTCAGAGACACAAATCTACAATGGACATAGTGTAAAATGGTCCAATTCAAGTAAGTTATTCATTTGGCATCATTCGAATGGATTGAAATCAAGTTTTAATGAAAATTATCATACTCTGCCAAAACGTGCTTTTCAGCCGCTGAAAAGCACATTTTGGCCTTAAAAACTGAATATGTCCCCTGCAACCAAACAAACTGTCAGAGACACAAATGTACAATGGACATAGTGTAAAATGGTCCAATTCAAGTAAATTATTCATTTGGCATCATTCGAATGGATAAAAATCAAGTTTTAATGAAAATGATCATTCTCTGCCAAAACGTGCTTTTCAGCCCCTGAAAAGCACGTTTTGGCCATAAAAACTGAATATGTCCCCTGCAACCAAACGAACTGTCAAAGACACAAATCTACAATGGACATAGTGTAAAATGGTCCAATTCAAGTAAATTATTCATTTGGCATCATTCGAATGGATAAAAATCAAGTTTTAATGAAAATTATCATTCTCTGCCAAAACGTGCTTTTCAGCCCCTGAAAAGCACATTTTGGCCATAAAAACTGAATATGTCCCCTGCAACCAAACGAACTGTCAGAGACACAAATCTACAATGGACATAGTGTCAAATGGTCCAATTCAAGTAAGTTATTCATTTGGCATCATTCGAAGTGATAGAAATCAAGTTTCAATGAAAATTATCATACTCGGCCAAAACATGCTTTTCAGCCCCTGAAAAGCACATTTTGGCCATAAAAACTGAATATGTCCCCTGCAACCAAACGAACTGTCAGAGACACAAATCTACAATGGACATAGTGTAAAATGGTCCAATTCAAGTAAGTTATTCATTTGGCATCAATCGAAGTGATAGAAATCAAGTTTTAATGAAAATTATCATACTCTGCCAAAATGTGCTTTTCAGCCCCTGAAAAGCACATTTTGGCCATAAAAACTGAATACGTCCCCTGCAACCAAACGAACTGTCAGAGACACAAATCTACAATGGACATAGTGTAAAATGGTCCAATTCAAGCAAATTATTCATTTGGCATCATTCGAAGTGATAGAAATCAAGTTTTACTGAAAATTATCATACTCGGCCAAAACATGCTTTTCAGCCTCTGAAAAGCACATTTTGGCCATAAAAACTGAAAATGTCCCCTGCAACCAAACGAACTGTCGGAGACACAAATCTACAATGGACATAGTGTAAAATGGTCCAATTCAAGTAAGTTATTCATTTGGCATCATTCGAAGTGATAGAAATCAAGTTTTAATGAAAATTATCATACTCGGCCAAAACATGCTTTTCAGCCCCTGAAAAGCACATTTTGGCCATAAAAACTGAATATGTCCCCTGCAACCAAACGAACTGTCAGAGACACAAATCTACAATGGACATAGTGTAAAATGGTCCAATTCAAGTAAGTTATTCATTTGGCATCATTCGAATGGATAGAAATCAAGTTTTAATGAAAATTATCATACTCTGCCAAAACGTGCTTTTCAGCCCCTGAAAAGCACATTTTGGCCATAAAAACTGAATATGTCCCCTGCAACCAAACGAACTGTCAAAGACACAAATCTACAATGGACATAGTGTAAAATGGTCCAATTCAAGTAAGTTATTCATTTGGCATCATTCGAAGTGATAGAAATCAAGTTTTAATGAAAATTAATATACTCGGCCAAAACATGCTTTTCAGCCCCTGAAAAGCACATTTTGGCCATAAAAACTGAATATGTCCCCTGCAACCAAACGAAGTGTCAGAGACACAAATCTACAATGGACATAGTGTAAAATGGTCCAATTCAAGTAAGTTATTCATTTGGCATCATTCGAATGGATTGAAATCAAGTTTCAATGAAAATTATCATACTCGGCCAAAACATGCTTTTCAGCCCCTGAAAAGCACATTTTGGCCATAAAAACTGAATATGTCCCCTGCAACCAAACGAACTGTCAGAGACACAAATCTACAATGGACATAGTGTAAAATGGTCCAATTCAAGTAAGTTATTCATTTGGCATCATTCGAATGGATAGAAATCAAGTTTTAATGAAAATTATCATACTCTGCCAAAACGTGCTTTTCAGCCCCTGAAAAGCACATTTTGGCCATAAAAACTGAATATGTCCCCGGCAACCAAACGAACTGTCAGAGACACAAATCTACAATGGACATAGTGTAAAATGGTCCAATTCAAGTAAATTATTCATTTGGCATCATTCGAATGGATAAAAATCAAGTTTTAATGAAAATTATTATACTCGGCCAAAACATGCTTTTCAGCCCCTGAAAAGCACATTTTGGCCATAAAAACTGAATATGTCCCCTGCAACCAAACGAACTGTCAGAGACACAAATCTACAATGGACATAGTGTAAAATGGTCCAATTCAAGTAAGTTATTCATTTGGCATCATTCGAAGTGATAGAAATCAAGTTTTAATGAAAATTATTATACTCGGCCAAAACATGCTTTTCAGCCCCTGAAAAGCACATTTTGGCCATAAAAACTGAATATGTCCCCTGCAACCAAACGAACTGTCAGAGACACAAATCTACAATGGACATAGTGTAAAATGGTCCAATTCAAGTAAGTTATTCATTTGGCATCATTCGAATGGATTGAAATCAAGTTTTAATGAAAATTATCATACTCTGCCAAAACGTGCTTTTCAGCCGCTGAAAAGCACATTTTGGCCTTAAAAACTGAATATGTCCCCTGCAACCAAACAAACTGTCAGAGACACAAATGTACAATGGACATAGTGTAAAATGGTCCAATTCAAGTAAATTATTCATTTGGCATCATTCGAATGGATAAAAATCAAGTTTTAATGAAAATGATCATTCTCTGCCAAAACGTGCTTTTCAGCCCCTGAAAAGCACATTTTGGCCATAAAAACTGAATATGTCCCCTGCAACCAAACGAACTGTCAAAGACACAAATCTACAATGGACATAGTGTAAAATGGTCCAATTCAAGTAAATTATTCATTTGGCATAATTCGAATGGATAAAAATCAAGTTTTAATGAAAATTATCATTCTCTGCCAAAACGTGCTTTTCAGCCCCTGAAAAGCACATTTTGGCCATAAAAACTGAATATGTCCCCTGCAACCAAACGAACTGTCAGAGACACAAATCTACAATGGACATAGTGTCAAATGGTCCAATTCAAGTAAGTTATTCATTTGGCATCATTCGAAGTGATAGAAATCAAGTTTCAATGAAAATTATCATACTCGGCCAAAACATGATTTTCAGCCCCTGAAAAGCACATTTTGGCCATAAAAACTGAATATGTCCCCTGCAACCAAACGAACTGTCAGAGACACAAATCTACAATGGACATAGTGTAAAATGGTCCAATTCAAGTAAGTTATTCATTTGGCATCATTCAAATGGATAGTAATCAAGTTTTAATGAAAATTATTATACTCGGCCAAAACATGCTTTTCAGCCCCTGAAAAGCACATTTTGGCCATAAAAACTGAAAATGTCCCCTGCAACCAAACGAACTGTCAGGGACACAAATCTACAATGGACATAGTGTAAAATGGTCCAATTCAAGTAAGTTATTCATTTGGCATCATTCAAATGGATAGTAATCAAGTTTTAATGAAAATTATTATACTCGGCCAAAACATGCTTTTCAGCCCCTGAAAAGCACATTTTGGCCATAAAAACTGAAAATGTCCCCTGCAACCAAACGAACTGTCAGAGACACAAATCTACAATGGACATATTGTAAAATGGTCCAATTCAAGTAAGTTATTCATTTGGCATCATTCGAAGTGATAGAAATTAAGTTTTAATAAAAATTATCATACTCGGCCAAAACATGCTTTTCAGCCTCTGAAAAGCACATTTTGGCCATAAAAACTGAAAATGTCCCCTGCAACCAAACGAACTGTCAGAGACACAAATCTACAATGGACATAGTGTTAAATGGTCCAATTCAAGTAAGTTATTCATTTGGCATCATTCGAAGTGATAGAAATCAAGTTTCAATGAAAATTATCATAATCGGCCAAAACATGCTTTTCAGCCCCTGAAAAGCACATTTTGGCCATAAAAACTGAAAATGTCCCCTGCAACCAAACGAACTGTCGGAGACACAAATCTACAATGGAACTTAGTGTAAAATGGTCCAATTCAAGTAAGTTATTCATTTGGCATCATTCGAAGTGATAGAAATCAAGTTTTAATGAAAATTATCATACTCGGCGAAAACATGCTTTTCAGCTCCTGAAAAGCACATTTTGGCCATAAAAACTGAATATGTCCCCTGCAACCAAACGAACTGTCAGAGACACAAATCTACACTGGACATAGTGTAAAATGGTCCAATTCAAGTAAGTTATTCATTTGGCATCATTCGAATGGATAGAAATCAAGTTTTAATGAAAATTATCATACTCTGCCAAAACATGCTTTTCAGCCCCTGAAAAGCACATTTTGGCCATAAAAACTGAAAATGTCCCCTGCAACCAAACGAACTGTCAGAGATACAAATCTACAATGGACATAGTGTAAAATGGTCCAATTCAAGTAAATTATTCATTTGGCATCATTCAAATGGATAGTAATCAAGTTTTAATGAAAATTTTTATACTCGGCCAAAACATGCTTTTCAGCCTCTGAAAAGCACATTTTGGCCATAAAAACTGAAAATGTCCCCTGCAACCAAGCGAACTGTCGGAGACACAAATCTACAATGGACATAGTGTAAAATGGTCCAATTCAAGTAAGTTATTCATTTGGCATCATTTGAAGTGATAGAAATCAAGTTTTAATGAAAATTATCATACTCGGCCAAAACATGCTTTTCAGCCCCTGAAAAGCACATTTTGGCCATAAAAACTGAATATGTCCCCTGCAACCAAACGAACTGTCAGAGACACAAATCTACAATGGACATAGTGTAAAATGGTCCAATTCAAGTAAGTTATTCATTTGGCATCATTCGAATGGATAGAAATCAAGTTTTAATGAAAATTATCATACTCTGCCAAAACGTGCTTTTCAGCCCCTGAAAAGCACATTTTGGCCATAAAAACTGAATATGTCCCCTGCAACCAAACGAACTGTCAGAGACACAAATCTACAATGGACATAGTGTAAAATGGTCCAATTCAAGTAAATTATTCATTTGGCATCATTCGAATGGATAGAAATCAAGTTTTAATGAAAATTATCATACTCGGCCAAAACATGCTTTTCAGCCCCTGAAAAGCACATTTTGGCCATAAAAACTGAAAATGTCCCCTGCAACCAAACGAACTGTCAGAGACACAAATCTACAATGGTCATGGTGTTAAATGGTCCAATTCAAGTAAGTTATTCATTTGGCATCATTCGAAGTGATAGAAATCAAGTTTCAATGAAAATTATCATACTCGGCCAAAACATGCTTTTCAGCCCCTGAAAAGCACATTTTGGCCATAAAAACTGAATATGTCCCCTGCAACCAAACGAACTGTCAGGGACACAAATCTACAATGGACATAGTGTAAAATGGTCCAATTCAAGTAAGTTATTCATTTGGCATCATTCAAATGGATAGTAATCAAGTTTTAATGAAAATTATTATACTCGGCCAAAACATGCTTTTCAGCCCCTGAAAAGCACATTTTGGCCATAAAAACTGAAAATGTCCCCTGCAACCAAACGAACTGTCAGAGACACAAATCTACAATGGACATATTGTAAAATGGTCCAATTCAAGTAAGTTATTCATTTGGCATCATTCGAAGTGATAGAAATTAAGTTTTAATAAAAATTATCATACTCGGCCAAAACATGCTTTTCAGCCTCTGAAAAGCACATTTTGGCCATAAAAACTGAAAATGTCCCCTGCAACCAAACGAACTGTCAGAGACACAAATCTACAATGGACATAGTGTTAAATGGTCCAATTCAAGTAAGTTATTCATTTGGCATCATTCGAAGTGATAGAAATCAAGTTTCAATGAAAATTATCATAATCGGCCAAAACATGCTTTTCAGCCCCTGAAAAGCACATTTTGGCCATAAAAACTGAAAATGTCCCCTGCAACCAAACGAACTGTCGGAGACACAAATCTACAATGGAACTTAGTGTAAAATGGTCCAATTCAAGTAAGTTATTCATTTGGCATCATTCGAAGTGATAGAAATCAAGTTTTAATGAAAATTATCATACTCGGCGAAAACATGCTTTTCAGCCCCTGAAAAGCACATTTTGGCCATAAAAACTGAATATGTCCCCTGCAACCAAACGAACTGTCGGAGACACAAATCTACAATGGACATAGTGTAAAATGGTCCAATTCAAGTAAGTTATTCATTTGGCATCATTCGAAGTGATAGAAATCAAGTTTTAATGAAAATTATTATACTCGGCCAAAACATGCTTTTCAGCCCCTGAAAAGCACATTTTGGCCATAAAAACTGAATATGTCCCCTGCAACCAAACGAACTGTCAGAGACACAAATCTACAATGGACATAGTGTAAAATGGTCCAATTCAAGTAAGTTATTCATTTGGCATCATTCGAATGGATTGAAATCAAGTTTTAATGAAAATTATCATACTCTGCCAAAACGTGCTTTTCAGCCGCTGAAAAGCACATTTTGGCCTTAAAAACTGAATATGTCCCCTGCAACCAAACAAACTGTCAGAGACACAAATCTACAATGGACATAGTGTAAAATGGTCCAATTCAAGTAAGTTATTCATTTGGCATCATTCGAAGTGATAGAAATCAAGTTTTAATGAAAATTATCATACTCGGCCAAAACATGCTTTTCAGCCCCTGAAAAGCACATTTTGGCCATAAAAACTGAATATGTCCCCTGCAACCAAACGAACTGTCAGAGACACAAATCTACAATGGACATAGTGTAAAATGGTCCAATTCAAGTAAGTTATTCATTTGGCATCATTCGAATGGATAGAAATCAAGTTTTAATGAAAATTATCATACTCTGCCAAAACGTGCTTTTCAGCCCCTGAAAAGCACATTTTGGCCATAAAAACTGAATATGTCCCCTGCAACCAAACGAACTGTCAGAGACACAAATCTACAATGGACATAGTGTAAAATGGTCCAATTCAAGTAAGTTATTCATTTGGCATCAATCGAAGTGATAGAAATCAAGTTTTAATGAAAATTATCATACTCTGCCAAAATGTGCTTTTCAGCCCCTGAAAAGCACATTTTGGCCATAAAAACTGAATATGTCCCCTGCAACCAAACAAACTGTCGGAGACACAAATCTACAATGGACATAGTGTAAAATGGTCCAATTCAAGTAAGTTATTCATTTGGCATCATTCGAAGTGATAGAAATCAAGTTTTAATGAAAATTATTATACTCGGCCAAAACATGCTTTTCAGCCCCTGAAAAGCACATTTTGGCCATAAAAACTGAATATGCCCCCTGCAACCAAACGAACTGTCAGAGACACAAATCTACAATGGACATAGTGTAAAATGGTCCAATTCAAGTAAGTTATTCATTTGGCATCATTCGAATGGATTGAAATCAAGTTTTAATGAAAATTATCATACTCTGCCAAAACGTGCTTTTCAGCCGCTGAAAAGCACATTTTGGCCTTAAAAACTGAATATGTCCCCTGCAACCAAACAAACTGTCAGAGACACAAATGTACAATGGACATAGTGTAAAATGGTCCAATTCAAGTAAATTATTCATTTGGCATCATTCGAATGGATAAAAATCAAGTTTTAATGAAAATTATCATTCTCTGCCAAAACGTGCTTTTCAGCCCCTGAAAAGCACATTTTGGCCATAAAAACTGAATATGTCCCCTGCAACCAAACGAACTGTCAAAGACACAAATCTACAATGGACATAGTGTAAAATGGTCCAATTCAAGTAAATTATTCATTTGGCATCATTCGAATGGATAAAAATCAAGTTTTAATGAAAATTATCATTCTCTGCCAAAACGTGCTTTTCAGCCCCTGAAAAGCACATTTTGGCCATAAAAACTGAATATGTCCCCTGCAACCAAACGAACTGTCAGAGACACAAATCTACAATGGACATAGTGTCAAATGGTCCAATTCAAGTAAGTTATTCATTTGGCATCATTCGAAGTGATAGAAATTAAGTTTTAATCAAAATTATCATACTCGGCCAAAACGTGCTTTTCAGCCCCTGAAAAGCACATTTTGGCAAAAAAAACTGAAAATGTCCCCTGCAACCAAACGAACTGTCGGAGACACAAATCTACAATGGACATAGTGTAAAATGGTCCAATTCAAGTAAGTTATTCATTTGGCATCATTCGAAGTGATAGAAATCAAGTTTTAATGAAAATTATCATACTCGGCCAAAACATGCTTTTCAGCCCCTGAAAAGCACATTTTGGCCATAAAAACTGAATATGTCCCCTGCAACCAAACGAACTGTCAGAGACACAAATCTACAATGGACATAGTGTAAAATGGTCCAATTCAAGTAAGTTATTCATTTGGCATCATTCGAATGGATAGAAATCAAGTTTTAATGAAATTTATCATACTCTGCCAAAACGTGCTTTTCAGCCCCTGAAAAGCACATTTTGGCCATAAAAACTGAATATGTCCCCTGCAACCAAACGAACTGTCAGAGACACAAATCTACAATGGACATAGTGTAAAATGGTCCAATTCAAGTAAGTTATTCATTTGGCATCATTCAAATGGATAGTAATCAAGTTTTAATGAAAATTATCATACTCTGCCAAAACGTGCTTTTCAGCCCCTGAAAAGCACATTTTGGCCTTAAAAACTGAATATGTCCCCTGCAACCAAACAAACTGTCAGAGACACAAATGTACAATGGACATAGTGTAAAATGGTCCAATTCAAGTAAATTATTCATTTGGCATCATTCGAATGGATAAAAATCAAGTTGTAATGAAAATTATCATTCTCTGCCAAAACGTCCTTTTCAGCCCCTGAAAAGCACATTTTGGCCATAAAAACTGAATATGTCCCCTGCAACCAAACGAACTGTCAAAGACAGAAAATCTACAATGGACATAGTGTAAAATGGTCCAATTCAAGTAAATTATTCATTTGGCATCATTCGAATGGATAAAAATCAAGTTTTAATGAAAATTATCATTCTCTGCCAAAACGTGCTTTTCAGCCCCTGAAAAGCACATTTTGGCCATAAAAACTGAATATGTCCCCTGCAACCAAACGAACTGTCAGAGACACAAATCTACAATGGACATAGTGTAAAATGGTCCAATTCAAGTAAGTTATTCATTTGGCATCAATCGAAGTGATAGAAATCAAGTTTTAATGAAAATTATCATACTCGGCCAAAACATGCTTTTCAGCCCCTGAAAAGCACATTTTGGCCATAAAAACTGAATATGTCCCCTGCAACCAAACGAACTATCAGAGACACAAATCTACAATGGACATAGTGTAAAATGGTCCAATTCAAGTAAGTTATTCATTTGGCATCATTCGAATGGATAAAAATCAAGTTTTAATGAAAATTATCATTCTCTGCCAAAACGTGCTTTTCAGCCCCTGAAAAGCACATTTTGGCCATAAAAACTGAATATGTCCCCTGCAACCAAACGAACTGTCAGAGACACAAATCTACAATGGACATAGTGTAAAATGGTCCAATTCAAGTAAGTTATTCATTTGGCATCATTCGAATGGATATAAATCAAGTTTTAATGAAAATTATCATACTCTGCCAAAACGTGCTTTTCAGCCCCTGAAAAGCACATTTTGGCCTTAAAAACTGAATATGTCCCCTGCAACCAAACGAACTGTCAGAGACACAAATCTACAATGGACATAGTGTAAAATGGTCCAATTCAAGTAAGTTATTCATTTGGCATCATTCGAAGTGATAGAAATCAAGTTTTAATGAAAATTATCATACTCGGCCAAAACATGCTTTTCAGCCCCTGAAAAGCACATTTTGGCCATAAAAACTGAATATGTCCCCTGCAACCAAACGAACTGTCAGAGACACAAATCTACAATGGACATAGTGTAAAATGGTCCAATTCAAGTAAGTTATTCATTTGGCATCATTCAAATGGATAGTAATCAAGTTTTAATGAAAATTATTATACTCGGCCAAAACATGCTTTTCAGCCCCTGAAAAGCACATTTTGGCCATAAAAACTGAAAATGTCCCCTGCAACCAAACGAACTGTCAGAGATACAAATCTACAATGGACATAGTGTAAAATGGTCCAATTCAAGTAAATTATTCATTCGGCACCATTCGAAGTGATAGAAATCAAGTTTTAATGAAAATTATCATACTCGGCCAAAACATGCTTTTCAGCCCCTGAAAAGCACATTTTGGCCATAAAAACTGAATATGTCCCCTGCAACCAAACGAACTGTCAAAGACACAAATCTACAATGGACATAGTGTAAAATGGTCCAATTCAAGTAAGTTATTCATTTGGCATCATTCGAAGTGATAGAAATCAAGTTTTAATGAAAATTATTATACTCGGCCAAAACATGCTTTTCAGCCCCTGAAAAGCACATTTTGGCCTTAAAAACTGAATATGTCCCCTGCAACCAAACGAACTGTCAGAGACACAAATCTACAATGGACATAGTGTAAAATGGTCCAATTCAAGTAAGTTATTCATTTGGCATCATTCGAATGGATTGAAATCAAGTTTTAATGAAAATTATCATACTCTGCCAAAACGTGCTTTTCAGCCGCTGAAAAGCACATTTTGGCCTTAAAAACTGAATATGTCCCCTGCAACCAAACAAACTGTCAGAGACACAAATGTACAATGGACATAGTGTAAAATGGTCCAATTCAAGTAAATTATTCATTTGGCATCATTCGAATGGATAAAAATCAAGTTTTAATGAAAATGATCATTCTCTGCCAAAACGTGCTTTTCAGCCCCTGAAAAGCACGTTTTGGCCATAAAAACTGAATATGTCCCCTGCAACCAAACGAACTGTCAAAGACACAAATCTACAATGGACATAGTGTAAAATGGTCCAATTCAAGTAAACTATTCATTTGGCATCATTCGAATGGATAAAAATCAAGTTTTAATGAAAATTATCATTCTCTGCCAAAACGTGCTTTTCAGCCCCTGAAAAGCACATTTTGGCCATAAAAACTGAATATGTCCCCTGCAACCAAACGAACTGTCAGAGACACAAATCTACAATGGACATAGTGTCAAATGGTCCAATTCAAGTAAGTTATTCATTTGGCATCATTCGAAGTGATAGAAATCAAGTTTCAATGAAAATTATCATACTCGGCCAAAACATGCTTTTCAGCCCCTGAAAAGCACATTTTGGCCATAAAAACTGAATATGTCCCCTGCAACCAAACGAACTGTCAGAGACACAAATCTACAATGGACATAGTGTAAAATGGTCCAATTCAAGTAAGTTATTCATTTGGCATCAATCGAAGTGATAGAAATCAAGTTTTAATGAAAATTATCATACTCTGCCAAAATGTGCTTTTCAGCCCCTGAAAAGCACATTTTGGCCATAAAAACTGAATACGTCCCCTGCAACCAAACGAACTGTCAGAGACACAAATCTACAATGGACATAGTGTAAAATGGTCCAATTCAAGCAAATTATTCATTTGGCATCATTCGAAGTGATAGAAATCAAGTTTTACTGAAAATTATCATACTCGGCCAAAACATGCTTTTCAGCCTCTGAAAAGCACATTTTGGCCATAAAAACTGAAAATGTCCCCTGCAACCAAACGAACTGTCGGAGACACAAATCTACAATGGACATAGTGTAAAATGGTCCAATTCAAGTAAGTTATTCATTTGGCATCATTCGAAGTGATAGAAATCAAGTTTTAATGAAAATTATCATACTCGGCCAAAACATGCTTTTCAGCCCCTGAAAAGCACATTTTGGCCATAAAAACTGAATATGTCCCCTGCAACCAAACGAACTGTCAGAGACACAAATCTACAATGGACATAGTGTAAAATGGTCCAATTCAAGTAAGTTATTCATTTGGCATCATTCGAATGGATAGAAATCAAGTTTTAATGAAAATTATCATACTCTGCCAAAACGTGCTTTTCAGCCCCTGAAAAGCACATTTTGGCCATAAAAACTGAATATGTCCCCTGCAACCAAACGAACTGTCAGAGACACAAATCTACAATGGACATAGTGTAAAATGGTCCAATTCAAGTAAGTTATTCATTTGGCATCATTCGAATGGATAGAAATCAAGTTTTAATGAAAATTATCATACTCTGCCAAAACGTGCTTTTCAGCCCCTGAAAAGCACATTTTGGCCATAAAAACTGAATATGTCCCCTGCAACCAAACGAACTGTCAGAGACACAAATCTACAATGGACATAGTGTAAAATGGTCCAATTCAAGTAAATTATTCATTTGGCATCATTCGAATGGATAAAAATCAAGTTTTAATGAAAATTATCATTCTCTGCCAAAACGTGCTTTTCAGCCCCTGAAAAGCACATTTTGGCCATAAAAACTGAATATGTCCCCTGCAACCAAACGAACTGTCAAAGACACAAATCTACAATGGACATAGTGTAAAATGGTCCAATTCAAGTAAGTTATTCATTTGGCATCATTCGAAGTGATAGAAATCAAGTTTTAATGAAAATTAATATACTCGGCCAAAACATGCTTTTCAGCCCCTGAAAAGCACATTTTGGCCATAAAAACTGAATATGTCCCCTGCAACCAAACGAAGTGTCAGAGACACAAATCTACAATGGACATAGTGTAAAATGGTCCAATTCAAGTAAGTTATTCATTTGGCATCATTCGAATGGATTGAAATCAAGTTTCAATGAAAATTATCATACTCGGCCAAAACATGCTTTTCAGCCCCTGAAAAGCACATTTTGGCCATAAAAACTGAATATGTCCCCTGCAACCAAACGAACTGTCAGAGACACAAATCTACAATGGACATAGTGTAAAATGGTCCAATTCAAGTAAGTTATTCATTTGGCATCATTCGAATGGATAGAAATCAAGTTTTAATGAAAATTATCATACTCTGCCAAAACGTGCTTTTCAGCCCCTGAAAAGCACATTTTGGCCATAAAAACTGAATATGTCCCCGGCAACCAAACGAACTGTCAGAGACACAAATCTACAATGGACATAGTGTAAAATGGTCCAATTCAAGTAAATTATTCATTTGGCATCATTCGAATGGATAAAAATCAAGTTTTAATGAAAATTATTATACTCGGCCAAAACATGCTTTTCAGCCCCTGAAAAGCACATTTTGGCCATAAAAACTGAATATGTCCCCTGCAACCAAACGAACTGTCAGAGACACAAATCTACAATGGACATAGTGTAAAATGGTCCAATTCAAGTAAGTTATTCATTTGGCATCATTCGAAGTGATAGAAATCAAGTTTTAATGAAAATTATTATACTCGGCCAAAACATGCTTTTCAGCCCCTGAAAAGCACATTTTGGCCATAAAAACTGAATATGTCCCCTGCAACCAAACGAACTGTCAGAGACACAAATCTACAATGGACATAGTGTAAAATGGTCCAATTCAAGTAAGTTATTCATTTGGCATCATTCGAATGGATTGAAATCAAGTTTTAATGAAAATTATCATACTCTGCCAAAACGTGCTTTTCAGCCGCTGAAAAGCACATTTTGGCCTTAAAAACTGAATATGTCCCCTGCAACCAAACAAACTGTCAGAGACACAAATGTACAATGGACATAGTGTAAAATGGTCCAATTCAAGTAAATTATTCATTTGGCATCATTCGAATGGATAAAAATCAAGTTTTAATGAAAATGATCATTCTCTGCCAAAACGTGCTTTTCAGCCCCTGAAAAGCACATTTTGGCCATAAAAACTGAATATGTCCCCTGCAACCAAACGAACTGTCAAAGACACAAATCTACAATGGACATAGTGTAAAATGGTCCAATTCAAGTAAATTATTCATTTGGCATAATTCGAATGGATAAAAATCAAGTTTTAATGAAAATTATCATTCTCTGCCAAAATTTGCTTTTCAGCCCCTGAAAAGCACATTTTGGCCATAAAAACTGAATATGTCCCCTGCAACCAAACGAACTGTCAGAGACACAAATCTACAATGGACATAGTGTCAAATGGTCCAATTCAAGTAAGTTATTCATTTGGCATCATTCGAAGTGATAGAAATCAAGTTTCAATGAAAATTATCATACTCGGCCAAAACATGATTTTCAGCCCCTGAAAAG
Organism: Stigmatopora argus; assembly: GCF_051989625.1. Classification (NCBI taxonomy): domain Eukaryota; kingdom Metazoa; phylum Chordata; class Actinopteri; order Syngnathiformes; family Syngnathidae; genus Stigmatopora; species Stigmatopora argus. Next base: position 800,609 of record NC_135403.1, read on the forward strand.
CACATTTTGGCCATAAAAACTGAATATGTCCCCTGCAACCAAACGAACTGTCAGAGACACAAATCTACAATGGACATAGTGTAAAATGGTCCAATTCAAGTAAGTTATTCATTTGGCATCATTCAAATGGATAGTAATCAAGTTTTAATGAAAATTATTATACTCGGCCAAAACATGCTTTTCAGCCCCTGAAAAGCACATTTTGGCCATAAAAACTGAAAATGTCCCCTGCAACCAAACGAACTGTCAGGGACACAAATCTACAATGGACATAGTGTAAAATGGTCCAATTCAAGTAAGTTATTCATTTGGCATCATTCAAATGGATAGTAATCAAGTTTTAATGAAAATTATTATACTCGGCCAAAACATGCTTTTCAGCCCCTGAAAAGCACATTTTGGCCATAAAAACTGAAAATGTCCCCTGCAACCAAACGAACTGTCAGAGACACAAATCTACAATGGACATATTGTAAAATGGTCCAATTCAAGTAAGTTATTCATTTGGCATCATTCGAAGTGATAGAAATTAAGTTTTAATAAAAATTATCATACTCGGCCAAAACATGCTTTTCAGCCTCTGAAAAGCACATTTTGGCCATAAAAACTGAAAATGTCCCCTGCAACCAAACGAACTGTCAGAGACACAAATCTACAATGGACATAGTGTTAAATGGTCCAATTCAAGTAAGTTATTCATTTGGCATCATTCGAAGTGATAGAAATCAAGTTTCAATGAAAATTATCATAATCGGCCAAAACATGCTTTTCAGCCCCTGAAAAGCACATTTTGGCCATAAAAACTGAAAATGTCCCCTGCAACCAAACGAACTGTCGGAGACACAAATCTACAATGGAACTTAGTGTAAAATGGTCCAATTCAAGTAAGTTATTCATTTGGCATCATTCGAAGTGATAGAAATCAAGTTTTAATGAAAATTATCATACTCGGCGAAAACATGCTTTTCAGCTCCTGAAAAGCACATTTTGGCCATAAAAACTGAATATGTCCCCTGCAACCAAACGAACTGTCAGAGACACAAATCTACACTGGACATAGTGTAAAATGGTCCAATTCAAGTAAGTTATTCATTTGGCATCATTCGAATGGATAGAAATCAAGTTTTAATGAAAATTATCATACTCTGCCAAAACATGCTTTTCAGCCCCTGAAAAGCACATTTTGGCCATAAAAACTGAAAATGTCCCCTGCAACCAAACGAACTGTCAGAGATACAAATCTACAATGGACATAGTGTAAAATGGTCCAATTCAAGTAAATTATTCATTTGGCATCATTCAAATGGATAGTAATCAAGTTTTAATGAAAATTTTTATACTCGGCCAAAACATGCTTTTCAGCCTCTGAAAAGCACATTTTGGCCATAAAAACTGAAAATGTCCCCTGCAACCAAGCGAACTGTCGGAGACACAAATCTACAATGGACATAGTGTAAAATGGTCCAATTCAAGTAAGTTATTCATTTGGCATCATTTGAAGTGATAGAAATCAAGTTTTAATGAAAATTATCATACTCGGCCAAAACATGCTTTTCAGCCCCTGAAAAGCACATTTTGGCCATAAAAACTGAATATGTCCCCTGCAACCAAACGAACTGTCAGAGACACAAATCTACAATGGACATAGTGTAAAATGGTCCAATTCAAGTAAGTTATTCATTTGGCATCATTCGAATGGATAGAAATCAAGTTTTAATGAAAATTATCATACTCTGCCAAAACGTGCTTTTCAGCCCCTGAAAAGCACATTTTGGCCATAAAAACTGAATATGTCCCCTGCAACCAAACGAACTGTCAGAGACACAAATCTACAATGGACATAGTGTAAAATGGTCCAATTCAAGTAAATTATTCATTTGGCATCATTCGAATGGATAGAAATCAAGTTTTAATGAAAATTATCATACTCGGCCAAAACATGCTTTTCAGCCCCTGAAAAGCACATTTTGGCCATAAAAACTGAAAATGTCCCCTGCAACCAAACGAACTGTCAGAGACACAAATCTACAATGGTCATGGTGTTAAATGGTCCAATTCAAGTAAGTTATTCATTTGGCATCATTCGAAGTGATAGAAATCAAGTTTCAATGAAAATTATCATACTCGGCCAAAACATGCTTTTCAGCCCCTGAAAAGCACATTTTGGCCATAAAAACTGAATATGTCCCCTGCAACCAAACGAACTGTCAGGGACACAAATCTACAATGGACATAGTGTAAAATGGTCCAATTCAAGTAAGTTATTCATTTGGCATCATTCAAATGGATAGTAATCAAGTTTTAATGAAAATTATTATACTCGGCCAAAACATGCTTTTCAGCCCCTGAAAAGCACATTTTGGCCATAAAAACTGAAAATGTCCCCTGCAACCAAACGAACTGTCAGAGACACAAATCTACAATGGACATATTGTAAAATGGTCCAATTCAAGTAAGTTATTCATTTGGCATCATTCGAAGTGATAGAAATTAAGTTTTAATAAAAATTATCATACTCGGCCAAAACATGCTTTTCAGCCTCTGAAAAGCACATTTTGGCCATAAAAACTGAAAATGTCCCCTGCAACCAAACGAACTGTCAGAGACACAAATCTACAATGGACATAGTGTTAAATGGTCCAATTCAAGTAAGTTATTCATTTGGCATCATTCGAAGTGATAGAAATCAAGTTTCAATGAAAATTATCATAATCGGCCAAAACATGCTTTTCAGCCCCTGAAAAGCACATTTTGGCCATAAAAACTGAAAATGTCCCCTGCAACCAAACGAACTGTCGGAGACACAAATCTACAATGGAACTTAGTGTAAAATGGTCCAATTCAAGTAAGTTATTCATTTGGCATCATTCGAAGTGATAGAAATCAAGTTTTAATGAAAATTATCATACTCGGCGAAAACATGCTTTTCAGCCCCTGAAAAGCACATTTTGGCCATAAAAACTGAATATGTCCCCTGCAACCAAACGAACTGTCAGAGACACAAATCTACACTGGACATAGTGTAAAATGGTCCAATTCAAGTAAGTTATTCATTTGGCATCATTCGAATGGATAGAAATCAAGTTTTAATGAAAATTATCATACTCTGCCAAAACGTGCTTTTCAGCCCCTGAAAAGCACATTTTGGCCTTAAAAACTGAATATGTCCCCTGCAACCAAACGAACTGTCAGAGACACAAATCTACAATGGACATAGTGTAAAATGGTCCAATTCAAGCAAATTATTCATTTGGCATCATTTGAAGTGATAGAAATCAAGTTTTAATGAAAATTATTATATTCGGCCAAAACATGCTTTTCAGCCCCTGAAAAGCACATTTTGGCCATAAAAACTGAATATGTCCCCTGCAACCAAACGAACTGTCAGAGACACAAATCTACAATGGACATAGTGTAAAATGGTCCAATTCAAGTAAGTTATTCATTTGGCATCATTCGAAGTGATAGAAATCAAGTTTTAATGAAAATTATCATACTCGGCCAAAACATGCTTTTCAGCCCCTGAAAAGCACATTTTGGCCATAAAAACTGAATATGTCCCCTGCAACCAAACGAACTGTCAGAGACACAAATCTACAATGGACATAGTGTAAAATGGTCCAATTCAAGTAAGTTATTCATTTGGCATCATTCGAATGGATAGAAATCAAGTTTTAATGAAAATTATCATACTCTGCCAAAACGTGCTTTTCAGCCCCTGAAAAGCACATTTTGGCCATAAAAACTGAATATGTCCCCTGCAACCAAACGAACTGTCAGAGACACAAATCTACAATGGACATAGTGTAAAATGGTCCAATTCAAGTAAATTATTCATTTGGCATCATTCGAATGGATAGAAATCAAGTTTTAATGAAAATTATCATACTCTGCCAAAACGTGCTTTTCAGCCCCTGAAAAGCACATTTTGGCCATAAAAACTGAATATGTCCCCTGCAACCAAACGAACTGTCAGAGACACAAATCTACAATGGTCATAGTGTTAAATGGTCCAATTCAAGTAAGTTATTCATTTGGCATCATTCGAAGTGATAGAAATCAAGTTTCAATGAAAATTATCATACTCGGCCAAAACATGCTTTTCAGCCCCTGAAAAGCACATTTTGGCCATAAAAACTGAATATGTCCCCTGCAACCAAACGAACTGTCAGAGACACAAATCTACAATGGACATATTGTAAAATGGTCCAATTCAAGTAAGTTATTCATTTGGCATCATTCAAATGGATAGTAATCAAGTTTTAATGAAAATTATTATACTCGGCCAAAACATGCTTTTCAGCCCCTGAAAAGCACATTTTGGCCATAAAAACTGAAAATGTCCCCTGCAACCAAACGAACTGTCGGAGACACAAATCTACAATGGACATAGTGTAAAATGGTCCAATTCAAGTAAGTTATTCATTTGGCATCATTCGAAGTGATAGAAATTAAGTTTTAATGAAAATTATCATACTCGGCCAAAACATGCTTTTCAGCCTCTGAAAAGCACATTTTGGCCATAAAAACTGAAAATGTCCCCTGCAACCAAACGAACTGTCGGAGACACAAATCTACAATGGAACTTAGTGTAAAATGGTCCAATTCAAGTAAGTTATTCATTTGGCATCATTCGAAGTGATAAAAATCAAGTTTTAATGAAAATTATCATACTCTGCCAAAACGTGCTTTTCAGCCCCTGAAAAGCACATTTTGGCCTTAAAAACTGAATATGTCCCCTGCAACCAAACGAACTGTCAGAGACACAAATCTACAATGGACATAGTGTAAAATGGTCCAATTCAAGCAAATTATTCATTTGGCATCATTCGAAGTGATAGAAATCATGTTTTAATGAAAATTATCATATTCGGCCAAAACATGCTTTTCAGCCCCTGAAAAGCACATTTTGGCCATAAAAACTGAATATGTCCCCTGCAACCAAACGAACTGTCAGAGACACAAGTCTACAATGGACATAGTGTAAAATGGTCCAATTCAAGTAAATTATTCATTTGGCATCATTCGAATGGATAGAAATCAAGTTTTAATGAAAATTATCATACTCGGCCAAAACATGCTTTTCAGCCCCTGAAAAGCACATTTTGGCCATAAAAACTGAAAATGTCCCCTGCAACCAAACGAACTGTCAGAGACACAAATCTACAATGGTCATGGTGTTAAATGGTCCAATTCAAGTAAGTTATTCATTTGGCATCATTCGAAGTGATAGAAATCAAGTTTCACTGAAAATTATCATACTCGGCCAAAACATGCTTTTCAGCCCCTGAAAAGCACATTTTGGCCATAAAAACTGAATATGTCCCCTGCAACCAAACGAACTGTCAGGGACACAAATCTACAATGGACATAGTGTAAAATGGTCCAATTCAAGTAAGTTATTCATTTGGCATCATTCAAATGGATAGTAATCAAGTTTTAATGAAAATTATTATACTCGGCCAAAACATGCTTTTCAGCCCCTGAAAAGCACATTTTGGCCATAAAAACTGAAAATGTCCCCTGCAACCAAACGAACTGTCAGAGACACAAATCTACAATGGACATATTGTAAAATGGTCCAATTCAAGTAAGTTATTCATTTGGCATCATTCGAAGTGATAGAAATTAAGTTTTAATAAAAATTATCATACTCGGCCAAAACATGCTTTTCAGCCTCTGAAAAGCACATTTTGGCCATAAAAACTGAAAATGTCCCCTGCAACCAAACGAACTGTCAGAGACACAAATCTACAATGGACATAGTGTTAAATGGTCCAATTCAAGTAAGTTATTCATTTGGCATCATTCGAAGTGATAGAAATCAAGTTTCAATGAAAATTATCATAATCGGCCAAAACATGCTTTTCAGCCCCTGAAAAGCACATTTTGGCCATAAAAACTGAAAATGTCCCCTGCAACCAAACGAACTGTCGGAGACACAAATCTACAATGGAACTTAGTGTAAAATGGTCCAATTCAAGTAAGTTATTCATTTGGCATCATTCGAAGTGATAGAAATCAAGTTTTAATGAAAATTATCATACTCGGCGAAAACATGCTTTTCAGCCCCTGAAAAGCACATTTTGGCCATAAAAACTGAATATGTCCCCTGCAACCAAACGAACTGTCAGAGACACAAATCTACACTGGACATAGTGTAAAATGGTCCAATTCAAGTAAGTTATTCATTTGGCATCATTCGAATGGATAGAAATCAAGTTTTAATGAAAATTATCATACTCTGCCAAAACGTGCTTTTCAGCCCCTGAAAAGCACATTTTGGCCTTAAAAACTGAATATGTCCCCTGCAACCAAACGAACTGTCAGAGACACAAATCTACAATGGACATAGTGTAAAATGGTCCAATTCAAGCAAATTATTCATTTGGCATCATTTGAAGTGATAGAAATCAAGTTTTAATGAAAATTATTATATTCGGCCAAAACATGCTTTTCAGCCCCTGAAAAGCACATTTTGGCCATAAAAACTGAATATGTCCCCTGCAACCAAACGAACTGTCAGAGACACAAATCTACAATGGACATAGTGTAAAATGGTCCAATTCAAGTAAGTTATTCATTTGGCATCATTCGAAGTGATAGAAATCAAGTTTTAATGAAAATTATCATACTCGGCCAAAACATGCTTTTCAGCCCCTGAAAAGCACATTTTGGCCATAAAAACTGAATATGTCCCCTGCAACCAAACGAACTGTCAGAGACACAAATCTACAATGGACATAGTGTAAAATGGTCCAATTCAAGTAAGTTATTCATTTGGCATCATTCGAATGGATAGAAATCAAGTTTTAATGAAAATTATCATACTCTGCCAAAACGTGCTTTTCAGCCCCTGAAAAGCACATTTTGGCCATAAAAACTGAATATGTCCCCTGCAACCAAACGAACTGTCAGAGACACAAATCTACAATGGACATAGTGTAAAATGGTCCAATTCAAGTAAATTATTCATTTGGCATCATTCGAATGGATAGAAATCAAGTTTTAATGAAAATTATCATACTCTGCCAAAACGTGCTTTTCAGCCCCTGAAAAGCACATTTTGGCCATAAAAACTGAATATGTCCCCTGCAACCAAACGAACTGTCAGAGACACAAATCTACAATGGTCATAGTGTTAAATGGTCCAATTCAAGTAAGTTATTCATTTGGCATCATTCGAAGTGATAGAAATCAAGTTTCAATGAAAATTATCATACTCGGCCAAAACATGCTTTTCAGCCCCTGAAAAGCACATTTTGGCCATAAAAACTGAATATGTCCCCTGCAACCAAACGAACTGTCAGAGACACAAATCTACAATGGACATATTGTAAAATGGTCCAATTCAAGTAAGTTATTCATTTGGCATCATTCAAATGGATAGTAATCAAGTTTTAATGAAAATTATTATACTCGGCCAAAACATGCTTTTCAGCCCCTGAAAAGCACATTTTGGCCATAAAAACTGAAAATGTCCCCTGCAACCAAACGAACTGTCGGAGACACAAATCTACAATGGACATAGTGTAAAATGGTCCAATTCAAGTAAGTTATTCATTTGGCATCATTCGAAGTGATAGAAATTAAGTTTTAATGAAAATTATCATACTCGGCCAAAACATGCTTTTCAGCCTCTGAAAAGCACATTTTGGCCATAAAAACTGAAAATGTCCCCTGCAACCAAACGAACTGTCGGAGACACAAATCTACAATGGAACTTAGTGTAAAATGGTCCAATTCAAGTAAGTTATTCATTTGGCATCATTCGAAGTGATAAAAATCAAGTTTTAATGAAAATTATCATACTCTGCCAAAACGTGCTTTTCAGCCCCTGAAAAGCACATTTTGGCCTTAAAAACTGAATATGTCCCCTGCAACCAAACGAACTGTCAGAGACACAAATCTACAATGGACATAGTGTAAAATGGTCCAATTCAAGCAAATTATTCATTTGGCATCATTCGAAGTGATAGAAATCATGTTTTAATGAAAATTATCATATTCGGCCAAAACATGCTTTTCAGCCCCTGAAAAGCACATTTTGGCCATAAAAACTGAATATGTCCCCTGCAACCAAACGAACTGTCAGAGACACAAATCTACAATGGACATAGTGTAAAATGGTCCAATTCAAGTAAGTTATTCATTTGGCATCATTCAAATGGATAGTAATCAAGTTTTAATGAAAATTTTTATACTCGGCCAAAACATGCTTTTCAGCCCCTGAAAATCACATTTTGGCCATAAAAACTGAAAATGTCCCCTGCAACCAAACGAACTGTCGGAGACACAAATCTACAATGGGCATAGTGTAAAATGGTCCAATTCAAGTAAGTTATTCATTTGGCATCATTCGAAGTGATAGAAATCAAGTTTTAATGAAAATTATCATACTCGGCCAAAACATGCTTTTCAGCCCCTGAAAAGCACATTTTGGCCTTAAAAACTGAATATGTCCCCTGCAACCAAACGAACTGTCAGAGATACAAATCTACAATGGACATAGTGTAAAATGGTCCAATTCAAGTAAGTTATTCATTTGGCATCATTCGAAGTGATAGAAATCAAGTTTTAATGAAAATTATCATATTCGGCCAAAACATGCTTTTCAGCCCCTGAAAAGCACATTTTGGCCATAAAAACTGAATATGTCCCCTGCAACCAAACGAACTATCAGAGACACAAATCTACAATGGACATAGTGTAAAATGGTCCAATTCAAGTAAGTTATTCATTTGGCATCATTCAAATGGATAGTAATCAAGTTTTAATGAAAATTATTATACTCGGCCAAAACATGCTTTTCAGCCCCTGAAAAGCACATTTTGGCCATAAAAACTGAAAATGTCCCCTGCAACCAAACGAACTGTCAGAGATACAAATCTACAATGGACATAGTGTAAAATGGCCCAATTCAAGTAAATTATTCATTTGGCATCATTCGAAGTGATAGAAATCAAGTTTTAATGAAAATTATCATACTCGGCCAAAACATGCTTTTCAGCCCCTGAAAAGCACATTTTGGCCATAAAAACTGAATATGTCCCCTGCAACCAAACGAACTGTCAGAGACACAAATCTACAATGGACATAGTGTAAAATGGTCCAATTCAAGTAAGTTATTCATTTGGCATCATTCGAATGGATAGAAATCAAGTTTTAATGAAAATTATCATACTCTGCCAAAACGTGCTTTTCAGCCCCTGAAAAGCACATTTTGGCCATAAAAACTGAATATGTCCCCTGCAACCAAACGAACTGTCAGAGACACAAATCTACAATGGACATAGTGTAAAATGGTCCAATTCAAGTAAATTATTCATTTGGCATCATTCGAAGTGATAGAAATCAAGTTTTAATCAAAATTATCATACTCGGCCAAAACATGCTTTTCAGCCTCTGAAAAGCACATTTTGGCCATAAAAACTGAAAATGTCCCCTGCAACCAAACGAACTGTCGGAGACACAAATCTACAATGGACATAGTGTAAAATGGTCCAATTCAAGTAAGTTATTCATTTGGCATCATTCGAAGTGATAGAAATCAAGTTTTAATGAAAATTATCATACTCGGCCAAAACATGCTTTTCAGCCCCTGAAAAGCACATTTTGGCCATAAAAACTGAATATGTCCCCTGCAACCAAACGAACTGTCAGAGACACAAATCTACAATGGACATAGTGTAAAATGGTCCAATTCAAGTAAGTTATTCATTTGGCATCATTCGAATGGATAGAAATCAAGTTTTAATGAAAATTATCATACTCTGCCAAAACGTGCTTTTCAGCCCCTGAAAAGCACATTTTGGCCATAAAAACTGAATATGTCCCCTGCAACCAAACGAACTGTCAGAGACACAAATCTACAATGGACATAGTGTAAAATGGTCCAATTCAAGTAAGTTATTCATTTGGCATCATTCGAATGGATAGAAATCAAGTTTTAATGAAAATTATCATACTCTGCCAAAACATGATTTTCAGCCCCTGAAAAGCACATTTTGGCCTTAAAAACTGAATACGTCCCCTGCAACCAAACGAACTGTCAGAGACACAAATCTACAATGGACATAGTGTAAAATGGTCCAATTCAAGCAAATTATTCATTTGGCATCATTCGAAGTGATAGAAATCAAGTTTTAATGAAAATTATCATATTCGGCCAAAACATGCTTTTCAGCCCCTGAAAAGCACATTTTGGCCATAAAAACTGAATATGTCCCCTGCAACCAAACGAACTGTCAGAGACACAAATCTACAATGGACATAGTGTAAAATGGTCCAATTCAAGTAAGTTATTCATTTGGCATCATTCAAATGGATAGTAATCAAGTTTTAATGAAAATTTTTATACTCGGCCAAAACATGCTTTTCAGCCCCTGAAAATCACATTTTGGCCATAAAAACTGAAAATGTCCCCTGCAACCAAACGAACTGTCGGAGACACAAATCTACAATGGGCATAGTGTAAAATGGTCCAATTCAAGTAAGTTATTCATTTGGCATCATTCGAAGTGATAGAAATCAAGTTTTAATGAAAATTATCATACTCGGCCAAAACATGCTTTTCAGCCCCTGAAAAGCACATTTTGGCCATAAAAACTGAATATGTCCCCTGCAACCAAACGAACTGTCAGAGACACAAATCTACAATGGTCATAGTGTTAAATGGTCCAATTCAAGTAAGTTATTCATTTGGCATCATTCGAAGTGATAGAAATCAAGTTTCAATGAAAATTATCATACTCGGCCAAAACATGCTTTTCAGCCCCTGAAAAGCACATTTTGGCCATAAAAACTGAATATGTCCCCTGCAACCAAACGAACTGTCAGAGACACAAATCTACACTGGACATAGTGTAAAATGGTCCAATTCAAGTAAGTTATTCATTTGGCATCATTCGAATGGATAGAAATCAAGTTTTAATGAAAATTATCATACTCTGCCAAAACGTGCTTTTCAGCCCCTGAAAAGCACATTTTGGCCTTAAAAACTGAATATGTCCCCTGCAACCAAACGAACTGTCAGAGACACAAATCTACAATGGACATAGTGTAAAATGGTCCAATTCAAGCAAATTATTCATTTGGCATCATTCGAAGTGATAGAAATCAAGTTTTAATGAAAATTATCATATTCGGCCAAAACATGCTTTTCAGCCCCTGAAAAGCACATTTTGGCCATAAAAACTGAATATGTCCCCTGCAACCAAACGAACTGACAGAGACACAAATCTACAATGGACATAGTGTAAAATGGTCCAATTCAAGTAAGTTATTCATTTGGCATCATTCAAATGGATAGTAATCAAGTTTTAATGAAAATTTTTATACTCGGCCAAAACATGCTTTTCAGCCCCTGAAAATCACATTTTGGCCATAAAAACTGAAAATGTCCCCTGCAACCAAACGAACTGTCGGAGACACAAATCTACAATGGACATAGTGTAAAATGGTCCAATTCAAGTAAGTTATTCATTTGGCATCATTCGAAGTGATAGAAATCAAGTTTTAATGAAAATTATCATACTCGGCCAAAACATGCTTTTCAGCCCCTGAAAAGCACATTTTGGCCATAAAAACTGAATATGTCCCCTGCAACCAAACGAACTGTCAGAGACACAAATCTACAATGGTCATAGTGTTAAATGGTCCAATTCAAGTAAGTTATTCATTTGGCATCATTCGAAGTGATAGAAATCAAGTTTCAATGAAAATTATCATACTCGGCCAAAACATGCTTTTCAGCCCCTGAAAAGCACATTTTGGCCATAAAAACTGAATATGTCCCCTGCAACCAAACGAACTGTCAGAGACACAAATCTACACTGGACATAGTGTAAAATGGTCCAATTCAAGTAAGTTATTCATTTGGCATCATTCGAATGGATAGAAATCAAGTTTTAATGAAAATTATCATACTCTGCCAAAACGTGCTTTTCAGCCCCTGAAAAGCACATTTTGGCCTTAAAAACTGAATATGTCCCCTGCAACCAAACGAACTGTAAGAGACACAAATCTACAATGGACATAGTGTAAAATGGTCCAATTCAAGCAAATTATTCATTTGGCATCATTCGAAGTGATAGAAATTAAGTTTTAATAAAAATTATCATACTCGGCCAAAACATGCTTTTCAGCCTCTGAAAAGCACATTTTGGCCTTAAAAACTGAATATGTCCCCTGCAACCAAACGAACTGTCAGAGACACGAATCTACAATGGACATAGTGTAAAATGGTCCAATTCAAGCAAATTATTCATTTGGCATCATTCGAAGTGATAGAAATCAAGTTTTAATGAAAATTATCATATTCGGCCAAAACATGCTTTTCAGCCCCTGAAAAGCACATTTTGGCCATAAAAACTGAATATGTCCCCTGCAACCAAACGAACTGTCAGAGACACAAATCTACAATGGACATAGTGTAAAATGGTCCAATTCAAGTAAGTTATTCATTTGGCATCATTCAAATGGATAGTAATCAAGTTTTAATGAAAATTATTATACTCGGCCAAAACATGCTTTTCAGCCCCTGAAAAGCACATTTTGGCCATAAAAACTGAAAATGTCCCCTGCAACCAAACGAACTGTCAGAGATACAAATCTACAATGGACATAGTGTAAAATGGCCCAATTCAAGTAAATTATTCATTTGGCATCATTCGAAGTGATAGAAATCAAGTTTTAATGAAAATTATCATACTCGGCCAAAACATGCTTTTCAGCCCCTGAAAAGCACATTTTGGCCATAAAAACTGAATATGTCCCCTGCAACCAAACGAACTGTCAGAGACACAAATCTACAATGGACATAGTGTAAAATGGTCCAATTCAAGTAAGTTATTCATTTGGCATCATTCGAATGGATAGAAATCAAGTTTTAATGAAAATTATCATACTCTGCCAAAACGTGCTTTTCAGCCCCTGAAAAGCACATTTTGGCCATAAAAACTGAATATGTCCCCTGCAACAAAACGAACTGTCAGAGACACAAATCTACAATGGACATAGTGTAAAATGGTCCAATTCAAGTAAATTATTCATTTGGCATCATTCGAAGTGATAGAAATCAAGTTTTAATCAAAATTATCATACTCGGCCAAAACATGCTTTTCAGCCTCTGAAAAGCACATTTTGGCCATAAAAACTGAAAATGTCCCCTGCAACCAAACGAACTGTCGGTGACACAAATCTACAATGGACATAGTGTAAAATGGTCCAATTCAAGTAAGTTATTCATTTGGCATCATTCGAAGTGATAGAAATCAAGTTTTAATGAAAATTATCATACTCGGCCAAAACATGCTTTTCAGCCCCTGAAAAGCACATTTTGGACATAAAAACTGAATATGTCCCCTGCAACCAAACGAACTGTCAGAGACACAAATCTACAATGGACATAGTGTAAAATGGTCCAATTCAAGTAAGTTATTCATTTGGCATCATTAGAATGGATAGAAATCAAGTTTTAATGAAAATTATCATACTCTGCCAAAACGTGCTTTTCAGCCCCTGAAAAGCACATTTTGGCCATAAAAACTGAATATGTCCCCTGCAACCAAACGAACTGTCAAAGACACAAATCTACAATGGACATAGTGTAAAATGGTCCAATTCAAGTAAATTATTCATTTGGCATCATTCGAATGGATAAAAATCAAGTTTTAATGAAAATTATCATACTCTGCCAAAACGTGCTTTTTCCGCCCCTGAAAAGCACATTTTGGCCATAAAAACTGAATATGTCCCCTGCAACCAAACGAACTGTCAGAGACACAAATCTACAATGGACATAGTGTTAAATGGTCCAATTCAAGTAAGTTATTCATTTGGCATCATTCGAAGTGATAGAAATCAAGTTTCAATGAAAATTATCATACTCGGCAAAAACATGCTTTTCAGCCCCTGAAAAGCACATTTTGCCCATAAAAACTGAATATGTCCCCTGCAACCAAACAAACTGTCAGAGACACAAATCTACAATGGACATAGTGTAAAATGGTCCAATTCAAGTAAGTTATTCATTTGGCATCATTCAAATGGATAGTAATCAAGTTTTAATGAAAATTTTTATACTCGGCCAAAACATGCTTCAGCCCCTGAAAATCACATTTTGGCCATAAAAACTGAAAATGTCCCCTGCAACCAAACGAACTGTCGGAGACACAAATCTACAATGGGCATAGTGTAAAATGGTCCAATTCAAGTAAGTTATTCATTTGGCATCATTCGAAGTGATAGAAATCAAGTTTTAATGAAAATTATCATACTCGGCCAAAACATGCTTTTCAGCTGCTGAAAAGCACATTTTGGCCTTAAAAACTGAATATGTCCCCTGCAACAAAACGAACTGTCAGAGACACAAATCTACAATGGACATAGTGTAAAATGGTCCAATTCAAGTAAATTATTCATTTGGCATCATTCGAAGTGATAGAAATCAAGTTTTAATCAAAATTATCATACTCGGCCAAAACATGCTTTTCAGCCTCTGAAAAGCACATTTTGGCCATAAAAACTGAAAATGTCCCCTGCAACCAAACGAACTGTCGGTGACACAAATCTACAATGGACATAGTGTAAAATGGTCCAATTCAAGTAAGTTATTCATTTGGCATCATTCGAAGTGATAGAAATCAAGTTTTAATGAAAATTATCATACTCGGCCAAAACATGCTTTTCAGCCCCTGAAAAGCACATTTTGGACATAAAAACTGAATATGTCCCCTGCAACCAAACGAACTGTCAGAGACACAAATCTACAATGGACATAGTGTAAAATGGTCCAATTCAAGTAAGTTATTCATTTGGCATCATTAGAATGGATAGAAATCAAGTTTTAATGAAAATTATCATACTCTGCCAAAACGTGCTTTTCAGCCCCTGAAAAGCACATTTTGGCCATAAAAACTGAATATGTCCCCTGCAACCAAACGAACTGTCAAAGACACAAATCTACAATGGACATAGTGTAAAATGGTCCAATTCAAGTAAATTATTCATTTGGCATCATTCGAATGGATAAAAATCAAGTTTTAATGAAAATTATCATACTCTGCCAAAACGTGCTTTTTCCGCCCCTGAAAAGCACATTTTGGCCATAAAAACTGAATATGTCCCCTGCAACCAAACGAACTGTCAGAGACACAAATCTACAATGGACATAGTGTTAAATGGTCCAATTCAAGTAAGTTATTCATTTGGCATCATTCGAAGTGATAGAAATCAAGTTTCAATGAAAATTATCATACTCGGCAAAAACATGCTTTTCAGCCCCTGAAAAGCACATTTTGCCCATAAAAACTGAATATGTCCCCTGCAACCAAACAAACTGTCAGAGACACAAATCTACAATGGACATAGTGTAAAATGGTCCAATTCAAGTAAGTTATTCATTTGGCATCATTCAAATGGATAGTAATCAAGTTTTAATGAAAATTTTTATACTCGGCCAAAACATGCTTCAGCCCCTGAAAATCACATTTTGGCCATAAAAACTGAAAATGTCCCCTGCAACCAAACGAACTGTCGGAGACACAAATCTACAATGGGCATAGTGTAAAATGGTCCAATTCAAGTAAGTTATTCATTTGGCATCATTCGAAGTGATAGAAATCAAGTTTTAATGAAAATTATCATACTCGGCCAAAACATGCTTTTCAGCTGCTGAAAAGCACATTTTGGCCTTAAAAACTGAATATGTCCCCTGCAACCAAACGAACTGTCAGAGACACAAATCTACAATGGACATAGTGTAAAATGGTCCAATTCAAGCAAATTATTCATTTGGCATCATTCGAAGTGATAGAAATCAAGTTTTAATGAAAATTATCATATTCGGCCAAAACATGCTTTTCAGCCCCTGAAAAGCACATTTTGGCCATAAAAACTGAATATGTCCCCTGCAACCAAACGAACTGTCAGAGACACAAATCTACAATGGACATAGTGTAAAATGGTCCAATTCAAGTAAGTTATTCATTTGGCTTCATTCAAATGGATAGTAATCAAGTTTTAATGAAAATTTTTATACTCGGCCAAAACATGCTTTTCAGCCCCTGAAAATCACATTTTGGCCATAAAAACTGAAAATGTCCCCTGCAACCAAACGAACTGTCGGAGACACAAATCTACAATGGGCATAGTGTATAATGGTCCAATTCAAGTAAGTTATTCATTTGGCATCATTCGAAGTGATAGAAATCAAGTTTTAATGAAAATTATCATACTCGGCCAAAACATGCTTTTCAGCCCCTGAAAAGCACATTTTGGCCTTAAAAACTGAATATGTCCCCTGCAACCAAACGAACTGTCAGAGATACAAATCTACAATGGACATAGTGTAAAATGGTCCAATTCAAGTAAATTATTCATTTGGCATCATTCGAAGTGATAGAAATTAAGTTTTAATGAAAATTATCATACTCGGCCAAAACATGCTTTTCAGCCTCTGAAAAGCACATTTTGGCCTTAAAAACTGAATATGTCCCCTGCAACCAAACGAACTGTCAGAGACACGAATCTACAATGGACATAGTGTAAAATGGTCCAATTCAAGCAAATTATTCATTTGGCATCATTCGAAGTGATAGAAATCAAGTTTTAATGAAAATTATCATATTCGGCCAAAACATGCTTTTCAGCCCCTGAAAAGCACATTTTGGCCATAAAAACTGAATATGTCCCCTGCAACCAAACGAACTGTCAGAGACACAAATCTACAATGGACATAGTGTAAAATGGTCCAATTCAAGTAAGTTATTCATTTGGCATCATTCAAATGGATAGTAATCAAGTTTTAATGAAAATTATTATACTCGGCCAAAACATGCTTTTCAGCCCCTGAAAAGCACATTTTGGCCATAAAAACTGAAATGTCCCCTGCAACCAAACGAACTGTCAGAGATACAAATCTACAATGGACATAGTGTAAAATGGCCCAATTCAAGTAAATTATTCATTTGGCATCATTCGAAGTGATAGAAATCAAGTTTTAATGAAAATTATCATACTCGGCCAAAACATGCTTTTCAGCCCCTGAAAAGCACATTTTGGCCATAAAAACTGAATATGTCCCCTGCAACCAAACGAACTGTCAGAGACACAAATCTACAATGGACATAGTGTAAAATGGTCCAATTCAAGTAAGTTATTCATTTGGCATCATTCGAATGGATAGAAATCAAGTTTTAATGAAAATTATCATACTCTGCCAAAACGTGCTTTTCAGCCCCTGAAAAGCACATTTTGGCCATAAAAACTGAATATGTCCCCTGCAACAAAACGAACTGTCAGAGACACAAATCTACAATGGACATAGTGTAAAATGGTCCAATTCAAGTAAATTATTCATTTGGCATCATTCGAAGTGATAGAAATCAAGTTTTAATCAAAATTATCATACTCGGCCAAAACATGCTTTTCAGCCTCTGAAAAGCACATTTTGGCCATAAAAACTGAAAATGTCCCCTGCAACCAAACGAACTGTCGGTGACACAAATCTACAATGGACATAGTGTAAAATGGTCCAATTCAAGTAAGTTATTCATTTGGCATCATTCGAAGTGATAGAAATCAAGTTTTAATGAAAATTATCATACTCGGCCAAAACATGCTTTTCAGCCCCTGAAAAGCACATTTTGGCCATAAAAACTGAATATGTCCCCTGCAACCAAACGAACTGTCAGAGACACAAATCTACAATGGACATAGTGTAAAATGGTCCAATTCAAGTAAGTTATTCATTTGGCATCATTCGAATGGATAGAAATCAAGTTTTAATGAAAATTATCATACTCTGCCAAAACGTGCTTTTCAGCCCCTGAAAAGCACATTTTGGCCATAAAAACTGAATATGTCCCCTGCAACCAAACGAACTGTCAAAGACACAAATCTACAATGGACATAGTGTAAAATGGTCCAATTCAAGTAAATTATTCATTTGGCATCATTCGAATGGATAAAAATCAAGTTTTAATGAAAATTATCATACTCTGCCAAAACGTGCTTTTTCCGCCCCTGAAAAGCACATTTTGGCCATAAAAACTGAATATGTCCCCTGCAACCAAACGAACTGTCAGAGACACAAATCTACAATGGACATAGTGTTAAATGGTCCAATTCAAGTAAGTTATTCATTTGGCATCATTCGAAGTGATAGAAATCAAGTTTCAATGAAAATTATCATACTCGGCAAAAACATGCTTTTCAGCCCCTGAAAAGCACATTTTGCCCATAAAAACTGAATATGTCCCCTGCAACCAAACAAACTGTCAGAGACACAAATCTACAATGGACATAGTGTAAAATGGTCCAATTCAAGTAAGTTATTCATTTGGCATCATTCAAATGGATAGTAATCAAGTTTTAATGAAAATTTTTATACTCGGCCAAAACATGCTTTTCAGCCCCTGAAAATCACATTTTGGCCATAAAAACTGAAAATGTCCCCTGCAACCAAACGAACTGTCGGAGACACAAATCTACAATGGGCATAGTGTAAAATGGTCCAATTCAAGTAAGTTATTCATTTGGCATCATTCGAAGTGATAGAAATCAAGTTTTAATGAAAATTATCATACTCGGCCAAAACATGCTTTTCAGCCCCTGAAAAGCACATTTTGGCCTTAAAAACTGAATATGTCCCCTGCAACCAAACGAACTGTCAGAGACACAAATCTACAATGGACATAGTGTAAAATGGTCCAATTCAAGCAAATTATTCATTTGGCATCATTCGAAGTGATAGAAATCAAGTTTTAATGAAAATTATCATATTCGGCCAAAACATGCTTTTCAGCCCCTGAAAAGCACATTTTGGCCATAAAAACTGAATATGTCCCCTGCAACCAAACGAACTGTCAGAGACACAAATCTACAATGGACATAGTGTAAAATGGTCCAATTCAAGTAAGTTATTCATTTGGCTTCATTCAAATGGATAGTAATCAAGTTTTAATGAAAATTTTTATACTCGGCCAAAACATGCTTTTCAGCCCCTGAAAATCACATTTTGGCCATAAAAACTGAAAATGTCCCCTGCAACCAAACGAACTGTCGGAGACACAAATCTACAATGGGCATAGTGTATAATGGTCCAATTCAAGTAAGTTATTCATTTGGCATCATTCGAAGTGATAGAAATCAAGTTTTAATGAAAATTATCATACTCGGCCAAAACATGCTTTTCAGCCCCTGAAAAGCACATTTTGGCCTTAAAAACTGAATATGTCCCCTGCAACCAAACGAACTGTCAGAGATACAAATCTACAATGGACATAGTGTAAAATGGTCCAATTCAAGTAAATTATTCATTTGGCATCATTCGAAGTGATAGAAATTAAGTTTTAATGAAAATTATCATACTCGGCCAAAACATGCTTTTCAGCCTCTGAAAAGCACATTTTGGCCATAAAAACTGAAAATGTCCCCTGCAACCAAACGAACTGTCAGAGATACAAATCTACAATGGACATAGTGTAAAATGGCCCAATTCAAGTAAATTATTCATTTGGCATCATTCGAAGTGATAGAAATCAAGTTTTAATGAAAATTATCATACTCGGCCAAAACATGCTTTTCAGCCCCTGAAAAGCACATTTTGGCCATAAAAACTGAATATGTCCCCTGCAACCAAACGAACTGTCAGAGACACAAATCTACAATGGACATAGTGTAAAATGGTCCAATTCAAGTAAGTTATTCATTTGGCATCATTCGAATGGATAGAAATCAAGTTTTAATGAAAATTATCATACTCTGCCAAAACGTGCTTTTCAGCCCCTGAAAAGCACATTTTGGCCATAAAAACTGAATATGTCCCCTGCAACAAAACGAACTGTCAGAGACACAAATCTACAATGGACATAGTGTAAAATGGTCCAATTCAAGTAAATTATTCATTTGGCATCATTCGAAGTGATAGAAATCAAGTTTTAATCAAAATTATCATACTCGGCCAAAACATGCTTTTCAGCCCCTGAAAAGCACATTTTGGCCATAAAAACTGAATATGTCCCCTGCAACCAAACGAACTGTCAGAGACACAAATCTACAATGGACATAGTGTAAAATGGTCCAATTCAAGTAAGTTATTCATTTGGCATCATTCAAATGGATAGTAATCAAGTTTTAATGAAAATTATTATACTCGGCCAAAACATGCTTTTCAGCCCCTGAAAAGCACATTTTGGCCATAAAAACTGAAAATGTCCCCTGCAACCAAACGAACTGTCAGAGACACAAATCTACAATGGACATAGTGTAAAATGGTCCAATTCAAGTAAGTTATTCATTTGGCATCATTCGAAGTGATAGAAATCAAGTTTTAATGAAAATTATCATACTCGGCCAAAACATGCTTTTCAGCCCCTGAAAAGCACATTTTGGCCATAAAAACTGAATATGTCCCCTGCAACCAAACGAACTGTCAGAGACACAAATCTACAATGGACATAGTGTAAAATGGTCCAATTCAAGTAAGTTATTCATTTGGCATCATTCGAATGGATAGAAATCAAGTTTTAATGAAAATTATCATACTCTGCCAAAACATGATTTTCAGCCCCTGAAAAGCACATTTTGGCCATAAAAACTGAATATGTCCCCTGCAACCAAACGAACTGTCAGAGACACAAATCTACAATGGACATATTGTAAAATGGTCCAATTCAAGTAAGTTATTCATTTGGCATCATTCGAAGTGATAGAAATTAAGTTTTAATGAAAATTATAATACTCGGCCAAAACATGCTTTTCAGCCTCTGAAAAGCACATTTTGGCCATAAAAACTGAAAATGTCCCCTGCAACCAAACGAACTGTCGGAGACACAAATCTACAATGGACATAGTGTAAAATGGTCCAATTCAAGTAAGTTATTCATTTGGCATCATTCGAAGTGATAGAAATCAAGTTTTAATGAAAATTATCATATTTGGCCAAAACATGCTTTTCAGCCCCTGAAAAGCACATTTTGGCCATAAAAACTGAATATGTCCCCTGCAACCAAACGAACTGTCAGAGACACAAATCTACAATGGACATAGTGTAAAATTGTCCAATTCAAGTAAGTTATTCATTTGGCATCAATCGAAGTGATAGAAATCAAGTTTTAATGAAAATTATCATACTCTGCCAAAACGTGCTTTTCAGCCCCTGAAAAGCACATTTTGGCCATAAAAACTAAATATGTCCCCTGCAACCAAACGAACTGTCAGAGACACAAATCTACAATGGACATAGTGTTAAATGGTCCAATTCAAGTAAGTTATTCATTTGGCATCATTCGAATGGATATAAATCAAGTTTTAATGAAAATTATCATACTCTGCCAAGACGTGCTTTTCAGCCCCTGAAAAGCACATTTTGGCCTTAAAAACTGAATATGTCCCCTGCAACCAAACGAAATGTCAGAGACACAAATCTACAATGGACATAGTGTAAAATGGTCCAATTCAAGCAAATTATTCATTTGGCATCATTCGAAGTGATAGAAATCAAGTTTTAATGAAAATTATCATATTCGGCCAAAACATGCTTTTCAGCCCCTGAAAAGCACATTTTGGCCATAAAAACTGATTATGTCCCCTGCAACCAAACGAACTGTCAGAGACACAAATCTACAATGGACATAGTGTAAAATGGTCCAATTCAAGTAAGTTATTTATTTGGCATCATTCAAATGGATAGTAATCAAGTTTTAATGAAAATTATTATACTCGGCCAAAACATGCTTTTCAGCCCCTGAAAAGCACATTTTGGCCATAAAAACTGAAAATGTCCCCTGCAACCAAACGAACTGTCAGAGACACAAATCTACAATGGACATAGTGTAAAATGGTCCAATTCAAGTAAGTTATTCATTTGGCATCATTCGAAGTGATAGAAATCAAGTTTTAATGAAAATTATCATACTCGGCCAAAACATGCTTTTCAGCCCCTGAAAAGCACATTTTGGCCATAAAAACTGAATATGTCCCCTGCAACCAAACGAAATGTCAGAGACACAAATCTACAATGGACATAGTGTAAAATGGTCCAATTCAAGTAAGTTATTCATTTGGCATCATTTGAATGGATAGAAATCAAGTTTTAATGAAAATTATCATACTCTGCCAAAACATGATTTTCAGCCCCTGAAAAGCACATTTTGGCCATAAAAACTGAATATGTCCCCTGCAACCAAACGAACTGTCAGAGACACAAATCTACAATGGACATATTGTAAAATGGTCCAATTCAAGTAAGTTATTCATTTTGCATCATTCGAAGTGATAGAAATTAAGTTTTAATGAAAATTATAATACTCGGCCAAAACATGCTTTTCAGCCTCTGAAAAGCACATTTTGGCCATAAAAACTGAAAATGTCCCCTGCAACCAAACGAACTGTCAGAGACACAAATCTACAATGGACATAGTGTAAAATGGTCCAATTCAAGTAAGTTATTCATTTGGCAACATTCGAATGGATAGAAATAAAGTTTTAATGAAAATTATCATACTCTGTCAAAACATGATTTTCAGCCCCTGAAAAGCACATTTTGGCCTTAAAAACTGAATACGTCCCCTGCAACCAAACGAACTGTCAGAGACACAAATCTACAATGGACATAGTGTAAAATGGTCCAATTCAAGCAAATTATTCATTTGGCATCATTCGAAGTGATAGAAATCAAGTTTTAATGAAAATTATCATACTCGGCCAAAACATGCTTTTCAGCCCCTGAAAAGCACATTTTGGCCATAAAAACTGAATATGTCCCCTGCAACCAAACGAACTGTCAGAGACACAAATCTACAATGGACATAGTGTTA
This sequence comes from Stigmatopora argus, assembly GCF_051989625.1. NCBI lineage: Eukaryota > Metazoa > Chordata > Actinopteri > Syngnathiformes > Syngnathidae > Stigmatopora > Stigmatopora argus. Next base: position 823,432 of record NC_135403.1, read on the forward strand.
AATGGTCCAATTCAAGTAAGTTATTCATTTGGCATCATTCGAAGTGATAGAAATCAAGTTTCAATGAAAATTATCATACTCGGCCAAAACATGCTTTTCAGCCTCTGAAAAGCACATTTTGGCCATAAAAACTGAATATGTCCCCTGCAACCAAACGAACTGTCAGAGACACACATCTACAATGGACATAGTGTTAAATGGTCCAATTCAAGGAAGTTATTCATTTGGCATCATTCGAAGTGATAGAAATCAAGTTTTAATGAAAATTATCATACTCGGCCAAAACATGCTTTTCAGCCCCTGAAAAGCACATTTTGGCCATAAAAACTGAATATGTCCCCTGCAACCAAACGAACTATCAAAGACACAAATCTACAATGGACATAGTGTAAAATGGTCCAATACAAGTAAGTTATTCATTTGGCATCATTCGAATGGATATAAATCAAGTTTTAATGAAAATTATCATACTCTGCCAAGACGTGCTTTTCAGCCCCTGAAAAGCACATTTTGGCCTTAAAAACTGAATATGTCCCCTGCAACCAAACGAACTGTCAGAGACACAAATCTACAATGGACATAGTGTAAAATGGTCCAATTCAAGCAAATTATTCATTTGGCATCATTCGAAGTGATAGAAGTCAAGTTTTAATGAAAATTATCATATTCGGCCAAAACATGCTTTTCAGCCCCTGAAAAGCACATTTTGGCCATAAAAACTGAATATGTCCCCTGCAACCAAACGAACTGTCAGAGACACAAATCTACAATGGACATAGTGTAAAATGGTCCAATTCAAGTAAGTTATTCATTTGGCATCATTCGAAGTGATAGAAATCAAGTTTTAATGAAAATTATTATACTCGGCCAAAACATGCTTTTCAGCCCCTGAAAAGCACATTTTGGCCATAAAAACTGAAAATGTCCCCTGCAACCAAACGAAATGTCAGAGACACAAATCTACAATGGACATAGTGTAAAATGGTCCAATTCAAGTAAGTTATTCATTTGGCATCATTCGAAGTGATAGAAATCAAGTTTTAATGAAAATTATCATACTCGGCCAAAACATGATTTTCAGCCCCTGAAAAGCACATTTTGGCCATAAAAACTGAATATGTCCCCTGCAACCAAACGAACTGTCAGAGACACAAATCTACAATGGACATATTGTAAAATGGTCCAATTCAAGTAAGTTATTCATTTGGCATCATTCGAAGTGATAGAAATTAAGTTTTAATGAAAATTATAATACTCGGCCAAAACATGCTTTTCAGCCTCTGAAAAGCACATTTTGGCCATAAAAACTGAAAATGTCCCCTGCAACCAAACGAACTGTCAGAGACACAAATCTACAATGGACATAGTGTAAAATGGTCCAATTCAAGTAAGTTATTCATTTGGCAACATTCGAATGGATAGAAATAAAGTTTTAATGAAAATTATCATACTCTGCCAAAACATGATTTTCAGCCCCTGAAAAGCACATTTTGGCCTTAAAAACTGAATACGTCCCCTGCAACCAAACGAACTGTCAGAGACACAAATCTACAATGGACATAGTGTAAAATGGTCCAATTCAAGCAAATTATTCATTTGGCATCATTCGAAGTGATAGAAATCAAGTTTTAATGAAAATTATCATACTCGGCCAAAACATGCTTTTCAGCCCCTGAAAAGCACATTTTGGCCATAAAAACTGAATATGTCCCCTGCAACCAAACGAACTGTCAGAGACACAAATCTACAATGGACATAGTGTTAAATGGTCCAATTCAAGTAAGTTATTCATTTGGCATCATTCGAAGTGATAGAAATCAAGTTTCAATGAAAATTATCATACTCGGCCAAAACATGCTTTTCAGCCCCTGAAAAGCACATTTTGGCCATAAAAACTGAATATGTCCCCTGCAACCAAACGAACTGTCAGAGACACAAATCTACAATGGACATATTGTAAAATGGTCCAATTCAAGTAAGTTATTCATTTGGCATCATTCGAAGTGATAGAAATTAAGTTTTAATGAAAATTATCATACTCGGCCAAAACATGCTTTTCAGCCTCTGAAAAGCACATTTTGGCCATAAAAACTGAATATGTCCCCTGCAACCAAACGAACTGTCAGAGACACACATCTACAATGGACATAGTGTAAAATGGTCCAATTCAAGTAAGTTATTCATTTGGCATCATTCGAAGTGATAGAAATCAAGTTTTAATGAAAATTATCATATTTGGCCAAAACATGCTTTTCAGCCCCTGAAAAGCACATTTTGGCCATAAAAACTGAATATGTCCCCTGCAACCAAACGAACTGTCAGAGACACAAATCTACAATGGACATAGTGTAAAATGGTCCAATTCAAGTAAGTTATTCATTTGGCATCAATCGAAGTGATAGAAATCAAGTTTTAATGAAAATTATCATACTCTGCCAAAACGTGCTTTTCAGCCCCTGAAAAGCACATTTTGGCCATAAAAACTGAATATGTCCCCTGCAACCAAACGAACTGTCAGAGACACAAATCTACAATGGACATAGTGTTAAATGGTCCAATTCAAGTAAGTTATTCATTTGGCATCATTCGAAGTGATAGAAATCAAGTTTCAATGAAAATTATCATAATCGGCCAAAACATGCTTTTCAGCCCCTGAAAAGCACATTTTGGCCATAAAAACTGAATATGTCCCCTGCAACCAAACGAACTGTCAGGGACACAAATCTACAATGGACATAGTGTAAAATGGTCCAATTCAAGTAAGTTATTCATTTGGCATCATTCAAATGGATAGTAATCAAGTTTTAATGAAAATTATTATACTCGGCCAAAACATGCTTTTCAGCCCCTGAAAAGCACATTTTGGCCATAAAAACTGAAAATGTCCCCTGCAACCAAACGAACTGTCGGAGACACAAATCTACAATGGACATAGTGTAAAATGGTCCAATTCAAGTAAGTTATTCATTTGGCATCATTCGAAGTGATAGAAATCAAGTTTTAATGAAAATTACCATACTCGGCCAAAACATGCTTTTCAGCCCCTGAAAAGCACATTTTGGCCTTAAAAACTGAATATGTCCCCTGCAACCAAACGAACTGTCAGATATACAAATCTACAATGGACATAGTGTAAAATTGGTCCAATTCAAGTAAATTATTCATTTGGCATCATTCGAAGTGATAGAAATTAAGTTTTAATGAAAATTATCATACTCTGCCAAAACGTGCTTTTCAGCCCCTGAAAAGCACATTTTGGCCATAAAAACTGAATATGTCCCCTGCAACCAAACGAACTGTCAGAGACACAAATCTACAATGGACATAGTGTTAAATGGTCCAATTCAAGTAAGTTATTCATTTGGCATCATTCGAAGTGATAGAAATCAAATTTTAATGAAAATTATCATACTCGGCCAAAACATGCTTTTCAGCCCCTGAAAAGCACATTTTGGCCATAAAAACTGAATATGTCCCCTGCAACCAAACGAACTGTCAGAGACACAAATCTACAATGGACATAGTGTTAAATGGTCCAATTCAAGTAAGTTATTCATTTGGCATCATTCGAATGGATAGAAATCAAGTTTTAATGAAAATTATCATACTCTGCCAAAACGTGCTTTTCAGCCCCTGAAAAGCACATTTTGGCCTTAAAAACTGAATATGTCCCCTGCAACCAAACGAACTGTCAGAGACACAAATGTACAATGGACATAGTGTAAAATGGTCCAATTCAAGCAAATTATTCATTTGGCATCATTCGAAGTGATAGAAATCAAGTTTTAATGAAAATTATCATATTCGGCCAAAACATGCTTTTCAGCCCCTGAAAAGCACATTTTGGCCATAAAAACTGAATATGTCCCCTGCAACCAAGCGAACTGTCAGAGACACAAATCTACAATGGACATAGTGTAAAATGGTCCAATTCAAGTAAGTTATTCATTTGGCATCATTCGAAGTGATAGAAATCAAGTTTTAATGAAAATTATCATACTCGGCCAAAACATGCTTTTCAGCCCCTGAAAAGCACATTTTGGCCATAAAAACTGAATATGTCCCCTGCAACCAAACGAACTGTCAGAGACACAAATCTACAATGGACATAGTGTAAAATGGTCCAATTCAAGTAAGTTATTCATTTGGCATCATTCGAATGGATAGAAATAAAGTTTTAATGAAAATTATCATACTCTGCCAAAACATGATTTTCAGCCCCTGAAAAGCACATTTTGGCCTTAAAAACTGAATACGTCCCCTTCAACCAAACGAACTGTCAGAGACACAAATCTACAATGGACATAGTGTAAAATGGTCCAATTCAAGCAAATTATTCATTTGGCATCATTCGAAGTGATAGAAATCAAGTTTTAATGAAAATTATCATACTCGGCCAAAACATGCTTTTCAGCCCCTGAAAAGCACATTTTGGCCATAAAAACTGAATATGTCCCCTGCAACCAAACGAACTGTCAGAGACACAAATCTACAATGGACATATTGTAAAATGGTCCAATTCAAGTAAGTTATTCATTTGGCATCATTCGAAGTGATAGAAATTAAGTTTTAATGAAAATTATCATACTCGGCCAAAACATGCTTTTCAGCCTCTGAAAAGCACATTTTGGCCATAAAAACTGAATATGTCCCCTGCAACCAAACGAACTGTCAGAGACACAAATCTACAATGGACATAGTGTAAAATGGTCCAATTCAAGTAAGTTATTCATTTGGCATCATTCGAAGTGATAGAAATCAAGTTTTAATGAAAATTATCATATTTGGCCAAAACATGCTTTTCAGCCCCTGAAAAGCACATTTTGGCCATAAAAACTGAATATGTCCCCTGCAACCAAACGAACTGTCAGAGACACAAATCTACAATGGACATAGTGTTAAATGGTCCAATTCAAGTAAGTTATTCATTTGGCATCATTCGAAGTGATAGAAATCAAGTTTCAATGAAAATTATCATAATCGGCCAAAACATGCTTTTCAGCCCCTGAAAAGCACATTTTGGCCATAAAAACTGAATATGTCCCCTGCAACCAAACGAACTGTCAGGGACACAAATCTACAATGGACATAGTGTAAAATGGTCCAATTCAAGTAAGTTATTCATTTGGCATCATTCAAATGGATAGTAATCAAGTTTTAATGAAAATTATTATACTCGGCCAAAACATGCTTTTCAGCCCCTGAAAAGCACATTTTGGCCATAAAAACTGAAAATGTCCCCTGCAACCAAACGAACTGTCGGAGACACAAATCTACAATGGACATAGTGTAAAATGGTCCAATTCAAGTAAGTTATTCATTTGGCATCATTCGAAGTGATAGAAATCAAGTTTTAATGAAAATTACCATACTCGGCCAAAACATGCTTTTAAGCCCCTGAAAAGCACATTTTGGCCTTAAAAACTGAATATGTCCCCTGCAACCAAACGAACTGTCAGATATACAAATCTACAATGGACATAGTGTAAAATTGGTCCAATTCAAGTAAATTATTCATTTGGCATCATTCGAAGTGATAGAAATTAAGTTTTAATGAAAATTATCATACTCTGCCAAAACATGATTTTCAGCCCCTGAAAAGCACATTTTGGCCTTAAAAACTGAATACGTCCCCTTCAACCAAACGAACTGTCAGAGACACAAATCTACAATGGACATAGTGTAAAATGGTCCAATTCAAGCAAATTATTCATTTGGCATCATTCGAAGTGATAGAAATCAAGTTTTAATGAAAATTATCATACTCGGCCAAAACATGCTTTTCAGCCCCTGAAAAGCACATTTTGGCCATAAAAACTGAATATGTCCCCTGCAACCAAACGAACTGTCAGAGACACAAATCTACAATGGACATATTGTAAAATGGTCCAATTCAAGTAAGTTATTCATTTGGCATCATTCGAAGTGATAGAAATTAAGTTTTAATGAAAATTATCATACTCGGCCAAAACATGCTTTTCAGCCTCTGAAAAGCACATTTTGGCCATAAAAACTGAATATGTCCCCTGCAACCAAACGAACTGTCAGAGACACAAATCTACAATGGACATAGTGTAAAATGGTCCAATTCAAGTAAGTTATTCATTTGGCATCAATCGAAGTGATAGAAATCAAGTTTTAATGAAAATTATCATACTCTGCCAAAACGTGCTTTTCAGCCCCTGAAAAGCACATTTTGGCCATAAAAACTGAATATGTCCCCTGCAACCAAACGAACTGTCAGAGACACAAATCTACAATGGACATAGTGTTAAATGGTCCAATTCAAGTAAGTTATTCATTTGGCATCATTCGAAGTGATAGAAATCAAGTTTCAATGAAAATTATCATAATCGGCCAAAACATGCTTTTCAGCCCCTGAAAAGCACATTTTGGCCATAAAAACTGAATATGTCCCCTGCAACCAACGAACTGTCAGGGACACAAATCTACAATGGACATAGTGTAAAATGGTCCAATTCAAGCAAATTATTCATTTGGCATCATTCGAAGTGATAGAAATCAAGTTTTAATGAAAATTATCATACTCGGCCAAAACATGCTTTTCAGCCCCTGAAAAGCACATTTTGGCCATAAAAACTGAATATGTCCCCTGCAACCAAACGAACTGTCAGAGACACAAATCTACAATGGACATATTGTAAAATGGTCCAATTCAAGTAAGTTATTCATTTGGCATCATTCGAAGTGATAGAAATTAAGTTTTAATGAAAATTATCATACTCGGCCAAAACATGCTTTTCAGCCTCTGAAAAGCACATTTTGGCCATAAAAACTGAATATGTCCCCTGCAACCAAACGAACTGTCAGAGACACAAATCTACAATGGACATATTGTAAAATGGTCCAATTCAAGTAAGTTATTCATTTGGCATCATTCGAAGTGATAGAAATTAAGTTTTAATGAAAATTATCATACTCGGCCAAAACATGCTTTTCAGCCTCTGAAAAGCACATTTTGGCCATAAAAACTGAATATGTCCCCTGCAACCAAACGAACTGTCAGAGACACAAATCTACAATGGACATAGTGTAAAATGGTCCAATTCAAGTAAGTTATTCATTTGGCATCATTCGAAGTGATAGAAATCAAGTTTTAATGAAAATTATCATATTTGGCCAAAACATGCTTTTCAGCCCCTGAAAAGCACATTTTGGCCATAAAAACTGAATATGTCCCCTGCAACCAAACGAACTGTCAGAGACACAAATCTACAATGGACATAGTGTAAAATGGTCCAATTCAAGTAAGTTATTCATTTGGCATCAATCGAAGTGATAGAAATCAAGTTTTAATGAAAATTATCATACTCTGCCAAAACGTGCTTTTCAGCCCCTGAAAAGCACATTTTGGCCATAAAAACTGAATATGTCCCCTGCAACCAAACGAACTGTCAGAGACACAAATCTACAATGGACATAGTGTTAAATGGTCCAATTCAAGTAAGTTATTCATTTGGCATCATTCGAAGTGATAGAAATCAAGTTTCAATGAAAATTATCATAATCGGCCAAAACATGCTTTTCAGCCCCTGAAAAGCACATTTTGGCCATAAAAACTGAATATGTCCCCTGCAACCAACGAACTGTCAGGGACACAAATCTACAATGGACATAGTGTAAAATGGTCCAATTCAAGCAAATTATTCATTTGGCATCATTCGAAGTGATAGAAATCAAGTTTTAATGAAAATTATCATACTCGGCCAAAACATGCTTTTCAGCCCCTGAAAAGCACATTTTGGCCATAAAAACTGAATATGTCCCCTGCAACCAAACGAACTGTCAGAGACACAAATCTACAATGGACATATTGTAAAATGGTCCAATTCAAGTAAGTTATTCATTTGGCATCATTCGAAGTGATAGAAATTAAGTTTTAATGAAAATTATCATACTCGGCCAAAACATGCTTTTCAGCCTCTGAAAAGCACATTTTGGCCATAAAAACTGAATATGTCCCCTGCAACCAAACGAACTGTCAGAGACACAAATCTACAATGGACATAGTGTAAAATGGTCCAATTCAAGTAAGTTATTCATTTGGCATCATTCGAAGTGATAGAAATCAAGTTTTAATGAAAATTATCATATTTGGCCAAAACATGCTTTTCAGCCCCTGAAAAGCACATTTTGGCCATAAAAACTGAATATGTCCCCTGCAACCAAACGAACTGTCAGAGACACAAATCTACAATGGACATAGTGTAAAATGGTCCAATTCAAGTAAGTTATTCATTTGGCATCAATCGAAGTGATAGAAATCAAGTTTTAATGAAAATTATCATACTCTGCCAAAACGTGCTTTTCAGCCCCTGAAAAGCACATTTTGGCCATAAAAACTGAATATGTCCCCTGCAACCAAACGAACTGTCAGAGACACAAATCTACAATGGACATAGTGTTAAATGGTCCAATTCAAGTAAGTTATTCATTTGGCATCATTCGAAGTGATAGAAATCAAGTTTCAATGAAAATTATCATAATCGGCCAAAACATGCTTTTCAGCCCCTGAAAAGCACATTTTGGCCATAAAAACTGAATATGTCCCCTGCAACCAACGAACTGTCAGGGACACAAATCTACAATGGACATAGTGTAAAATGGTCCAATTCAAGCAAATTATTCATTTGGCATCATTCGAAGTGATAGAAATCAAGTTTTAATGAAAATTATCATACTCGGCCAAAACATGCTTTTCAGCCCCTGAAAAGCACATTTTGGCCATAAAAACTGAATATGTCCCCTGCAACCAAACGAACTGTCAGAGACACAAATCTACAATGGACATATTGTAAAATGGTCCAATTCAAGTAAGTTATTCATTTGGCATCATTCGAAGTGATAGAAATTAAGTTTTAATGAAAATTATCATACTCGGCCAAAACATGCTTTTCAGCCTCTGAAAAGCACATTTTGGCCATAAAAACTGAATATGTCCCCTGCAACCAAACGAACTGTCAGAGACACAAATCTACAATGGACATAGTGTAAAATGGTCCAATTCAAGTAAGTTATTCATTTGGCATCATTCGAAGTGATAGAAATCAAGTTTTAATGAAAATTATCATATTTGGCCAAAACATGCTTTTCAGCCCCTGAAAAGCACATTTTGGCCATAAAAACTGAATATGTCCCCTGCAACCAAACGAACTGTCAGAGACACAAATCTACAATGGACATAGTGTAAAATGGTCCAATTCAAGTAAGTTATTCATTTGGCATCAATCGAAGTGATAGAAATCAAGTTTTAATGAAAATTATCATACTCTGCCAAAACGTGCTTTTCAGCCCCTGAAAAGCACATTTTGGCCATAAAAACTGAATATGTCCCCTGCAACCAAACGAACTGTCAGAGACACAAATCTACAATGGACATAGTGTTAAATGGTCCAATTCAAGGAAATTATTCATTTGGCATCATTCGAAGTGATAGAAATCAAGTTTTAATGAAAATTATCATATTCGGCCAAAACATGCTTTTCAGCCCCTGAAAAGCACATTTTGGCCATAAAAACTGAAAATGTCCCCTGCAACCAAACAAACTGTCAGAGATACAATTCTACAATGGACATAGTGTAAAATGGTCCAATTCAAGTAAATTATTCATTTGGCATCATTCGAAGTGATAGAAATCAAGTTTTAATGAAAATTATCATACTCGGCCAAAACATGCTTTTCAGCCCCTGAAAAGCACATTTTGGCCATAAAAACTGAATATGTCCCCTGCAACCAAACAAACTGTCAGAGACACAAATCTACAATGGACATAGTGTTAAATGGTCCAATTCAAGGAAGTTATTCATTTGGCATCATTCGAAGTGATAGAAATCAAGTTTCAATGAAAATTATCATACTCGGACAAAACATGCTTTTCAGCCCCTGAAAAGCACATTTTGGCCATAAAAAACTGAATATGTCCCCTGCAACCAAACGAACTGTCAGAGACACAAATCTACAATGGACATATTGTAAAATGGTCCAATTCAAGTAAATTATTCATTTGGCATCATTCGAAGTGATAGAAATTAAGTTTTAATGAAAATTATCATACTCGGCCAAAACAAGCTTTTCAGCCTCTGAAAAGCACATTTTGGCCATAAAAACTGAAAATGTCCCCTGCAACCAAACGAACTGTCAGAGATACAATTCTACAATGGACATAGTGTAAAATGGTCCAATTCAAGTAAATTATTCATTTGGCATCATTCGAAGTGATAGAAATCAAGTTTTAATGAAAATTATCATACTCGGCCAAAACATGCTTTTCAGCCCCTGAAAAGCACATTTTGGCCATAAAAACTGAATATGTCCCCTGCAACCAAACGAACTGTCAGAGACACAAATCTACAATGGACATAGTGTTAAATGGTCCAATTCAAGGAAGTTATTCATTTGGCATCATTCGAAGTGATAGAAATCAAGTTTCAATGAAAATTATCATACTCGGACAAAACATGCTTTTCAGCCCCTGAAAAGCACATTTTGGCCATAAAAACTGAATATGTCCCCTGCAACCAAGCGAACTGTCAGAGACACAAATCTACAATGGACATAGTGTAAAATGGTCCAATTCAACTAAGTTATTCATTTGGCATCATTCGAAGTGATAGAAATCAAGTTTTAATGAAAATTATCATACTCGGCCAAAACATGCTTTTCAGCCCCTGAAAAGCACATTTTGGCCATAAAAACTGAATATGTCCCCTGCAACCAAACGAACTGTCAGAGACACAAATCTACAATGGACATAGTGTAAAATGGTCCAATTCAAGTAAGTTATTCACTTGGCATCATTCGAATGGATAGAAATAAAGTTTTAATGAAAATTATCATACTCTGCCAAAACATGATTTTCAGCCCCTGAAAAGCACATTTTGGCCTTAAAAACTGAATACGTCCCCTGCAACCAAACGAACTGTCAGAGACACAAATCTACAATGGACATAGTGTAAAATGGTCCAATTCAAGCAAATTATTCATTTGGCATCATTCGAAGTGATAGAAATCAAGTTTTAATGAAAATTATCATACTCGGCCAAAACATGCTTTTCAGCCCCTGAAAAGCACATTTTGGCCATAAAAACTGAATATGTCCCCTGCAACCAAACGAACTGTCAGAGACACAAATCTACAATGGACATATTGTAAAATGGTCCAATTCAAGTAAGTTATTCATTTGGCATCATTCGAAGTGATAGAAATTAAGTTTTAATGAAAATTATCATACTCGGCCAAAACATGCTTTTCAGCCTCTGAAAAGCACATTTTGGCCATAAAAACTGAATATGTCCCCTGCAACCAAACGAACTGTCAGAGACACAAATCTACAATGGACATAGTGTAAAATGGTCCAATTCAAGAAAGTTATTCATTTGGCATCATTCGAAGTGATAGAAATCAAGTTTTAATGAAAATTATCATATTTGGCCAAAACATGCTTTTCAGCCCCTGAAAAGCACATTTTGGCCATAAAAACTGAATATGTCCCCTGCAACCAAACGAACTGTCAGAGACACAAATCTACAATGGACATAGTGTAAAATGGTCCAATTCAAGTAAGTTATTCATTTGGCATCAATCGAAGTGATAGAAATCAAGTTTTAATGAAAATTATCATACTCTGCCAAAACGTGCTTTTCAGCCCCTGAAAAGCACATTTTGGCCATAAAAACTGAATATGTCCCCTGCAACCAAACGAACTGTCAGAGACACAAATCTACAATGGACATAGTGTTAAATGGTCCAATTCAAGTAAGTTATTCATTTGGCATCATTCGAAGTGATAGAAATCAAGTTTCAATGAAAATTATCATAATCGGCCAAAACATGCTTTTCAGCCCCTGAAAAGCACATTTTGGCCATAAAAACTGAATATGTCCCCTGCAACCAAACGAACTGTCAGGGACACAAATCTACAATGGACATAGTGTAAAATGGTCCAATTCAAGTAAGTTATTCATTTGGCATCATTCAAATGGATAGTAATCAAGTTTTAATGAAAATTATTATACTCGGCCAAAACATGCTTTTCAGCCCCTGAAAAGCACATTTTGGCCATAAAAACTGAAAATGTCCCCTGCAACCAAACGAACTGTCGGAGACACAAATCTACAATGGACATAGTGTAAAATGGTCCAATTCAAGTAAGTTATTCATTTGGCATCATTCGAAGTGATAGAAATCAAGTTTTAATGAAAATTACCATACTCGGCCAAAACATGCTTTTAAGCCCCTGAAAAGCACATTTTGGCCTTAAAAACTGAATATGTCCCCTGCAACCAAACGAACTGTCAGATATACAAATCTACAATGGACATAGTGTAAAATTGGTCCAATTCAAGTAAATTATTCATTTGGCATCATTCGAAGTGATAGAAATTAAGTTTTAATGAAAATTATCATACTCGGCCAAAACATGCTTTTCAGCCTCTGAAAAGCACATTTTGGCCATAAAAACTGAAAATGTCCCCTGCAACCAAACGAACTGTCGGAGACACAAATCTACAATGGAACTTAGTGTAAAATGGTCCAATTCAATTAAGTTATTCATTTGGCATCATTCGAAGTGATAGAAATCAAGTTTTAATGAAAATTATCATACTCGGCGAAAACATGCTTTTCAGCCCCTGAAAAGCACATTTTGGCCATAAAAACTGAATATGTCCCCTGCAACCAAACGAACTGTCAGAGACACAAATCTACAATGGACATAGTGTAAAATGGTCCAATTCAAGTAAGTTATTCATTTGGCATCATTCGAATGGATAGAAATCAAGTTTTAATGAAAATTATCATACTCTGCCAAAACGTGCTTTTCAGCCCCTGAAAAGCACATTTTGGCCTTAAAAACTGAATATGTCCCCTGCAACCAAACGAACTGTCAGAGACACAAATCTACAATGGACATAGTGTAAAATGGTCCAATTCAAGGAAATTATTCATTTGGCATCATTCGAAGTGATAGAAATCAAGTTTTAATGAAAATTATCATATTCGGCCAAAACATGCTTTTCAGCCCCTGAAAAGCACATTTTGGCCATAAAAACTGAATATGTCCCCTGCAACCAAACAAACTGTCAGAGACACAAATCTACAATGGACATAGTGTAAAATGGTCCAATTCAAGTAAGTTATTCATTTGGCATCATTCAAATGGATAGTAATCAAGTTTTAATGAAAATTTTTATACTCGGCCAAAACATGCTTTTCAGCCCCTGAAAAGCACATTTTGGCGATAAAAACTGAAAATGTCCCCTGCAACCAAACGAACTGTCGGAGACACAAATCTACAATGGACATAGTGTAAAATGGTCCAATTCAAGTAAGTTATTCATTTGGCATCATTCGAAGTGATAGAAATCAAGTTTTAATGAAAATTATCATACTCGGCCAAAACATGCTTTTCAGCCCCTGAAAAGCACATTTTGGCCTTAAAAACTGAATATGTCCCCTGCAACCAAACGAACTGTCAGAGATACAAATCTACAATGGACATAGTGTAAAACGGTCCAATTCAAGTAAATTATTCATTTGGCATCATTCGAAGTGATAGAAATTAAGTTTTAATGAAAATTATCATACTCGGCCAAAACAAGCTTTTCAGCCTCTGAAAAGCACATTTTGGCCATAAAAACTGAAAATGTCCCCTGCAACCAAACAAACTGTCAGAGATACAATTCTACAATGGACATAGTGTAAAATGGTCCAATTCAAGTAAATTATTCATTTGGCATCATTCGAAGTGATAGAAATCAAGTTTTAATGAAAATTATCATACTCGGCCAAAACATGCTTTTCAGCCCCTGAAAAGCACATTTTGGCCATAAAAACTGAATATGTCCCCTGCAACCAAACAAACTGTCAGAGACACAAATCTACAATGGACATAGTGTTAAATGGTCCAATTCAAGGAAGTTATTCATTTGGCATCATTCGAAGTGATAGAAATCAAGTTTCAATGAAAATTATCATACTCGGACAAAACATGCTTTTCAGCCCCTGAAAAGCACATTTTGGCCATAAAAAACTGAATATGTCCCCTGCAACCAAACGAACTGTCAGAGACACAAATCTACAATGAACATATTGTAAAATGGTCCAATTCAAGTAAGTTATTCATTTGGCATCATTCGAATGGATAGAAATCAAGTTTTAATGAAAATTATCATACTCTGTCAAAACGTGCTTTTCAGCCCCTGAAAAGCACATTTTGGCCTTAAAAACTGAATATGTCCCCTGCAACCAAACGAACTGTCGGAGACACAAATCTACAATGGACATAGTGTAAAATGGTCCAATTCAAGTAAGTTATTCATTTGGCATCATTCGAAGTGATAGAAATCAAGTTTTAATGAAAATTATCATACTCGGCCAAAACATGCTTTTCAGCCCCTGAAAAGCACATTTTGGCCATAAAAACTGAATATGTCCCCTACAACCAAACGAACTGTCAGAGACACAAATCTACAATGGACATAGTGTAAAATGGTCCAATTCAAGTAAGTTATTCATTTGGCATCATTCGAATGGATAGAAATCAAGTTTTAATGAAAATTATCATACTCTGCCAAAACATGCTTTTCAGCCTCTGAAAAGCACATTTTGGCCATAAAAACTGAAAATGTCCCCTGCAACCAAACGAACTGTCGGAGACACAAATCTACAATGGACATAGTGTAAAATGGTCCAATTCAAGTAAATTATTCATTTGGCATCATTCGAATGGATAAAAATCAAGTTTTAATGAAAATTATCATACTCTGCCAAAACGTGCTTTTCAGCCCCTGAAAAGCACATTTTGGCCATAAAAACTGAATATGTCCCCTGCAACCAAACGAACTGTCAGAGACACAAATCTACAATGGACATAGTGTTAAATGGTCCAATTCAAGTAAGTTATTCATTTGGCATCATTCGAAGTGATAGAAATCAAGTTTCAATGAAAATTATCATAATCGGCCAAAACATGCTTTTCAGCCCCTGAAAAGCACATTTTGGCCATAAAAACTGAATATGTCCCCTGCAACCAAACGAACTGTCAGGGACACAAATCTACAATGGACATAGTGTAAAATGGTCCAATTCAAGTAAGTTATTCATTTGGCATCATTCAAATGGATAGTAATCAAGTTTTAATGAAAATTATTATACTCGGCCAAAACATGCTTTTCAGCCCCTGAAAAGCACATTTTGGCCATAAAAACTGAAAATGTCCCCTGCAACCAAACGAACTGTCGGAGACACAAATCTACAATGGACATAGTGTAAAATGGTCCAATTCAAGTAAGTTATTCATTTGGCATCATTCGAAGTGATAGAAATCAAGTTTTAATGAAAATTACCATACTCGGCCAAAACATGCTTTTCAGCCCCTGAAAAGCACATTTTGGCCTTAAAAACTGAATATGTCCCCTGCAACCAAACGAACTGTCAGATATACAAATCTACAATGGACATAGTGTAAAATTGGTCCAATTCAAGTAAATTATTCATTTGGCATCATTCGAAGTGATATAAATTAAGTTTTAATGAAAATTATCATACTCGGCCAAAACATGCTTTTCAGCCTCTGAAAAGCACATTTTGGCCATAAAAACTGAAAATGTCCCCTGCAACCAAACGAACTGTCGGAGACACAAATCTACAATGGAACTTAGTGTAAAATGGTCCAATTCAATTAAGTTATTCATTTGGCATCATTCGAAGTGATAGAAATCAAGTTTTAATGAAAATTATCATACTCGGCGAAAACATGCTTTTCAGCCCCTGAAAAGCACATTTTGGCAATAAAAACTGAATATGTCCCCTGCAACCAAACGAACTGTCAGAGACACAAATCTACAATGGACATAGTGTAAAATGGTCCAATTCAAGTAAGTTATTCATTTGGCATCATTCGAATGGATAGAAATCAAGTTTTAATGAAAATTATCATACTCTGCCAAAACGTGCTTTTCAGCCCCTGAAAAGCACATTTTGGCCTTAAAAACTGAATATGTCCCCTGCAACCAAACGAACTGTCAGAGACACAAATCTACAATGGACATAGTGTAAAATGGTCCAATTCAAGGAAATTATTCATTTGGCATCATTCGAAGTGATAGAAATCAAGTTTTAATGAAAATTATCATATTCGGCCAAAACATGCTTTTCAGCCCCTGAAAAGCACATTTTGGCCATAAAAACTGAATATGTCCCCCGCAACCAAACGAACTTTCAGAGACACAAATCTACAATGGACATAGTGTAAAATGGTCCAATTCAAGTAAGTTATTCATTTGGCATCATTCAAATGGATAGTAATCAAGTTTTAATGAAAAATTTTATACTCGGCCAAAACATGCTTTTCAGCCCCTGAAAAGCACATTTTGGCCATAAAAACTGAAAATGTCCCCTGCAACCAAACGAACTGTCGGAGACACAAATCTACAATGGACATAGTGTAAAATGGTCCAATTCAAGTAAGTTATTCATTTGGCATCATTCGAAGTGATAGAAATTAAGTTTTAATGAAAATTATCATACTCGGCCAAAACATGCTTTTCAGCCCCTGAAAAGCACATTTTGGCCTTAAAAACTGAATATGTCCCCTGCAACCAAACGAACTGTCAGAGATACAAATCTACAATGGACATAGTGTAAAACGGTCCAATTCAAGTAAATTATTCATTTGGCATCATTCGAAGTGATAGAAATTAAGTTTTAATGAAAATTATCATACTCGGCCAAAACAAGCTTTTCAGCCTCTGAAAAGCACATTTTGGCCATAAAAACTGAAAATGTCCCCTGCAACCAAACGAACTGTCAGAGATACAATTCTACAATGGACATAGTGTAAAATGGTCCAATTCAAGTAAATTATTCATTTGGCATCATTCGAAGTGATAGAAATCAAGTTTTAATGAAAATTATCATACTCGGCCAAAACATGCTTTTCAGCCCCTGAAAAGCACATTTTGGCCATAAAAACTGAATATGTCCCCTGCAACCAAACGAACTGTCAGAGACACAAATCTACAATGGACATAGTGTTAAATGGTCCAATTCAAGGAAGTTATTCATTTGGCATCATTCGAAGTGATAGAAATCAAGTTTCAATGAAAATTATCATACTCGGACAAAACATGCTTTTCAGCCCCTGAAAAGCACATTTTGGCCATAAAAACTGAATATGTCCCCTGCAACCAAACGAACTGTCAGAGACACAAATCTACAATGGACATAGTGTTAAATGGTCCAATTCAAGGAAGTTATTCATTTGGCATCATTCGAAGTGATAGAAATCAAGTTTTAATGAAAATTATCATACTCGGCCAAAACATGCTTTTCAGCCCCTGAAAAGCACATTTTGGCCATAAAAACTGAATATGTCCCCTGCAACCAAACGAACTGTCAGAGACACAAATCTACAATGGACATAGTGTAAAATGGTCCAATTCAAGTAAGTTATTCATTTGGCATCATTCGAATGGATAGAAATAAAGTTTTAATGAAAATTATCATACTCTGCCAAAACATGATTTTCAGCCCCTGAAAAGCACATTTTGGCCTTAAAAACTGAATACGTCCCCTGCAACCAAACGAACTGTCAGAGACACAAATCTACAATGGACATAGTGTAAAATGGTCCAATTCAAGCAAATTATTCATTTGGCATCATTCGAAGTGATAGAAATCAAGTTTTAATGAAAATTATCATACTCGGCCAAAACATGCTTTTCAGCCCCTGAAAAGCACATTTTGGCCATAAAAACTGAATATGTCCCCTGCAACCAAACGAACTGTCAGAGACACAAATCTACAATGGACATAGTGTTAAATGGTCCAATTCAAGTAAGTTATTCATTTGGCATCATTCGAAGTGATAGAAATCAAGTTTTAATGAAAATTATCATACTCTGCCAAAACGTGCTTTTCAGCCCCTGAAAAGCACATTTTGGCCTTAAAAACTGAATATGTCCCCTGCAACCAAACGAACTGTCAGAGATACAAATCTACAATGGACATAGTGTAAAATGGTCCAATTCAAGTAAATTATTCATTTGGCATCATTCGAAGTGATAGAAATCAAGTTTTAATGAAAATTATCATACTCGGCCAAAACATGCTTTTCAGCCCCTGAAAAGCACATTTTGGCCTTAAAAACTGAATATGTCCCCTGCAACCAAACGAACTGTCAGAGATACAAATCTACAATGGACATAGTGTAAAACGGTCCAATTCAAGTAAATTATTCATTTGGCATCATTCGAAGTGATAGAAATTAAGTTTTAATGAAAATTATCATACTCGGCCAAAACAAGCTTTTCAGCCTCTGAAAAGCACATTTTGGCCATAAAAACTGAAAATGTCCCCTGCAACCAAACAAACTGTCAGAGATACAATTCTACAATGGACATAGTGTAAAATGGTCCAATTCAAGTAAATTATTCATTTGGCATCATTCGAAGTGATAGAAATCAAGTTTTAATGAAAATTATCATACTCGGCCAAAACATGCTTTTCAGCCCCTGAAAAGCACATTTTGGCCATAAAAACTGAATATGTCCCCTGCAACCAAACAAACTGTCAGAGACACAAATCTACAATGGACATAGTGTTAAATGGTCCAATTCAAGGAAGTTATTCATTTGGCATCATTCGAAGTGATAGAAATCAAGTTTCAATGAAAATTATCATACTCGGACAAAACATGCTTTTCAGCCCCTGAAAAGCACATTTTGGCCATAAAAAACTGAATATGTCCCCTGCAACCAAACGAACTGTCAGAGACACAAATCTACAATGAACATATTGTAAAATGGTCCAATTCAAGTAAGTTATTCATTTGGCATCATTCGAATGGATAGAAATCAAGTTTTAATGAAAATTATCATACTCTGTCAAAACGTGCTTTTCAGCCCCTGAAAAGCACATTTTGGCCTTAAAAACTGAATATGTCCCCTGCAACCAAACGAACTGTCGGAGACACAAATCTACAATGGACATAGTGTAAAATGGTCCAATTCAAGTAAGTTATTCATTTGGCATCATTCGAAGTGATAGAAATCAAGTTTTAATGAAAATTATCATACTCGGCCAAAACATGCTTTTCAGCCCCTGAAAAGCACATTTTGGCCATAAAAACTGAATATGTCCCCTACAACCAAACGAACTGTCAGAGACACAAATCTACAATGGACATAGTGTAAAATGGTCCAATTCAAGTAAGTTATTCATTTGGCATCATTCGAATGGATAGAAATCAAGTTTTAATGAAAATTATCATACTCTGCCAAAACATGCTTTTCAGCCTCTGAAAAGCACATTTTGGCCATAAAAACTGAAAATGTCCCCTGCAACCAAACGAACTGTCGGAGACACAAATCTACAATGGACATAGTGTAAAATGGTCCAATTCAAGTAAATTATTCATTTGGCATCATTCGAATGGATAAAAATCAAGTTTTAATGAAAATTATCATACTCTGCCAAAACGTGCTTTTCAGCCCCTGAAAAGCACATTTTGGCCATAAAAACTGAATATGTCCCCTGCAACCAAACGAACTGTCAGAGACACAAATCTACAATGGACATAGTGTTAAATGGTCCAATTCAAGTAAGTTATTCATTTGGCATCATTCGAAGTGATAGAAATCAAGTTTCAATGAAAATTATCATAATCGGCCAAAACATGCTTTTCAGCCCCTGAAAAGCACATTTTGGCCATAAAAACTGAATATGTCCCCTGCAACCAAACGAACTGTCAGGGACACAAATCTACAATGGACATAGTGTAAAATGGTCCAATTCAAGTAAGTTATTCATTTGGCATCATTCAAATGGATAGTAATCAAGTTTTAATGAAAATTATTATACTCGGCCAAAACATGCTTTTCAGCCCCTGAAAAGCACATTTTGGCCATAAAAACTGAAAATGTCCCCTGCAACCAAACGAACTGTCGGAGACACAAATCTACAATGGACATAGTGTAAAATGGTCCAATTCAAGTAAGTTATTCATTTGGCATCATTCGAAGTGATAGAAATCAAGTTTTAATGAAAATTACCATACTCGGCCAAAACATGCTTTTCAGCCCCTGAAAAGCAAATTTTGGCCTTAAAAACTGAATATGTCCCCTGCAACCAAACGAACTGTCAGATATACAAATCTACAATGGACATAGTGTAAAATTGGTCCAATTCAAGTAAATTATTCATTTGGCATCATTCGAAGTGATATAAATTAAGTTTTAATGAAAATTATCATACTCGGCCAAAACATGCTTTTCAGCCTCTGAAAAGCACATTTTGGCCATAAAAACTGAAAATGTCCCCTGCAACCAAACGAACTGTCGGAGACACAAATCTACAATGGAACTTAGTGTAAAATGGTCCAATTCAATTAAGTTATTCATTTGGCATCATTCGAAGTGATAGAAATCAAGTTTTAATGAAAATTATCATACTCGGCGAAAACATGCTTTTCAGCCCCTGAAAAGCACATTTTGGCAATAAAAACTGAATATGTCCCCTGCAACCAAACGAACTGTCAGAGACACAAATCTACAATGGACATAGTGTAAAATGGTCCAATTCAAGTAAGTTATTCATTTGGCATCATTCGAATGGATAGAAATCAAGTTTTAATGAAAATTATCATACTCTGCCAAAACGTGCTTTTCAGCCCCTGAAAAGCACATTTTGGCCTTAAAAACTGAATATGTCCCCTGCAACCAAACGAACTGTCAGAGACACAAATCTACAATGGACATAGTGTAAAATGGTCCAATTCAAGGAAATTATTCATTTGGCATCATTCGAAGTGATAGAAATCAAGTTTTAATGAAAATTATCATATTCGGCCAAAACATGCTTTTCAGCCCCTGAAAAGCACATTTTGGCCATAAAAACTGAATATGTCCCCCGCAACCAAACGAACTTTCAGAGACACAAATCTACAATGGACATAGTGTAAAATGGTCCAATTCAAGTAAGTTATTCATTTGGCATCATTCAAATGGATAGTAATCAAGTTTTAATGAAAAATTTTATACTCGGCCAAAACATGCTTTTCAGCCCCTGAAAAGCACATTTTGGCCATAAAAACTGAAAATGTCCCCTGCAACCAAACGAACTGTCGGAGACACAAATCTACAATGGACATAGTGTAAAATGGTCCAATTCAAGTAAGTTATTCATTTGGCATCATTCGAAGTGATAGAAATTAAGTTTTAATGAAAATTATCATACTCGGCCAAAACATGCTTTTCAGCCCCTGAAAAGCACATTTTGGCCTTAAAAACTGAATATGTCCCCTGCAACCAAACGAACTGTCAGAGATACAAATCTACAATGGACATAGTGTAAAACGGTCCAATTCAAGTAAATTATTCATTTGGCATCATTCGAAGTGATAGAAATTAAGTTTTAATGAAAATTATCATACTCGGCCAAAACAAGCTTTTCAGCCTCTGAAAAGCACATTTTGGCCATAAAAACTGAAAATGTCCCCTGCAACCAAACGAACTGTCAGAGATACAATTCTACAATGGACATAGTGTAAAATGGTCCAATTCAAGTAAATTATTCATTTGGCATCATTCGAAGTGATAGAAATCAAGTTTTAATGAAAATTATCATACTCGGCCAAAACATGCTTTTCAGCCCCTGAAAAGCACATTTTGGCCATAAAAACTGAATATGTCCCCTGCAACCAAACGAACTGTCAGAGACACAAATCTACAATGGACATAGTGTTAAATGGTCCAATTCAAGGAAGTTATTCATTTGGCATCATTCGAAGTGATAGAAATCAAGTTTCAATGAAAATTATCATACTCGGACAAAACATGCTTTTCAGCCCCTGAAAAGCACATTTTGGCCATAAAAACTGAATATGTCCCCTGCAACCAAACGAACTGTCAGAGACACAAATCTACAATGGACATAGTGTTAAATGGTCCAATTCAAGGAAGTTATTCATTTGGCATCATTCGAAGTGATAGAAATCAAGTTTTAATGAAAATTATCATACTCGGCCAAAACATGCTTTTCAGCCCCTGAAAAGCACATTTTGGCCATAAAAACTGAATATGTCCCCTGCAACCAAACGAACTGTCAGAGACACAAATCTACAATGGACATAGTGTAAAATGGTCCAATTCAAGTAAGTTATTCATTTGGCATCATTCGAATGGATAGAAATAAAGTTTTAATGAAAATTATCATACTCTGCCAAAACATGATTTTCAGCCCCTGAAAAGCACATTTTGGCCTTAAAAACTGAATACGTCCCCTGCAACCAAACGAACTGTCAGAGACACAAATCTACAATGGACATAGTGTAAAATGGTCCAATTCAAGCAAATTATTCATTTGGCATCATTCGAAGTGATAGAAATCAAGTTTTAATGAAAATTATCATACTCGGCCAAAACATGCTTTTCAGCCCCTGAAAAGCACATTTTGGCCATAAAAACTGAATATGTCCCCTGCAACCAAACGAACTGTCAGAGACACAAATCTACAATGGACATAGTGTTAAATGGTCCAATTCAAGGAAGTTATTCATTTGGCATCATTCGAAGTGATAGAAATCAAGTTTCAATGAAAATTATCATACTCGGCCAAAACATGCTTTTCAGCCCCTGAAAAGCACATTTTGGCCATAAAAACTGAATATGTCCCCTGCAACCAAACGAACTGTCAGAGACACAAATCTACAATGGACATATTGTAAAATGGTCCAATTCAAGTAAGTTATTCATTTGGCATCATTCGAAGTGATAGAAATTAAGTTTTAATGAAAATTATCATACTCGGCCAAAACATGCTTTTCAGCCTCTGAAAAGCACATTTTGGCCATAAAAACTGAATATGTCCCCTGCAACCAAACGAACTGTCAGAGACACAAATCTACAATGGACATAGTGTAAAATGGTCCAATTCAAGTAAGTTATTCATTTGGCATCATTCGAAGTGATAGAAATCAAGTTTTAATGAAAATTATCATATTTGGCCAAAACATGCTTTTCAGCCCCTGAAAAGCACATTTTGGCCATAAAAACTGAATATGTCCCCTGCAACCAAACGAACTGTCAGAGACACAAATCTACAATGGACATAGTGTAAAATGGTCCAATTCAAGTAAGTTATTCATTTGGCATCATTCGAATGGATAGAAATAAAGTTTTAATGAAAATTATCATACTCTGCCAAAACATGATTTTCAGCCCCTGAAAAGCACATTTTGGCCTTAAAAACTGAATACGTCCCCTGCAACCAAACGAACTGTCAGAGACACAAATCTACAATGGACATAGTGTAAAATGGTCCAATTCAAGCAAATTATTCATTTGGCATCATTCGAAGTGATAGAAATCAAGTTTTAATGAAAATTATCATACTCGGCCAAAACATGCTTTTCAGCCCCTGAAAAGCACATTTTGGCCATAAAAACTGAATATGTCCCCTGCAACCAAACGAACTGTCAGAGACACAAATCTACAATGGACATAGTGTTAAATGGTCCAATTCAAGTAAGTTATTCATTTGGCATCATTCGAAGTGATAGAAATCAAGTTTCAATGAAAATTATCATACTCGGCCAAAACATGCTTTTCAGCCCCTGAAAAGCACATTTTGGCCATAAAAACTGAATATGTCCCCTGCAACCAAACGAACTGTCAGAGACACAAATCTACAATGGACATATTGTAAAATGGTCCAATTCAAGTAAGTTATTCATTTGGCATCATTCGAAGTGATAGAAATTAAGTTTTAATGAAAATTATCATACTCGGCCAAAACATGCTTTTCAGCCTCTGAAAAGCACATTTTGGCCATAAAAACTGAATATGTCCCCTGCAACCAAACGAACTGTCAGAGACACAAATCTACAATGGACATAGTGTAAAATGGTCCAATTCAAGTAAGTTATTCATTTGGCATCATTCGAAGTGATAGAAATCAAGTTTTAATGAAAATTATCATATTTGGCCAAAACATGCTTTTCAGCCCCTGAAAAGCACATTTTGGCCATAAAAACTGAATATGTCCCCTGCAACCAAACGAACTGTCAGAGACACAAATCTACAATGGACATAGTGTAAAATGGTCCAATTCAAGTAAGTTATTCATTTGGCATCAATCGAAGTGATAGAAATCAAGTTTTAATGAAAATTATCATACTCTGCCAAAACGTGCTTTTCAGCCCCTGAAAAGCACATTTTGGCCATAAAAACTGAATATGTCCCCTGCAACCAAACGAACTGTCAGAGACACAAATCTACAATGGACATAGTGTTAAATGGTCCAATTCAAGTAAGTTATTCATTTGGCATCATTCGAAGTGATAGAAATCAAGTTTCAATGAAAATTATCATAATCGGCCAAAACATGCTTTTCAGCCCCTGAAAAGCACATTTTGGCCATAAAAACTGAATATGTCCCCTGCAACCAAACGAACTGTCAGGGACACAAATCTACAATGGACATAGTGTAAAATGGTCCAATTCAAGTAAGTTATTCATTTGGCATCATTCAAATGGATAGTAATCAAGTTTTAATGAAAATTATTATACTCGGCCAAAACATGCTTTTCAGCCCCTGAAAAGCACATTTTGGCCATAAAAACTGAAAATGTCCCCTGCAACCAAACGAACTGTCGGAGACACAAATCTACAATGGACATAGTGTAAAATGGTCCAATTCAAGTAAGTTATTCATTTGGCATCATTCGAAGTGATAGAAATCAAGTTTTAATGAAAATTACCATACTCGGCCAAAACATGCTTTTCAGCCCCTGAAAAGCACATTTTGGCCTTAAAAACTGAATATGTCCCCTGCAACCAAACGAACTGTCAGATATACAAATCTACAATGGACATAGTGTAAAATTGGTCCAATTCAAGTAAATTATTCATTTGGCATCATTCGATGTGATAGAAATTAAGTTTTAATGAAAATTATCATACTCGGCCAAAACATGCTTTTCAGCCCCTGAAAAGCACATTTTGGCCATAAAAACTGAATATGTCCCCTGCAACCAAACGAACTGTCAGAGACACAAATCTACAATGGACATAGTGTAAAATGGTCCAATTCAAGTAAGTTATTCATTTGGCATCATTCGAATGGATAGAAATAAAGTTTTAATGAAAATTATCATACTCTGCCAAAACATGATTTTCAGCCCCTGAAAAGCACATTTTGGCCTTAAAAACTGAATACGTCCCCTGCAACCAAACGAACTGTCAGAGACACAAATCTACAATGGACATAGTGTAAAATGGTCCAATTCAAGCAAATTATTCATTTGGCATCATTCGAAGTGATAGAAATCAAGTTTTAATGAAAATTATCATACTCGGCCAAAACATGCTTTTCAGCCCCTGAAAAGCACATTTTGGCCATAAAAACTGAATATGTCCCCTGCAACCAAACGAACTGTCAGAGACACAAATCTACAATGGACATAGTGTTAAATGGTCCAATTCAAGTAAGTTATTCATTTGGCATCATTCGAAGTGATAGAAATCAAGTTTCAATGAAAATTATCATACTCGGCCAAAACATGCTTTTCAGCCCCTGAAAAGCACATTTTGGCCATAAAAACTGAATATGTCCCCTGCAACCAAACGAACTGTCAGAGACACAAATCTACAATGGACATATTGTAAAATGGTCCAATTCAAGTAAGTTATTCATTTGGCATCATTCGAAGTGATAGAAATTAAGTTTTAATGAAAATTATCATACTCGGCCAAAACATGCTTTTCAGCCTCTGAAAAGCACATTTTGGCCATAAAAACTGAATATGTCCCCTGCAACCAAACGAACTGTCAGAGACACAAATCTACAATGGACATAGTGTAAAATGGTCCAATTCAAGTAAGTTATTCATTTGGCATCATTCGAAGTGATAGAAATCAAGTTTTAATGAAAATTATCATACTCGGCCAAAACATGCTTTTCAGCCTCTGAAAAGCACATTTTGGCCATAAAAACTGAAAATGTCCCCTGCAACCAAACGAACTGTCGGAGACACAAATCTACAATGGAACTTAGTGTAAAATGGTCCAATTCAAGTAAGTTATTCATTTGGCATCATTCGAAGTGATAGAAATCAAGTTTTAATGAAAATTATCATACTCGGCGAAAACATGCTTTTCAGCCCCTGAAAAGCACATTTTGGCCATAAAAACTGAATATGTCCCCTGCAACCAAACAAACTGTCAGAGACACAAATCTACAATGGACATAGTGTAAAATGGTCCAATTCAAGTAAGTTATTCATTTGGCATCATTCGAATGGATAGAAATCAAGTTTTAATGAAAATTATCATATTCGGCCAAAACATGCTTTTCAGCCCCTGAAAAGCACATTTTGGCCATAAAAACTGAATATGTCCCCCGCAACCAAACGAACTGTCAGAGACACAAATCTACAATGGACATAGTGTAAAATGGTCCAATTCAAGTAAGTTATTCATTTGGCATCATTCAAATGGATAGTAATCAAGTTTTAATGAAAATTTTTATACTCGGCCAAAACATGCTTTTCAGCCCCTGAAAAGCACATTTTGGCCATAAAAACTGAAAATGTCCCCTGCAACCAAACGAACTGTCGGAGACACAAATCTACAATGGACATAGTGTAAAATGGTCCAATTCAAGTAAGTTATTCATTTGGCATCATTCGAAGTGATAGAAATCAAGTTTTAATGAAAATTATCATACTCGGCCAAAACATGCTTTTCAGCCCCTGAAAAGCACATTTTGGCCTTAAAAACTGAATATGTCCCCTGCAACCAAACGAACTGTCAGAGATACAAATCTACAATGGACATAGTGTAAAACGGTCCAATTCAAGTAAATTATTCATTTGGCATCATTCGAAGTGATAGAAATTAAGTTTTAATGAAAATTATCATACTCGGCCAAAACAAGCTTTTCAGCCTCTGAAAAGCACATTTTGGCCATAAAAACTGAAAATGTCCCCTGCAACCAAACGAACTGTCAGAGATAGAATTCTACTATGGACATAGTGTAAAATGGTCCAATTCAAGTAAATTATTCATTTGGCATCATTCGAAGTGATAGAAATCAAGTTTTAATGAAAATTATCATACTCGGCCAAAACATGCTTTTCAGCCCCTGAAAAGCACATTTTGGCCATAAAAACTGAATATGTCCCCTGCAACCAAACGAACTGTCAGAGACACAAATCTACAATGGACATAGTGTTAAATGGTCCAATTCAAGTAAGTTATTCATTTGGCATCATTCGAAGTGATAGAAATCAAGTTTCAATGAAAATTATCATACTCGGACAAAACATGCTTTTCAGCCCCTGAAAAGCACATTTTGGCCATAAAAACTGAATATGTCCCCTGCAACCAAACGAACTGTCAGAGACACAAATCTACAATGGACATATTGTAAAATGGTCCAATTCAAGTAAGTTATTCATTTGGCATCATTCGAATGGATAGAAATCAAGTTTTAATGAAAATTATCATACTCTGCCAAAACGTGCTTTTCAGCCCCTGAAAAGCACATTTTGGCCTTAAAAACTGAATATGTCCCCTGCAACCAAACGAACTGTCGGAGACACAAATCTACAATGGACATAGTGTAAAATGGTCCAATTCAAGTAAGTTATTCATTTGGCATCATTCGAAGTGATAGAAATCAAGTTTTAATGAAAATTATCATACTCGGCCAAAACATGCTTTTCAGCCCCTGAAAAGCACATTTTGGCCATAAAAACTGAATATGTCCCCTACAACCAAACGAACTGTCAGAGACACAAATCTACAATGGACATAGTGTAAAATGGTCCAATTCAAGTAAGTTATTCATTTGGCATCATTCGAATGGATAGAAATCAAGTTTTAATGAAAATTATCATACTCTGCCAAAACATGCTTTTCAGCCTCTGAAAAGCACATTTTGGCCATAAAAACTGAAAATGTCCCCTGCAACCAAACGAACTGTCGGAGACACAAATCTACAATGGACATAGTGTAAAATGGTCCAATTCAAGTAAATTATTCATTTGGCATCATTCGAATGGATAAAAATCAAGTTTTAATGAAAATTATCATACTCTGCCAAAACGTGCTTTTCAGCCCCTGAAAAGCACATTTTGGCCATAAAAACTGAATATGTCCCCTGCAACCAAACGAACTGTCAGACACACAAATCTACAATGGACATAGTGTTAAATGGTCCAATTCAAGTAAGTTATTCATTTGGCATCATTCGAAGTGATAGAAATCAAGTTTCAATGAAAATTATCATACTCGGCCAAAACATGCTTTTCAGCCCCTGAAAAGCACATTTTGGCCATAAAAACTGAATATGTCCCCTGCAACCAAACGAACTGTCAGAGACACAAATCTACAATGGACATAGTGTAAAATGGTCCAATTCAAGTAAGTTATTCATTTGGCATCATTCGAAGTGATAGAAATCAAGTTTTAATGAAAATTACCATACTCGGCCAAAACATGCTTTTCAGCCCCTGAAAAGCACATTTTGGCCTTAAAAACTGAATATGTCCCCTGCAACCAAACGAACTGTCAGATATACAAATCTACAATGGACATAGTGTAAAATGGTCCAATTCAAGTAAATTATTCATTTGGCATCATTCGAAGTGATAGAAATTAAGTTTTAATGAAAATTATCATACTCGGCCAAAACATGCTTTTCAGCCTCTGAAAAGCAGATTTTGGCCATAAAAACTGAAAATGTCCCCTGCAACCAAACGAACTGTCAGAGACACAAATCTACAATGGACATAGTGTAAAATGGTCCAATTCAAGTAAGTTATTCATTTGGCATCATTCAAATGGATAGTAATCAAGTTTTAATGAAAATTTTTATACTCAGCCAAAACATGCTTTTCAGCCCCTGAAAAGCACATTTTGGCCATAAAAACTGAAAATGTCCCCTGCAACCAAACGAACTGTCAGAGATACAAATCTACAATGGACATAGTGTAAAATGGTCCAATTCAAGTAAATTATTCATTTGGCATCATTCGAAGTGATAGAAATCAAGTTTTAATGAAAATTACCATACTCGGCCAAAACATGCTTTTCAGCCCCTGAAAAGCACATTTTGGCCTTAAAAACTGAATATGTCCCCTGCAACCAAACGAACTGTCAGATATACAAATCTACAATGGACATAGTGTAAAATTGGTCCAATTCAAGTAAATTATTCATTTGGCATCATTCGAAGTGATAGAAATTAAGTTTTAATGAAAATTATCATACTCGGCCAAAACATGCTTTTCAGCCCCTGAAAAGCACATTTTGGCCATAAAAACTGAATATGTCCCCTGCAACCAAACGAACTGTCAGAGACACAAATCTACAATGGACATAGTGTAAAATGGTCCAATTCAAGTAAGTTATTCATTTGGCATCATTCGAATGGATAGAAATAAAGTTTTAATGAAAATTATCATACTCTGCCAAAACATGATTTTCAGCCCCTGAAAAGCACATTTTGGCCTTAAAAACTGAATACGTCCCCTGCAACCAAACGAACTGTCAGAGACATAAAATTCTACAATGGACATAGTGTAAAATGGTCCAATTCAAGCAAATTATTCATTTGGCATCATTCGAAGTGATAGAAATCAAGTTTTAATGAAAATTATCATACTCGGCCAAAACATGCTTTTCAGCCCCTGAAAAGCACATTTTGGCCATAAAAACTGAATATGTCCCCTGCAACCAAACGAACTGTCAGAGACACAAATCTACAATGGACATAGTGTTAAATGGTCCAATTCAAGTAAGTTATTCATTTGGCATCATTCGAAGTGATAGAAATCAAGTTTCAATGAAAATTATCATACTCGGCCAAAACATGCTTTTCAGCCCCTGAAAAGCACATTTTGGCCATAAAAACTGAATATGTCCCCTGCAACCAAACGAACTGTCAGATATACAAATCTACAATGGACATAGTGTAAAATGGTCCAATTCAAGTAAATTATTCATTTAGCATCATTCGAAGTGATAGAAATTAAGTTTTAATGAAAATTATCATACTCGGCCAAAACATGCTTTTCAGCCCCTGAAAAGCACATTTTGGCCTTAAAAACTGAATATGTCCCCTGCAACCAAACAAACTGTCAGAGACACAAATCTACAATGGACATAGTGTAAAATGGTCCAATTCAAGCAAATTATTCATTTGGCATCATTCGAAGTGATAGATATCAGGTTTTACTGAAAATTATCATACTCGGCCAAAACATGCTTTTCAGCCTCTGAAAAGCACATTTTGGCCATAAAAACTGAAAATGTCCCCTGCAACCAAACGAACTGTCGGAGACACAAATCTACAATGGAACTTAGTGTAAAATGGTCCAATTCAAGTAAGTTATTCATTTGGCATCATTCGAAGTGATAGAAATCAAGTTTTAATGAAAATTACCATACTCGGCGAAAACATGCTTTTCAGCCCCTGAAAAGCACATTTTGGCCATAAAAACTGAAAATGTCCCCTGCAACCAAACGAACTGTCGGAGACACAAATCTACAATGGACATAGTGTAAAATGGTCCAATTCAAGTAAGTTATTCATTTGGCATCATTCGAAGTGATAGAAATCAAGTTTTAATGAAAATTACCATACTCGGCCAAAACATGCTTTTCAGCCCCTGAAAAGCACATTTTGGTCTTAAAAACTGAATATGTCCCCTGCAACCAAACGAACTGTCAGATATACAAATCTACAATGGACATAGTGTTAAATGGTCCAATTCAAGGAAGTTATTCATTTGGCATCATTCGAAGTGATAGAAATCAAGTTTCAATGAAAATTATCATACTCGGACAAAACATGCTTTTCAGCCCCTGAAAAGCACATTTTGGCCATAAAAACTGAATATGTCCCCTGCAACCAAACGAACTGTCAGAGACACAAATCTACAATGGACATAGTGTTAAATGGTCCAATTCAAGTAAGTTATTCATTTGGCATCATTCGAAGTGATAGAAATCAAGTTTCAATGAAAATTATCATAATCGGCCAAAACATGCTTTTCAGCCCCTGAAAAGCACATTTTGGCCATAAAAACTGAATATGTCCCCTGCAACCAAACGAACTGTCAGGGACACAAATCTACAATGGACATAGTGTAAAATGGTCCAATT
Organism: Stigmatopora argus; assembly: GCF_051989625.1. NCBI lineage: Eukaryota > Metazoa > Chordata > Actinopteri > Syngnathiformes > Syngnathidae > Stigmatopora > Stigmatopora argus. The sequence goes on from NC_135403.1 coordinate 854,622, forward strand.
CAAGTAAGTTATTCATTTGGCATCATTCAAATGGATAGTAATCAAGTTTTAATGAAAATTATTATACTCGGCCAAAACATGCTTTTCAGCCCCTGAAAAGCACATTTTGGCCATAAAAACTGAAAATGTCCCCTGCAACCAAACGAACTGTCGGAGACACAAATCTACAATGGACATAGTGTTAAATGGTCCAATTCAAGGAAGTTATTCATTTGGCATCATTCGAAGTGATAGAAATCAAGTTTTAATGAAAATTATCATACTCGGCCAAAACATGCTTTTCAGCCCCTGAAAAGCACATTTTGGCCATAAAAACTGAATATGTCCCCTGCAACCAAACGAACTGTCAGAGACACAAATCTACAATGGACATAGTGTAAAATGGTCCAATTCAAGTAAGTTATTCATTTGGCATCATTCGAATGGATAGAAATAAAGTTTTAATGAAAATTATCATACTCTGCCAAAACATGATTTTCAGCCCCTGAAAAGCACATTTTGGCCTTAAAAACTGAATACGTCCCCTGCAACCAAACGAACTGTCAGAGACACAAATCTACAATGGACATAGTGTAAAATGGTCCAATTCAAGCAAATTATTCATTTGGCATCATTCGAAGTGATAGAAATCAAGTTTTAATGAAAATTATCATACTCGGCCAAAACATGCTTTTCAGCCCCTGAAAAGCACATTTTGGCCATAAAAACTGAATATGTCCCCTGCAACCAAACGAACTGTCAGAGACACAAATCTACAATGGACATAGTGTTAAATGGTCCAATTCAAGTAAGTTATTCATTTGGCATCATTCGAAGTGATAGAAATCAAGTTTCAATGAAAATTATCATACTCGGCCAAAACATGCTTTTCAGCCCCTGAAAAGCACATTTTGGCCATAAAAACTGAATATGTCCCCTGCAACCAAACGAACTGTCAGAGACACAAATCTACAATGGACATATTGTAAAATGGTCCAATTCAAGTAAGTTATTCATTTGGCATCATTCGAAGTGATAGAAATTAAGTTTTAATGAAAATTATCATACTCGGCCAAAACATGCTTTTCAGCCTCTGAAAAGCACATTTTGGCCATAAAAACTGAATATGTCCCCTGCAACCAAACGAACTGTCAGAGACACAAATCTACAATGGACATAGTGTAAAATGGTCCAATTCAAGTAAGTTATTCATTTGGCATCATTCGAAGTGATAGAAATCAAGTTTTAATGAAAATTATCATATTTGGCCAAAACATGCTTTTCAGCCCCTGAAAAGCACATTTTGGCCATAAAAACTGAATATGTCCCCTGCAACCAAACGAACTGTCAGAGACACAAATCTACAATGGACATAGTGTAAAATGGTCCAATTCAAGTAAGTTATTCATTTGGCATCATTCGAATGGATAGAAATAAAGTTTTAATGAAAATTATCATACTCTGCCAAAACATGATTTTCAGCCCCTGAAAAGCACATTTTGGCCTTAAAAACTGAATACGTCCCCTGCAACCAAACGAACTGTCAGAGACACAAATCTACAATGGACATAGTGTAAAATGGTCCAATTCAAGCAAATTATTCATTTGGCATCATTCGAAGTGATAGAAATCAAGTTTTAATGAAAATTATCATACTCGGCCAAAACATGCTTTTCAGCCCCTGAAAAGCACATTTTGGCCATAAAAACTGAATATGTCCCCTGCAACCAAACGAACTGTCAGAGACACAAATCTACAATGGACATAGTGTTAAATGGTCCAATTCAAGTAAGTTATTCATTTGGCATCATTCGAAGTGATAGAAATCAAGTTTCAATGAAAATTATCATACTCGGCCAAAACATGCTTTTCAGCCCCTGAAAAGCACATTTTGGCCATAAAAACTGAATATGTCCCCTGCAACCAAACGAACTGTCAGAGACACAAATCTACAATGGACATATTGTAAAATGGTCCAATTCAAGTAAGTTATTCATTTGGCATCATTCGAAGTGATAGAAATTAAGTTTTAATGAAAATTATCATACTCGGCCAAAACATGCTTTTCAGCCTCTGAAAAGCACATTTTGGCCATAAAAACTGAATATGTCCCCTGCAACCAAACGAACTGTCAGAGACACAAATCTACAATGGACATAGTGTAAAATGGTCCAATTCAAGTAAGTTATTCATTTGGCATCATTCGAAGTGATAGAAATCAAGTTTTAATGAAAATTATCATCTTTGGCCAAAACATGCTTTTCAGCCCCTGAAAAGCACATTTTGGCCATAAAAACTGAATATGTCCCCTGCAACCAAACGAACTGTCAGAGACACAAATCTACAATGGACATAGTGTAAAATGGTCCAATTCAAGTAAGTTATTCATTTGGCATCAATCGAAGTGATAGAAATCAAGTTTTAATGAAAATTATCATACTCTGCCAAAACGTGCTTTTCAGCCCCTGAAAAGCACATTTTGGCCATAAAAACTGAATATGTCCCCTGCAACCAAACGAACTGTCAGAGACACAAATCTACAATGGACATAGTGTTAAATGGTCCAATTCAAGTAAGTTATTCATTTGGCATCATTCGAAGTGATAGAAATCAAGTTTCAATGAAAATTATCATAATCGGCCAAAACATGCTTTTCAGCCCCTGAAAAGCACATTTTGGCCATAAAAACTGAATATGTCCCCTGCAACCAAACGAACTGTCAGGGACACAAATCTACAATGGACATAGTGTAAAATGGTCCAATTCAAGTAAGTTATTCATTTGGCATCATTCAAATGGATAGTAATCAAGTTTTAATGAAAATTATTATACTCGGCCAAAACATGCTTTTCAGCCCCTGAAAAGCACATTTTGGCCATAAAAACTGAAAATGTCCCCTGCAACCAAACGAACTGTCGGAGACACAAATCTACAATGGACATAGTGTAAAATGGTCCAATTCAAGTAAGTTATTCATTTGGCATCATTCGAAGTGATAGAAATCAAGTTTTAATGAAAATTACCATACTCGGCCAAAACATGCTTTTCAGCCCCTGAAAAGCACATTTTGGCCTTAAAAACTGAATATGTCCCCTGCAACCAAACGAACTGTCAGATATACAAATCTACAATGGACATAGTGTAAAATTGGTCCAATTCAAGTAAATTATTCATTTGGCATCATTCGATGTGATAGAAATTAAGTTTTAATGAAAATTATCATACTCGGCCAAAACATGCTTTTCAGCCCCTGAAAAGCACATTTTGGCCATAAAAACTGAATATGTCCCCTGCAACCAAACGAACTGTCAGAGACACAAATCTACAATGGACATAGTGTAAAATGGTCCAATTCAAGTAAGTTATTCATTTGGCATCATTCGAAGTGATAGAAATCAAGTTTTAATGAAAATTACCATACTCGGCCAAAACATGCTTTTCAGCCCCTGAAAAGCACATTTTGGCCTTAAAAACTGAATATGTCCCCTGCAACCAAACGAACTGTCAGATATACAAATCTACAATGGACATAGTGTAAAATGGTCCAATTCAAGTAAATTATTCATTTGGCATCATTCGAAGTGATAGAAATTAAGTTTTAATGAAAATTATCATACTCGGCCAAAACATGCTTTTCAGCCTCTGAAAAGCAGATTTTGGCCATAAAAACTGAAAATGTCCCCTGCAACCAAACGAACTGTCAGAGACACAAATCTACAATGGACATAGTGTAAAATGGTCCAATTCAAGTAAGTTATTCATTTGGCATCATTCAAATGGATAGTAATCAAGTTTTAATGAAAATTATCATACTCGGCCAAAACATGCTTTTCAGCCCCTGAAAAGCACATTTTGGCCATAAAAACTGAATATGTCCCCTGCAACCAAACGAACTGTCAGAGACACAAATCTACAATGGACATAGTGTTAAATGGTCCAATTCAAGTAAGTTATTCATTTGGCATCATTCGAAGTGATAGAAATCAAGTTTCAATGAAAATTATCATACTCGGCCAAAACATGCTTTTCAGCCCCTGAAAAGCACATTTTGGCCATAAAAACTGAATATGTCCCCTGCAACCAAACGAACTGTCAGATATACAAATCTACAATGGACATAGTGTAAAATGGTCCAATTCAAGTAAATTATTCATTTAGCATCATTCGAAGTGATAGAAATTAAGTTTTAATGAAAATTATCATACTCGGCCAAAACATGCTTTTCAGCCCCTGAAAAGCACATTTTGGCCTTAAAAACTGAATATGTCCCCTGCAACCAAACAAACTGTCAGAGACACAAATCTACAATGGACATAGTGTAAAATGGTCCAATTCAAGCAAATTATTCATTTGGCATCATTCGAAGTGATAGATATCAGGTTTTACTGAAAATTATCATACTCGGCCAAAACATGCTTTTCAGCCTCTGAAAAGCACATTTTGGCCATAAAAACTGAAAATGTCCGCTGCAACCAAACGAACTGTCGGAGACACAAATCTACAATGGAACTTAGTGTAAAATGGTCCAATTCAAGTAAGTTATTCATTTGGCATCATTCGAAGTGATAGAAATCAAGTTTTAATGAAAATTACCATACTCGGCGAAAACATGCTTTTCAGCCCCTGAAAAGCACATTTTGGCCATAAAAACTGAAAATGTCCCCTGCAACCAAACGAACTGTCGGAGACACAAATCTACAATGGACATAGTGTAAAATGGTCCAATTCAAGTAAGTTATTCATTTGGCATCATTCGAAGTGATAGAAATCAAGTTTTAATGAAAATTACCATACTCGGCCAAAACATGCTTTTCAGCCCCTGAAAAGCACATTTTGGTCTTAAAAACTGAATATGTCCCCTGCAACCAAACGAACTGTCAGATATACAAATCTACAATGGACATAGTGTTAAATGGTCCAATTCAAGGAAGTTATTCATTTGGCATCATTCGAAGTGATAGAAATCAAGTTTCAATGAAAATTATCATACTCGGACAAAACATGCTTTTCAGCCCCTGAAAAGCACATTTTGGCCATAAAAACTGAATATGTCCCCTGCAACCAAACGAACTGTCAGAGACACAAATCTACAATGGACATAGTGTTAAATGGTCCAATTCAAGTAAGTTATTCATTTGGCATCATTCGAAGTGATAGAAATCAAGTTTCAATGAAAATTATCATAATCGGCCAAAACATGCTTTTCAGCCCCTGAAAAGCACATTTTGGCCATAAAAACTGAATATGTCCCCTGCAACCAAACGAACTGTCAGGGACACAAATCTACAATGGACATAGTGTAAAATGGTCCAATTCAAGTAAGTTATTCATTTGGCATCATTCAAATGGATAGTAATCAAGTTTTAATGAAAATTATTATACTCGGCCAAAACATGCTTTTCAGCCCCTGAAAAGCACATTTTGGCCATAAAAACTGAAAATGTCCCCTGCAACCAAACGAACTGTCGGAGACACAAATCTACAATGGACATAGTGTTAAATGGTCCAATTCAAGGAAGTTATTCATTTGGCATCATTCGAAGTGATAGAAATCAAGTTTTAATGAAAATTATCATACTCGGCCAAAACATGCTTTTCAGCCCCTGAAAAGCACATTTTGGCCATAAAAACTGAATATGTCCCCTGCAACCAAACGAACTGTCAGAGACACAAATCTACAATGGACATAGTGTAAAATGGTCCAATTCAAGTAAGTTATTCATTTGGCATCATTCGAATGGATAGAAATAAAGTTTTAATGAAAATTATCATACTCTGCCAAAACATGATTTTCAGCCCCTGAAAAGCACATTTTGGCCTTAAAAACTGAATACGTCCCCTGCAACCAAACGAACTGTCAGAGACACAAATCTACAATGGACATAGTGTAAAATGGTCCAATTCAAGCAAATTATTCATTTGGCATCATTCGAAGTGATAGAAATCAAGTTTTAATGAAAATTATCATACTCGGCCAAAACATGCTTTTCAGCCCCTGAAAAGCACATTTTGGCCATAAAAACTGAATATGTCCCCTGCAACCAAACGAACTGTCAGAGACACAAATCTACAATGGACATAGTGTTAAATGGTCCAATTCAAGTAAGTTATTCATTTGGCATCATTCGAAGTGATAGAAATCAAGTTTCAATGAAAATTATCATACTCGGCCAAAACATGCTTTTCAGCCCCTGAAAAGCACATTTTGGCCATAAAAACTGAATATGTCCCCTGCAACCAAACGAACTGTCAGAGACACAAATCTACAATGGACATATTGTAAAATGGTCCAATTCAAGTAAGTTATTCATTTGGCATCATTCGAAGTGATAGAAATTAAGTTTTAATGAAAATTATCATACTCGGCCAAAACATGCTTTTCAGCCTCTGAAAAGCACATTTTGGCCATAAAAACTGAATATGTCCCCTGCAACCAAACGAACTGTCAGAGACACAAATCTACAATGGACATAGTGTAAAATGGTCCAATTCAAGTAAGTTATTCATTTGGCATCATTCGAAGTGATAGAAATCAAGTTTTAATGAAAATTATCATATTTGGCCAAAACATGCTTTTCAGCCCCTGAAAAGCACATTTTGGCCATAAAAACTGAATATGTCCCCTGCAACCAAACGAACTGTCAGAGACACAAATCTACAATGGACATAGTGTAAAATGGTCCAATTCAAGTAAGTTATTCATTTGGCATCATTCGAATGGATAGAAATAAAGTTTTAATGAAAATTATCATACTCTGCCAAAACATGATTTTCAGCCCCTGAAAAGCACATTTTGGCCTTAAAAACTGAATACGTCCCCTGCAACCAAACGAACTGTCAGAGACACAAATCTACAATGGACATAGTGTAAAATGGTCCAATTCAAGCAAATTATTCATTTGGCATCATTCGAAGTGATAGAAATCAAGTTTTAATGAAAATTATCATACTCGGCCAAAACATGCTTTTCAGCCCCTGAAAAGCACATTTTGGCCATAAAAACTGAATATGTCCCCTGCAACCAAACGAACTGTCAGAGACACAAATCTACAATGGACATAGTGTTAAATGGTCCAATTCAAGTAAGTTATTCATTTGGCATCATTCGAAGTGATAGAAATCAAGTTTCAATGAAAATTATCATACTCGGCCAAAACATGCTTTTCAGCCCCTGAAAAGCACATTTTGGCCATAAAAACTGAATATGTCCCCTGCAACCAAACGAACTGTCAGAGACACAAATCTACAATGGACATATTGTAAAATGGTCCAATTCAAGTAAGTTATTCATTTGGCATCATTCGAAGTGATAGAAATTAAGTTTTAATGAAAATTATCATACTCGGCCAAAACATGCTTTTCAGCCTCTGAAAAGCACATTTTGGCCATAAAAACTGAATATGTCCCCTGCAACCAAACGAACTGTCAGAGACACAAATCTACAATGGACATAGTGTAAAATGGTCCAATTCAAGTAAGTTATTCATTTGGCATCATTCGAAGTGATAGAAATCAAGTTTTAATGAAAATTATCATATTTGGCCAAAACATGCTTTTCAGCCCCTGAAAAGCACATTTTGGCCATAAAAACTGAATATGTCCCCTGCAACCAAACGAACTGTCAGAGACACAAATCTACAATGGACATAGTGTAAAATGGTCCAATTCAAGTAAGTTATTCATTTGGCATCAATCAAAGTGATAGAAATCAAGTTTTAATGAAAATTATCATACTCTGCCAAAACGTGCTTTTCAGCCCCTGAAAAGCACATTTTGGCCATAAAAACTGAATATGTCCCCTGCAACCAAACGAACTGTCAGAGACACAAATCTACAATGGACATAGTGTTAAATGGTCCAATTCAAGTAAGTTATTCATTTGGCATCATTCGAAGTGATAGAAATCAAGTTTCAATGAAAATTATCATAATCGGCCAAAACATGCTTTTCAGCCCCTGAAAAGCACATTTTGGCCATAAAAACTGAATATGTCCCCTGCAACCAAACGAACTGTCAGGGACACAAATCTACAATGGACATAGTGTAAAATGGTCCAATTCAAGTAAGTTATTCATTTGGCATCATTCAAATGGATAGTAATCAAGTTTTAATGAAAATTATTATACTCGGCCAAAACATGCTTTTCAGCCCCTGAAAAGCACATTTTGGCCATAAAAACTGAAAATGTCCCCTGCAACCAAACGAACTGTCGGAGACACAAATCTACAATGGACATAGTGTAAAATGGTCCAATTCAAGTAAGTTATTCATTTGGCATCATTCGAAGTGATAGAAATCAAGTTTTAATGAAAATTACCATACTCGGCCAAAACATGCTTTTCAGCCCCTGAAAAGCACATTTTGGCCTTAAAAACTGAATATGTCCCCTGCAACCAAACGAACTGTCAGATATACAAATCTACAATGGACATAGTGTATAATTGGTCCAATTCAAGTAAATTATTCATTTGGCATCATTCGATGTGATAGAAATTAAGTTTTAATGAAAATTATCATACTCGGCCAAAACATGCTTTTCAGCCCCTGAAAAGCACATTTTGGCCATAAAAACTGAATATGTCCCCTGCAACCAAACGAACTGTCAGAGACACAAATCTACAATGGACATAGTGTAAAATGGTCCAATTCAAGTAAGTTATTCATTTGGCATCATTCGAATGGATAGAAATAAAGTTTTAATGAAAATTATCATACTCTGCCAAAACATGATTTTCAGCCCCTGAAAAGCACATTTTGGCCTTAAAAACTGAATACGTCCCCTGCAACCAAACAAACTGTCAGAGACACAAATCTACAATGGACATAGTGTAAAATGGTCCAATTCAAGCAAATTATTCATTTGGCATCATTCGAAGTGATAGAAATCAAGTTTTAATGAAAATTATCATACTCGGCCAAAACATGCTTTTCAGCCCCTGAAAAGCACATTTTGGCCATAAAAACTGAATATGTCCCCTGCAACCAAACGAACTGTCAGAGACACAAATCTACAATGGACATAGTGTTAAATGGTCCAATTCAAGTAAGTTATTCATTTGGCATCATTCGAAGTGATAGAAATCAAGTTTCAATGAAAATTATCATACTCGGCCAAAACATGCTTTTCAGCCCCTGAAAAGCACATTTTGGCCATAAAAACTGAATATGTCCCCTGCAACCAAACGAACTGTCAGAGACACAAATCTACAATGGACATATTGTAAAATGGTCCAATTCAAGTAAGTTATTCATTTGGCATCATTCGAAGTGATAGAAATTAAGTTTTAATGAAAATTATCATACTCGGCCAAAACATGCTTTTCAGCCTCTGAAAAGCACATTTTGGCCATAAAAACTGAATATGTCCCCTGCAACCAAACGAACTGTCAGAGACACAAATCTACAATGGACATAGTGTAAAATGGTCCAATTCAAGTAAGTTATTCATTTGGCATCATTCGAAGTGATAGAAATCAAGTTTTAATGAAAATTATCATACTCGGCCAAAACATGCTTTTCAGCCTCTGAAAAGCACATTTTGGCCATAAAAACTGAAAATGTCCCCTGCAACCAAACGAACTGTCGGAGACACAAATCTACAATGGAACTTAGTGTAAAATGGTCCAATTCAAGTAAGTTATTCATTTGGCATCATTCGAAGTGATAGAAATCAAGTTTTAATGAAAATTATCATACTCGGCGAAAACATGCTTTTCAGCCCCTGAAAAGCACATTTTGGCCATAAAAACTGAATATGTCCCCTGCAACCAAACAAACTGTCAGAGACACAAATCTACAATGGACATAGTGTAAAATGGTCCAATTCAAGTAAGTTATTCATTTGGCATCATTCGAATGGATAGAAATCAAGTTTTAATGAAAATTATCATATTCGGCCAAAACATGCTTTTCAGCCCCTGAAAAGCACATTTTGGCCATAAAAACTGAATATGTCCCCCGCAACCAAACGAACTGTCAGAGACACAAATCTACAATGGACATAGTGTAAAATGGTCCAATTCAAGTAAGTTATTCATTTGGCATCATTCAAATGGATAGTAATCAAGTTTTAATGAAAATTTTTATACTCGGCCAAAACATGCTTTTCAGCCCCTGAAAAGCACATTTTGGCCATAAAAACTGAAAATGTCCCCTGCAACCAAACGAACTGTCGGAGACACAAATCTACAATGGACATAGTGTAAAATGGTCCAATTCAAGTAAGTTATTCATTTGGCATCATTCGAAGTGATAGAAATCAAGTTTTAATGAAAATTATCATACTCGGCCAAAACATGCTTTTCAGCCCCTGAAAAGCACATTTTGGCCTTAAAAACTGAATATGTCCCCTGCAACCAAACGAACTGTCAGAGATACAAATCTACAATGGACATAGTGTAAAACGGTCCAATTCAAGTAAATTATTCATTTGGCATCATTCGAAGTGATAGAAATTAAGTTTTAATGAAAATTATCATACTCGGCCAAAACAAGCTTTTCAGCCTCTGAAAAGCACATTTTGGCGATAAAAACTGAAAATGTCCCCTGCAACCAAACGAACTGTCAGAGATACAATTCTACAATGGACATAGTGTAAAATGGTCCAATTCAAGTAAATTATTCATTTGGCATCATTCGAAGTGATAGAAATCAAGTTTTAATGAAAATTATCATACTCGGCCAAAACATGCTTTTCAGCCCCTGAAAAGCACATTTTGGCCATAAAAACTGAATATGTCCCCTGCAACCAAACGAACTGTCAGAGACACAAATCTACAATGGACATAGTGTTAAATGGTCCAATTCAAGTAAGTTATTCATTTGGCATCATTCGAAGTGATAGAAATCAAGTTTCAATGAAAATTATCATACTCGGACAAAACATGCTTTTCAGCCCCTGAAAAGCACATTTTGGCCATAAAAACTGAATATGTCCCCTGCAACCAAACGAACTGTCAGAGACACAAATCTACAATGGACATATTGTAAAATGGTCCAATTCAAGTAAGTTATTCATTTGGCATCATTCGAATGGATAGAAATCAAGTTTTAATGAAAATTATCATACTCTGCCAAAACGTGCTTTTCAGCCCCTGAAAAGCACATTTTGGCCTTAAAAACTGAATATGTCCCCTGCAACCAAACGAACTGTCGGAGACACAAATCTACAATGGACATAGTGTAAAATGGTCCAATTCAAGTAAGTTATTCATTTGGCATCATTCGAAGTGATAGAAATCAAGTTTTAATGAAAATTATCATACTCGGCCAAAACATGCTTTTCAGCCCCTGAAAAGCACATTTTGGCCATAAAAACTGAATATGTCCCCTACAACCAAACGAACTGTCAGAGACACAAATCTACAATGGACATAGTGTAAAATGGTCCAATTCAAGTAAGTTATTCATTTGGCATCATTCGAATGGATAGAAATCAAGTTTTAATGAAAATTATCATACTCTGCCAAAACATGCTTTTCAGCCTCTGAAAAGCACATTTTGGCCATAAAAACTGAAAATGTCCCCTGCAACCAAACGAACTGTCGGAGACACAAATCTACAATGGACATAGTGTAAAATGGTCCAATTCAAGTAAATTATTCATTTGGCATCATTCGAATGGATAAAAATCAAGTTTTAATGAAAATTATCATACTCTGCCAAAACGTGCTTTTCAGCCCCTGAAAAGCACATTTTGGCCATAAAAACTGAATATGTCCCCTGCAACCAAACGAACTGTCAGACACACAAATCTACAATGGACATAGTGTTAAATGGTCCAATTCAAGTAAGTTATTCATTTGGCATCATTCGAAGTGATAGAAATCAAGTTTCAATGAAAATTATCATACTCGGCCAAAACATGCTTTTCAGCCCCTGAAAAGCACATTTTGGCCATAAAAACTGAATATGTCCCCTACAACCAAACGAACTGTCAGAGACACAAATCTACAATGGACATAGTGTAAAATGGTCCAATTCAAGTAAGTTATTCATTTGGCATCATTCGAAGTGATAGAAATCAAGTTTTAATGAAAATTACCATACTCGGCCAAAACATGCTTTTCAGCCCCTGAAAAGCACATTTTGGCCTTAAAAACTGAATATGTCCCCTGCAACCAAACGAACTGTCAGATATACAAATCTACAATGGACATAGTGTAAAATGGTCCAATTCAAGTAAATTATTCATTTGGCATCATTCGAAGTGATAGAAATTAAGTTTTAATGAAAATTATCATACTCGGCCAAAACATGCTTTTCAGCCTCTGAAAAGCAGATTTTGGCCATAAAAACTGAAAATGTCCCCTGCAACCAAACGAACTGTCAGAGACACAAATCTACAATGGACATAGTGTAAAATGGTCCAATTCAAGTAAGTTATTCATTTGGCATCATTCAAATGGATAGTAATCAAGTTTTAATGAAAATTTTTATACTCAGCCAAAACATGCTTTTCAGCCCCTGAAAAGCACATTTTGGCCATAAAAACTGAAAATGTCCCCTGCAACCAAACGAACTGTCAGAGATACAAATCTACAATGGACATAGTGTAAAATGGTCCAATTCAAGTAAATTATTCATTTGGCATCATTCGAAGTGATAGAAATCAAGTTTTAATGAAAATTACCATACTCGGCCAAAACATGCTTTTCAGCCCCTGAAAAGCACATTTTGGCCTTAAAAACTGAATATGTCCCCTGCAACCAAACGAACTGTCAGATATACAAATCTACAATGGACATAGTGTAAAATTGGTCCAATTCAAGTAAATTATTCATTTGGCATCATTCGAAGTGATAGAAATTAAGTTTTAATGAAAATTATCATACTCGGCCAAAACATGCTTTTCAGCCCCTGAAAAGCACATTTTGGCCATAAAAACTGAATATGTCCCCTGCAACCAAACGAACTGTCAGAGACACAAATCTACAATGGACATAGTGTAAAATGGTCCAATTCAAGTAAGTTATTCATTTGGCATCATTCGAATGGATAGAAATAAAGTTTTAATGAAAATTATCATACTCTGCCAAAACATGATTTTCAGCCCCTGAAAAGCACATTTTGGCCTTAAAAACTGAATACGTCCCCTGCAACCAAACGAACTGTCAGAGACATAAAATTCTACAATGGACATAGTGTAAAATGGTCCAATTCAAGCAAATTATTTATTTGGCATCATTCGAAGTGATAGAAATCAAGTTTTAATGAAAATTATCATACTCGGCCAAAACATGCTTTTCAGCCCCTGAAAAGCACATTTTGGCCATAAAAACTGAATATGTCCCCTGCAACCAAACGAACTGTCAGAGACACAAATCTACAATGGACATAGTGTTAAATGGTCCAATTCAAGTAAGTTATTCATTTGGCATCATTCGAAGTGATAGAAATCAAGTTTCAATGAAAATTATCATACTCGGCCAAAACATGCTTTTCAGCCCCTGAAAAGCACATTTTGGCCATAAAAACTGAATATGTCCCCTGCAACCAAACGAACTGTCAGATATACAAATCTACAATGGACATAGTGTAAAATGGTCCAATTCAAGTAAATTATTCATTTAGCATCATTCGAAGTGATAGAAATTAAGTTTTAATGAAAATTATCATACTCGGCCAAAACATGCTTTTCAGCCCCTGAAAAGCACATTTTGGCCTTAAAAACTGAATATGTCCCCTGCAACCAAACAAACTGTCAGAGACACAAATCTACAATGGACATAGTGTAAAATGGTCCAATTCAAGCAAATTATTCATTTGGCATCATTCGAAGTGATAGATATCAGGTTTTACTGAAAATTATCATACTCTGCCAAAACATGCTTTTCAGCCTCTGAAAAGCACATTTTGGCCATAAAAACTGAAAATGTCCCCTGCAACCAAACGAACTGTCGGAGACACAAATCTACAATGGAACTTAGTGTAAAATGGTCCAATTCAAGTAAGTTATTCATTTGGCATCATTCGAAGTGATAGAAATCAAGTTTTAATGAAAATTACCATACTCGGCGAAAACATGCTTTTCAGCCCCTGAAAAGCACATTTTGGCCATAAAAACTGAAAATGTCCCCTGCAACCAAACGAACTGTCGGAGACACAAATCTACAATGGACATAGTGTAAAATGGTCCAATTCAAGTAAGTTATTCATTTGGCATCATTCGAAGTGATAGAAATCAAGTTTTAATGAAAATTACCATACTCGGCCAAAACATGCTTTTCAGCCCCTGAAAAGCACATTTTGGTCTTAAAAACTGAATATGTCCCCTGCAACCAAACGAACTGTCAGATATACAAATCTACAATGGACATAGTGTAAAATGGTCCAATTCAAGTAAATTATTCATTTGGCATCATTCGAAGTGATAGAAATTAAGTTTTAATGAAAATTATCATACTCGGCCAAAACATGCTTTTCAGCCTCTGAAAAGCACATTTTGGCCATAAAAACTGAAAATGTCCCCTGCAACCAAACGAACTGTCGGAGACACAAATCTACAATGGAACTTAGTGTAAAATGGTCCAATTCAAGCAAATTATTCATTTGGCATCATTCGAAGTGATAGATATCAGGTTTTACTGAAAATTATCATACTCGGCCACAACATGCTTTTCAGCCTCTGAAAAGCACATTTTGGCCATAAAAACTGAAAATGTCCCCTGCAACCAAACGAACTGTCGGAGACACAAATCTACAATGGACATAGTGTAAAATGGTCCAATTCAAGTAAGTTATTCATTTGGCATCATTCGAATGGATAAAAATCAAGTTTTAATGAAAATTATCATACTCTGCCAAAACGTGCTTTTCAGCCCCTGAAAAGCACATTTTGGCCATAAAAACTGAATATGTCCCCTGCAACCAAACGAACTGTCAGACACACAAATCTACAATGGACATAGTGTTAAATGGTCCAATTCAAGTAAGTTATTCATTTGGCATCATTCAAATGGATAGTAATCAAGTTTTAATGAAAATTATTATACTCGGCCAAAACATGCTTTTCAGCCCCTGAAAAGCACATTTTGGCCATAAAAACTGAAAATGTCCCCTGCAACCAAACGAACTGTCGGAGACACAAATCTACAATGGACATAGTGTAAAATGGTCCAATTCAAGTAAGTTATTCATTTGGCATCATTCGAAGTGATAGAAATCAAGTTTTAATGAAAATTACCATACTCGACCAAAACATGCTTTTCAGCCCCTGAAAAGCACATTTTGGCCTTAAAAACTGAATATGTCCCCTGCAACCAAACGAACTGTCAGATATACAAATCTACAATGGACATAGTGTAAAATGGTCCAATTCAAGTAAATTATTCATTTGGCATCATTCGAAGTGATAGAAATTAAGTTTTAATGAAAATTATCATACTCGGCCAAAACATGCTTTTCAGCCTCTGAAAAGCACATTTTGGCCATAAAAACTGAAAATGTCCCCTGCAACCAAACGAACTGTCGGAGACACAAATCTACAATGGAACTTAGTGTAAAATGGTCCAATTCAAGTAAGTTATTCATTTGGCATCATTCGAAGTGATAGAAATCAAGTTTTAATGAAAATTACCATACTCGGCGAAAACATGCTTTTCAGCCCCTGAAAAGCACATTTTGGCCATAAAAACTGAATATGTCCCCTGCAACCAAACGAACTGTCAGAGACACAAATCTACAATGGACATAGTGTAAAATGGTCCAATTCAAGTAAGTTATTCATTTGGCATCATTCGAATGGATAGAAATAAAGTTTTAATGAAAATTATCATACTCTGCCAAAACGTGCTTTTCAGCCCCTGAAAAGCACATTTTGGCCTTAAAACCTGAATATGTCCCCTGCAACCAAACGAACTGTCAGAGACACAAATCTACAATGGAACTTAGTGTAAAATGGTCCAATTCAAGTAAGTTATTCATTTGGCATCATTCGAAGTGATAGAAATCAAGTTTTAATGAAAATTATCATACTCGGCGAAAACATGCTTTTCAGCCCCTGAAAAGCACATTTTGGCCATAAAAACTGAATATGTCCCCTGCAACCAAACGAACTGTCAGGGACACAAATCTACAATGGACATAGTGTAAAATGGTCCAATTCAAGTAAGTTATTCATTTGGCATCATTCAAATGGATAGTAATCAAGTTTTAATGAAAATTATTATACTCGGCCAAAACATGCTTTTCAGCCTCTGAAAAGCACATTTTGGCCATAAAAACTGAAAATGTCCCCTGCAACCAAACGAACTGTGGGAGACACAAATCTACAATGGAACTTAGTGTAAAATGGTCCAATTCAAGTAAGTTATTCATTTGGCATCATTCGAAGTGATAGAAATCAAGTTTTAATGAAAATTATCATACTCGGCGAAAACATGCTTTTCAGCCCCTGAAAAGCACATTTTGGCCATAAAAACTGAATATGTCCCCTGCAACCAAACGAACTGTCAGAGACACAAATCTACAATGGGCATAGTGTAAAATGGTCCAATTCAAGTAAGTTATTCATTTGGCATCATTCGAATGGATAGAAATCAAGTTTTAATGAAAATTATCATACTCTGCCAAAACGTGCTTTTCAGCCCCTGAAAAGCACATTTTGGCCATAAAAACTGAATATGTCCCCTGCAACCAAACGAACTGTCAGAGACACAAATCTACAATGGGCATAGTGTAAAATGGTCCAATTCAAGTAAGTTATTCATTTGGCATCATTCGAAGTGATAGAAATCAAGTTTTAATGAAAATTATCATACTCGGCCAAAACATGCTTTTCAGCCCCTGAAAAGCACATTTTGGCCTTAAAAACTGAATATGTCCCCTGCAACCAAACGAACTGTCAGAGACACAAATCTACAATGGACATAGTGTTAAATGGTCCAATTCAAGTAAGTTATTCATTTGGCATCATTCGAAGTGATAGAAATCAAGTTTCAATGAAAATTATCATAATCGGCCAAAACATGCTTTTCAGCCCCTGAAAAGCACATTTTGGCCATAAAAACTGAATATGTCCCCTGCAACCAAACGAACTGTCAGGGACACAAATCTACAATGGACATAGTGTAAAATGGTCCAATTCAAGTAAGTTATTCATTTGGCATCATTCGAAGTGATAGAAATCAAGTTTTAATGAAAATTACCATACTCGACCAAAACATGCTTTTCAGCCCCTGAAAAGTACATTTTGGCCTTAAAAACTGAATATGTCCCCTGCAACCAAACGAACTGTCAGATATACAAATCTACAATGGACATAGTGTAAAATGGTCCAATTCAAGTAAATTATTCATTTGGCATCATTCGAAGTGATAGAAATTAAGTTTTAATGAAAATTATCATACTCGGCCAAAACATGCTTTTCAGCCTCTGAAAAGCACATTTTGGCCATAAAAACTGAAAATGTCCCCTGCAACCAAACGAACTGTCGGAGACACAAATCTACAATGGAACTTAGTGTAAAATGGTCCAATTCAAGTAAGTTATTCATTTGGCATCATTCGAAGTGATAGAAATCAAGTTTTAATGAAAATTATCATACTTGGCGAAAACATGCTTTTCAGCCCCTGAAAAGCACATTTTGGCCATAAAAACTGAATATGTCCCCTGCAACCAAACGAACTGTCAGAGACACAAATCTACAATGGACATAGTGTAAAATGGTCCAATTCAAGTAAGTTATTCATTTGGCATCATTCGAATGGATAGAAATCAAGTTTTAATAAAAATTATCATACTCTGCCAAAACTTGCTTTTCAGCCCCTGAAAAGCACATTTTGGCCATAAAAACTGAATATGTCCCCTGCAACCAAACGAACTATCAGAGACACAAATCTACAATGGACATAGTGTAAAATGGTCCAATTCAAGTAAGTTATTCATTTGGCATCATTCGAATGGATATAAATCAAGTTTTAATGAAAATTATCATACTCTGCCAAAACGTGCTTTTCAGCCCCTGAAAAGCACATTTTGGCCTTAAAAACTGAATATGTCCCCTGCAACCAAACGAACTGTCAGAGACACAAATCTACAATGGAACTTAGTGTAAAATGGTCCAATTCAAGTAAGTTATTCATTTGGCATCATTCGAAGTGATAGAAATCAAGTTTTAATGAAAATTATCATACTCGGCGAAAACATGCTTTTCAGCCCCAGAAAAGCACATTTTGGCCATAAAAACTGAATATGTCCCCTGCAACCAAACGAACTGTCAGATATACAAATCTACAATGGACATAGTGTAAAATGGTCCAATTCAAGTAAATTATTCATTTGGCATCATTCGAAGTGATAGAAATTAAGTTTTAATGAAAATTATCATACTCGGCCAAAACATGCTTTTCAGCCTCTGAAAAGCACATTTTGGCCATAAAAACTGAAAATGTCCCCTGCAACCAAACGAACTGTCGGAGACACAAATCTACAATGGACATAGTGTAAAATGGTCCAATTCAAGTAAGTTATTCATTTGGCATCATTCAAATGGATAGTTATCAAGTTTTAATGAAAATTTTTATACTCGGCCAAAACATGCTTTTCAGCCCCTGAAAAGCACATTTTGGCCATAAAAACTGAATATGTCCCCTGCAACCAAACGAACTATCAGAGACACAAATCTACAATGGACATAGTGTAAAATGGTCCAATTCAAGTAAGTTATTCATTTGGCATCATTCAAATGGATAGTAATCAAGTTTTAATGAAAATTATTATACTCGGCCAAAACATGCTTTTCAGCCCCTGAAAAGCACATTTTGGCCATAAAAACTGAAAATGTCCCCTGCAACCAAACGAACTGTCAGAGACACAAATCTACAATGGACATAGTGTAAAATGGTCCAATTCAAGTAAGTTATTCATTTGGCATCATTCAAATGGATAGTAATCAAGTTTTAATGAAAATTTTTATACTCGGCCAAAACATGCTTTTCAGCCCCTGAAAAGCACATTTTGGCCATAAAAACTGAAAATGTCCCCTGCAACCAAACGAACTGTCGGAGACATAAATCTACAATGGACATAGTGTAAAATGGTCCAATTCAAGTAAATTATTCATTTGGCATCATTCGAAGTGATAGAAATTAAGTTTTAATGAAAATTATCATACTCGGCCAAAACATGCTTTTCAGCCTCTGAAAAGCACATTTTGGCCTTAAAAACTGAAAATGTCCCCTGCAACCAAACGAACTGTCGGAGACACAAATCTACAATGGACATAGTGTAAAATGGTCCAATTCAAGTAAGTTATTCATTTGGCATCATTCGAAGTGATAGAAATCAAGTTTTAATGAAAATTATCATACTCGGCCAAAACATGCTTTTCAGCCCCTGAAAAGCACATTTTGGCCATAAAAACTGAATATGTCCCCTGCAACCAAACGAACTATCAGAGACACAAATCTACAATGGACATAGTGTAAAATGGTCCAATTCAAGTAAGTTATTCATTTGGCATCATTCAAATGGATAGTAATCAAGTTTTAATGAAAATTATTATACTCGGCCAAAACATGCTTTTCAGCCCCTGAAAAGCACATTTTGGCCATAAAAACTGAATATGTCCCCTGCAACCAAACGAACTGTCGGAGACACAAATCTACAATGGACATAGTGTAAAATGGTCCAATTCAAGTAAGTTATTCATTTGGCATCATTCGAAGTGATAGAAATCAAGTTTTAATGAAAATTATCATACTCTGCCAAAACGTGCTTTTCAGCCCCTGAAAAGCACATTTTGGCCATAAAAACTGAATATGTCCCCTGCAACCAAACGAACTGTCAGAGACACAAATCTACAATGGACATAGTGTTAAATGGTCCAATTCAAGTAAGTTATTCATTTGGCATCATTCGAAGTGATAGAAATCAAGTTTCAATGAAAATTATCATACTCGGACAAAACATGCTTTTCAGCCCCTGAAAAGCACATTTTGGCCATAAAAACTGAATATGTCCCCTGCAACCAAACGAACTGTCAGAGACACAAATCTACAATGGACATAGTGTTAAATGGTCCAATTCAAGTAAGTTATTCATTTGGCATCATTCGAAGTGATAGAAATCAAGTTTCAATGAAAATTATCATACTCGGACAAAACATGCTTTTCAGCCCCTGAAAAGCACATTTTGGCCATAAAAACTGAATATGTCCCCTGCAACCAAACGAACTGTCAGAGACACAAATCTACAATGGACATATTGTAAAATGGTCCAATTCAAGTAAGTTATTCATTTGGCATCATTCGAATGGATAGAAATCAAGTTTTAATGAAAATTATCATACTCTGCCAAAACGTGCTTTTCAGCCCCTGAAAAGCACATTTTGGCCTTAAAAACTGAATATGTCCCCTGCAACCAAACGAACTGTCGGAGACACAAATCTACAATGGACATAGTGTAAAATGGTCCAATTCAAGTAAGTTATTCATTTGGCATCATTCGAAGTGATAGAAATCAAGTTTCAATGAAAATTATCATACTCGGACAAAACATGCTTTTCAGCCCCTGAAAAGCACATTTTGGCCATAAAAACTGAATATGTCCCCTGCAACCAAACGAACTGTCAGAGACACAAATCTACAATGGACATATTGTAAAATGGTCCAATTCAAGTAAGTTATTCATTTGGCATCATTCGAATGGATAGAAATCAAGTTTTAATGAAAATTATCATACTCTGCCAAAACGTGCTTTTCAGCCCCTGAAAAGCACATTTTGGCCTTAAAAACTGAATATGTCCCCTGCAACCAAACGAACTGTCGGAGACACAAATCTACAATGGACATAGTGTAAAATGGTCCAATTCAAGTAAGTTATTCATTTGGCATCATTTGAAGTGATAGAAATCAAGTTTCAATGAAAATTATCATACTCGGACAAAACATGCTTTTCAGCCCCTGAAAAGCACATTTTGGCCATAAAAACTGAATATGTCCCCTGCAACCAAACGAACTGTCAGAGACACAAATCTACAATGGACATATTGTAAAATGGTCCAATTCAAGTAAGTAATTCATTTGGCATCATTCGAATGGATAGAAATCAAGTTTTAATGAAAATTATCGTATTCGGCCAAAACATGCTTTTCAGCCCCTGAAAAGCACATTTTGGCCATAAAAACTGAATATGTCCCCTGCAACCAAACGAACTGTCAGAGACACAAATCTACAATGGACATAGTGTAAAATGGTCCAATTCAAGTAAGTTATTCATTTGGCATCATTCAAATGGATAGTAATCAAGTTTTAATGAAAATTTTTATACTCGGCCAAAACATGCTTTTCAGCCCCTGAAAAGCACATTTTGGCCATAAAAACTGAAAATGTCCCCTGCAACCAAACGAACTGTCGGAGACACAAATCTACAATGGGCATAGTGTAAAATGGTCCAATTCAAGTAAGTTATTCATTTGGCATCATTCGAAGTGATAGAAATCAAGTTTTAATGAAAATTATCATACTCGGCCAAAACATGCTTTTCAGCCCCTGAAAAGCACATTTTGGCCATAAAAACTGAATATGTCCCCTGCAACCAAACGAACTGTCAGACACACAAATCTACAATGGACATAGTGTAAAATGGTCCAATTCAAGTAAGTTATTCATTTGGCATCATTCGAATGGATAGAAATCAAGTTTTAATGAAAATTATCATACTCTGCCAAAACGTGCTTTTCAGCCCCTGAAAAGCACATTTTGGCCTTAAAAACTGAATATGTCCCCTGCAACCAAACGAACTGTCGGAGACACAAATCTACAATGGACATAGTGTAAAATGGTCCAATTCAAGCAAAATATTCATTTGGCATCATTCGAAGTGATAGAAATCAAGTTTTAATGAAAATTATCATATTCGGCCAAAACATGCTTTTCAGCCCCTGAAAAGCACATTTTGGCCATAAAAACTGAATATGTCCCCTGCAACCAAACGAACTGTCAGAGACACAAATCTACAATGGCCATAGTGTAAAATGGTCCAATTCAAGTAAGTTATTCATTTGGCATCATTCGAAGTGATAGAAATGAAGTTTTAATGAAAATTATCATACTCGGCCAAAACATGCTTTTCAGCCTCTGAAAAGCACATTTTGCCCATAAAAACTGAATATGTCCCCTGCAACCAAACGAACTGTCAGACACACAAATCTACAATGGACATAGTGTAAAATGGTCCAATTCAAGTAAGTTATTCATTTGGCATCATTCGAATGGATAGAAATCAAGTTTTAATGAAAATTATCATACTCTGCCAAAACGTGCTTTTCAGCCCCTGAAAAGCACATTTTGGCCTTAAAAACTGAATATGTCCCCTGCAACCAAACGAACTGTCAGAGACACAAATCTACAATGGACATAGTGTAAAATGGTCCAATTCAAGCAAATTATTCATTTGGCATCATTCGAAGTGATAGAAATCAAGTTTTAATGAAAATTATCATATTCGGCCAAAACATGCTTTTCAGCCCCTGAAAAGCACATTTTGGCCATAAAAACTGAATATGTCCCCTGCAACCAAACGAACTGTCAGAGACACAAATCTACAATGGACATAGTGTAAAATGGTCCAATTCAAGTAAGTTATTCATTTGGCATCATTCAAATGGATAGTTATCAAGTTTTAATGAAAATTTTTATACTCGGCCAAAACATGCTTTTCAGCCCCTGAAAAGCACATTTTGGCCATAAAAACTGAAAATGTCCCCTGCAACCAAACGAACTGTCGGAGACACAAATCTACAATGGACATAGTGTAAAATGGTCCAATTCAAGTAAGTTATTCATTTGGCATCATTCGAAGTGATAGAAATCAAGTTTTAGTGAAAATTATCATACTCGGCCAAAACATGCTTTTCAGCCCCTGAAAAGCACATTTTGGCCATAAAAACTGAATATGTCCCCTGCAACCAAACGAACTATCAGAGACACAAATCTACAATGGACATAGTGTAAAATGGTCCAATTCAAGTAAGTTATTCATTTGGCATCATTCAAATGGATAGTAATCAAGTTTTAATGAAAATTATTATACTCGGCCAAAACATGCTTTTCAGCCCCTGAAAAGCACATTTTGGCCATAAAAACTGAAAATGTCCCCTGCAACCAAACGAACTGTCAGAGACACAAATCTACAATGGACATAATGTAAAATGTTCCAATTCAAGTAAGTTATTCATTTGGCATCATTCAAATGGATAGTAATCAAGTTTTAATGAAAATTTTTATACTAGGCCAAAACATGCTTTTCAGCCCCTGAAAAGCACATTTTGGCCATAAAAACTGAAAATGTCCCCTGCAACCAAACGAACTGTCGGAGACATAAATCTACAATGGACATAGTGTAAAATGGTCCAATTCAAGTAAATTATTCATTTGGCATCATTCGAAGTGATAGAAATTAAGTTTTAATGAAAATTATCATACTCGGCCAAAACATGCTTTTCAGCCTCTGAAAAGCACATTTTGGCCATAAAAACTGAAAATGTCCCCTGCAACCAAACGAACTGTCGGAGACACAAATCTACAATGGACATAGTGTAAAATGGTCCAATTCAAGTAAGTTATTCATTTGGCATCATTCGAAGTGATAGAAATCAAGTTTTAATGAAAATTATCATACTCGGCCAAAACATGCTTTTCAGCCCCTGAAAAGCACATTTTGGCCATAAAAACTGAATATGTCCCCTGCAACCAAACGAACTATCAGAGACACAAATCTACAATGGACATAGTGTAAAATGGTCCAATTCAAGTAAGTTATTCATTTGGCATCATTCAAATGGATAGTAATCAAGTTTTAATGAAAATTATTATACTCGGCCAAAACATGCTTTTCAGCCCCTGAAAAGCACATTTTGGCCATAAAAACTGAAAATGTCCCCTGCAACCAAACGAACTGTCGGAGACACAAATCTACAATGGGCATAGTGTAAAATGGTCCAATTCAAGTAAGTTATTCATTTGGCATCATTCGAAGTGATAGAAATCAAGTTTTAATGAAAATTATCATACTCGGCCAAAACATGCTTTTCAGCCCCTGAAAAGCACATTTTGGCCATAAAAACTGAATATGTCCCCTGCAACCAAACGAACTGTCAGACACACAAATCTACAATGGACATAGTGTAAAATGGTCCAATTCAAGTAAGTTATTCATTTGGCATCATTCGAATGGATAGAAATCAAGTTTTAATGAAAATTATCATACTCTGCCAAAACGTGCTTTTCAGCCCCTGAAAAGCACATTTTGGCCTTAAAAACTGAATATGTCCCCTGCAACCAAACGAACTGTCGGAGACACAAATCTACAATGGACATAGTGTAAAATGGTCCAATTCAAGCAAATTATTCATTTGGCATCATTCGAAGTGATAGAAATCAAGTTTTAATGAAAATTATCATATTCGGCCAAAACATGCTTTTCAGCCCCTGAAAAGCACATTTTGGCCATAAAAACTGAATATGTCCCCTGCAACCAAACGAACTGTCAGAGACACAAATCTACAATGGCCATAGTGTAAAATGGTCCAATTCAAGTAAGTTATTCATTTGGCATCATTCGAAGTGATAGAAATGAAGTTTTAATGAAAATTATCATACTCGGCCAAAACATGCTTTTCAGCCCCTGAAAAGCACATTTTGCCCATAAAAACTGAATATGTCCCCTGCAACCAAACGAACTGTCAGACACACAAATCTACAATGGACATAGTGTAAAATGGTCCAATTCAAGTAAGTTATTCATTTGGCATCATTCGAATGGATAGAAATCAAGTTTTAATGAAAATTATCATACTCTGCCAAAACGTGCTTTTCAGCCCCTGAAAAGCACATTTTGGCCTTAAAAACTGAATATGTCCCCTGCAACCAAACGAACTGTCGGAGACATAAATCTACAATGGCCATAGTGTAAAATGGTCCAATTCAAGTAAGTTATTCATTTGGCATCATTCGAAGTGATAAAAATCAAGTTTTAATGAAAATTATCATACTCTGCCAAAACGTGCTTTTCAGCCCCTGAAAAGCACATTTTGGCCATAAAAACTGAATATGTCCCCTGCAACCAAACGAACTGTCAGAGACACAAATCTACAATGGACATAGTGTTAAATGGTCCAATTCAAGTAAGTTATTCATTTGGCATCATTCGAAGTGATAGAAATCAAGTTTCAATGAAAATTATCATACTCGGACAAAACATGCTTTTCAGCCCCTGAAAAGCACATTTTGGCCATAAAAACTGAATATGTCCCCTGCAACCAAACGAACTGTCAGAGACACAAATCTACAATGGACATAGTGTTAAATGGTCCAATTCAAGTAAGTTATTCATTTGGCATCATTCGAAGTGATAGAAATCAAGTTTCAATGAAAATTATCATACTCGGACAAAACATGCTTTTCAGCCCCTGAAAAGCACATTTTGGCCATAAAAACTGAATATGTCCCCTGCAACCAAACGAACTGTCAGAGACACAAATCTACAATGGACATATTGTAAAATGGTCCAATTCAAGTAAGTTATTCATTTGGCATCATTCGAATGGATAGAAATCAAGTTTTAATGAAAATTATCATACTCTGCCAAAACGTGCTTTTCAGCCCCTGAAAAGCACATTTTGGCCTTAAAAACTGAATAAGTCCCCTGCAACCAAACGAACTGTCGTAGACACAAATCTACAATGGACATAGTGTAAAATGGTCCAATTCAAGTAAGTTATTCATTTGGCATCATTCGAAGTGATAGAAATCAAGTTTCAATGAAAATTATCATACTCGGACAAAACATGCTTTTCAGCCCCTGAAAAGCACATTTTGGCCATAAAAACTGAATATGTCCCCTGCAACCAAACGAACTGTCAGAGACACAAATCTACAATGGACATATTGTAAAATGGTCCAATTCAAGTAAGTAATTCATTTGGCATCATTCGAATGGATAGAAATCAAGTTTTAATGAAAATTATCGTATTCGGCCAAAACATGCTTTTCAGCCCCTGAAAAGCACATTTTGGCCATAAAAACTGAATATGTCCCCTGCAACCAAACGAACTGTCAGAGACACAAATCTACAATGGACATAGTGTAAAATGGTCCAATTCAAGTAAGTTATTCATTTGGCATCATTCAAATGGATAGTAATCAAGTTTTAATGAAAATTTTTATACTCGGCCAAAACATGCTTTTCAGCCCCTGAAAAGCACATTTTGGCCATAAAAACTGAAAATGTCCCCTGCAACCAAACGAACTGTCGGAGACACAAATCTACAATGGGCATAGTGTAAAATGGTCCAATTCAAGTAAGTTATTCATTTGGCATCATTCGAAGTGATAGAAATCAAGTTTTAATGAAAATTATCATACTCGGCCAAAACATGCTTTTCAGCCCCTGAAAAGCACATTTTGGCCTTAAAAACTGAATATGTCCCCTGCAACCAAACGAACTGTCGGAGACACAAATCTACAATGGACATAGTGTAAAATGGTCCAATTCAAGCAAATTATTCATTTGGCATCATTCGAAGTGATAGAAATCAAGTTTTAATGAAAATTATCATATTCGGCCAAAACATGCTTTTCAGCCCCTGAAAAGCACATTTTGGCCATAAAAACTGAATATGTCCCCTGCAACCAAACGAACTGTCAGAGACACAAATCTACAATGGATATAGTGTAAAATGGTCCAATTCAAGTAAATTATTCATTTGGCATCATTCGAAGTGATAGAAATCAAGTTTTAATGAAAATTATCATACTCTGCCAAAACGTGCTTTTCAGCCCCTGAAAAGCACATTTTGGCCATAAAAACTGAATATGTCCCCTGCAACCAAACGAACTGTCAGAGACACAAATCTACAATGGAGATAGTGTTAAATGGTCCAATTCAAGTAAGTTATTCATTTGGCATCATTCGAAGTGATAGAAATCAAGTTTCAATGAAAATTATCATACTCGGACAAAACGTGCTTTTCAGCCCCTGAAAAGCACATTTTGGCCATAAAAACTGAATATGTCCCCTGCAACCAAACGAACTGTCAGAGACACAAATCTACAATGGACATATTGTAAAATGGTCCAATTCAAGTAAGTTATTCATTTGGCATCATTCGAATGGATAGAAATCAAGTTTTAATGAAAATTATCATACTCTGCCAAAACGTGCTTTTCAGCCCCTGAAAAGCACATTTTGGCCTTAAAAACTGAATATGTCCCCTGCAACCAAACGAACTGTCGGAGACACAAATCTACAATGGACATAGTGTAAAATGGTCCAATTCAAGTAAGTTATTCATTTGGCATCATTCGAAGTGATAGAAATCAAGTTTCAATGAAAATTATCATACTCGGACAAAACATGCTTTTCAGCCCCTGAAAAGCACATTTTGGCCATAAAAACTGAATATGTCCCCTGCAACCAAACGAACTGTCAGAGACACAAATCTACAATGGACATATTGTAAAATGGTCCAATTCAAGTAAGTTATTCATTTGGCATCATTCGAATGGATAGAAATCAAGTTTTAATGAAAATTATCATACTCTGCCAAAACGTGCTTTTCAGCCCCTGAAAAGCACATTTTGGCCTTAAAAACTGAATATGTCCCCTGCAACCAAACGAACTGTCGGAGACACAAATCTACAATGGACATAGTGTAAAATGGTCCAATTCAAGTAAGTTATTCATTTGGCATCATTCGAAGTGATAGAAATCAAGTTTTAATGAAAATTATCATACTCGGCCAAAACATGCTTTTCAGCCCCTGAAAAGCACATTTTGGCCATAAAAACTGAATATGTCCCCTGCAACCAAACGAACTGTCAGAGACACAAATCTACAATGGACATAGTGTAAAATGGTCCAATTCAAGTAAGTTATTCATTTGGCATCATTCGAATGGATAGAAATCAAGTTTTAATGAAAATTATCATACTCTGCCAAAACGTGCTTTTCAGCCCCTGAAAAGCACATTTTGGCCTTAAAAACTGAATACGTCCCCTGCAACCAAACGAACTGTCAGAGACACAAATCTACAATGGGCATATTGTAAAATGGTCCAATTCAAGTAAGTTATTCATTTGGCATCATTCGAGAGGATAGAAATCAAGTTTTAATGAAAATTATCATACTCTGCCAAAACGTGCTTTTCAGCCCCTGAAAAGCACATTTTGGCCTTAAAAACTGAATATGTCCCCTGCAACCAAACGAACTGTCAGAGACACAAATGTACAATGGACATAGTGTAAAATGGTCCAATTCAAGCAAATTATTCATTTGGCATCATTCGAAGTGATAGAAATCAAGTTTTAATGAAAATTATCATATTCGGCCAAAACATGCTTTTCAGCCCCTGAAAAGCACATTTTGGCCTTAAAAACTGAATATGTCCCCTGCAACCAAACGAACTGTCAGAGACACAAATGTACAATGGACATAGTGTAAAATGGTCCAATTCAAGCAAATTATTCATTTGGCATCATTCGAAGTGATAGAAATCAAGTTTTAATGAAAATTATCATATTCGGCCAAAACATGCTTTTCAGCCCCTGAAAAGCACATTTTGGCCATAAAAACTGAATATGTCCCCTGCAACCAAGCGAACTGTCAGAGACACAAATCTACAATGGACATAGTGTTAAATGGTCCAATTCAAGTAAGTTATTCATTTGGCATCATTCGAAGTGATAGAAATCAAGTTTCAATGAAAATTATCATACTCGGCCAAAACATGCTTTTCAGCCCCTGAAAAGCACATTTTGGCCATAAAAACTGAATATGTCCCCTGCAACCAAACGAACTGTCAGAGACACAAATCTACAATGGACATATTGTAAAATGGTCCAATTCAAGTAAGTTATTCATTTGGCATCATTCGAAGTGATAGAAATCAAGTTTTTATGAAAATTATCATATTTGGCCAAAACATGCTTTTCAGCCCCTGAAAAGCACATTTTGGCCATAAAAACTGAATATGTCCCCTGCAACCAAACGAACTGTCAGAGACACAAATCTACAATGGACATAGTGTAAAATGGTCCAATTCAAGGAAGTTATTCATTTGGCATCAATCGAAGTGATAGAAATCAAGTTTTAATGAAAATTATCATACTCTGCCAAAACGTGCTTTTCAGCCCCTGAAAAGCACATTTTGGCCATAAAAACTGAATATGTCCCCTGCAACCAAACGAACTGTCAGAGACACAAATCTACAATGGACATAGTGTTAAATGGTCCAATTCAAGTAAGTTATTCATTTGGCATCATTCGAAGTGATAGAAATCAAGTTTCAATGAAAATTATCATAATCGGCCAAAACATGCTTTTCAGCCCCTGAAAAGCACATTTTGGCCATAAAAACTGAATATGTCCCCTGCAACCAAACGAACTGTCAGGGACACAAATCTACAATGGACATAGTGTAAAATGGTCCAATTCAAGTAAGTTATTCATTTGGCATCATTCAAATGGATAGTAATCAAGTTTTAATGAAAATTATTATACTCGGCCAAAACATGCTTTTCAGCCCCTGAAAAGCACATTTTGGCCATAAAAACTGAAAATGTCCCCTGCAACCAAACGAACTGTCAGATATACAAATCTACAATGGACATAGTGTAAAATGGTCCAATTCAAGTAAATTATTCATTTGGCATCATTCGAAGTGATAGAAATTAAGTTTTAATGAAAATTATCATACTCGGCCAAAACATGCTTTTCAGCCTCTGAAAAGCACATTTTGGCCATAAAAATTGAAAATGTCCCCTGCAACCAAACGAACTGTCGGAGACACAAATCTACAATGGAATTTAGTGTAAAATGGTCCAATTCAAGTAATTTATTCATTTGGCATCATTCGAAGTGATAGAAATCAAGTTTTAATGAAAATTATCATACTCGGCGAAAACATGCTTTTCAGCCCCTGAAAAGCACATTTTGGCCATAAAAACTGAATATGTCCCCTGCAACCAAACGAACTGTCAGAGACACAAATCTACAATGGACATAGTGTAAAATGGTCCAATTCAAGTAAGTTATTCATTTGGCATCATTCGAATGGATAGAAATCAAGTTTTAATGAAAATTATCATACTCTGCCAAAACGTGCTTTTCAGCCCCTGAAAAGCACATTTTGGCCTTAAAAACTGAATATGTCCCCTGCAACCAAACGAACTGTCAGAGACACAAATCTACAATGGACATAGTGTAAAATGGTCCAATTCAAGCAAATTATTCATTTGGCATCATTCGAAGTGATAGAAATCAAATTTTAATGAAAATTATCATATTCGGCCAAAACATGCTTTTCAGCCCCTGAAAAGCACATTTTGGCCATAAAAACTGAATATGTCCCCCGCAACCAAACGAACTGTCAGAGACACAAATCTACAATGGACATAGTGTAAAATGGTCCAATTCAAGTAAGTTATTCATTTGGCATCATTCAAATGGATAGTAATCAAGTTTTAATGAAAATTATTATACTCGGCCAAAACATGCTTTTCAGCCCCTGAAAAGCACATTTTGGCCATAAAAACTGAAAATGTCCCCTGCAACCAAACGAACTGTCAGAGATACAATTCTACAATGGACATAGTGTAAAATGGTCCAATTCAAGTAAATTATTCATTTGGCATCATTCGAAGTGATAGAAATCAAGTTTTAATGAAAATTATCATACTCGGCCAAAACATGCTTTTCAGCCCCTGAAAAGCACATTTTGGCCATAAAAACTGAATATGTCCCCTGCAACCAAACGAACTGTCAGAGACACAAATCTACAATGGACATAGTGTTAAATGGTCCAATTCAAGTAAGTTATTCATTTGGCATCATTCGAAGTGATAGAAATCAAGTTTCAATGAAAATTATCATACTTGGACAAAACATGCTTTTCAGCCCCTGAAAAGCACATTTTGGCCATAAAAACTGAATATGTCCCCTGCAACCAAACGAACTGTCAGAGACACAAATCTACAATGGACATATTGTAAAATGGTCCAATTCAAGTAAGTTATTCATTTGGCATTATTCGAATGGATAGAAATCAAGTTTTAATGAAAATTATCATACTCTGCCAAAACGTGCTTTTCAGCCCCTGAAAAGCACATTTTGGCCTTAAAAACTGAATATGTCCCCTGCAACCAAACGAACTGTCGGAGACACAAATCTACAATGGACATAGTGTAAAATGGTCCAATTCAAGTAAGTTATTCATTTGGCATCATTCGAATGGATAGAAATCAAGTTTTAATGAAAATTATCATACTCTGCCAAAACGTGCTTTTCAGCCCCTGAAAAGCACATTTTGGCCTTAAAAACTGAATATGTCCCCTGCAACCAAACAAACTGTCAGAGACACAAATCTACAATGGACATAGTGTAAAATGGTCCAATTCAAGCAAATTATTCATTTGGCATCATTCGAAGTGATAGATATCAGGTTTTACTGAAAATTATCATACTCGGCCAAAACATGCTTTTCAGCCTCTGAAAAGCACATTTTGGCCATAAAAACTGAAAATGTCCCCTGCAACCAAACGAACTGTCAGATATACAAATCTACAATGGACATAGTGTAAAATGGTCCAATTCAAGTAAATTATTCATTTGGCATCATTCGAAGTGATAGAAATTAAGTTTTAATGAAAATTATCATACTCGGCCAAAACATGCTTTTCAGCCTCTGAAAAGCAGATTTTGGCCATAAAAACTGAAAATGTCCCCTGCAACCAAATGAACTGTCAGAGACACAAATCTACAATGGACATAGTGTAAAATGGTCCAATTCAAGTAAGTTATTCATTTGGCATCATTCAAATGGATAGTAATCAAGTTTTAATGAAAATTTTTATACTCGGCCAAAACATGCTTTTCAGCCCCTGAAAAGCACATTTTGGCCATAAAAACTGAATATGTCCCCTGCAACAAAACGAACTATCAGAGACACAAATCTACAATGGACATAGTGTAAAATAGTCCAATTCAAGTAAGTTATTCATTTGGCATCATTCAAATTGATAGTAATCAAGTTTTAATGAAAATTATTATACTCGGCCAAAACATGCTTTTCAGCCCCTGAAAAGCACATTTTGGCCATAAAAACTGAAAATGTCCCCTGCAACCAAACGAACTGTCAGAGATACAATTCTACAATGGACATAGTGTAAAATGGTCCAATTCAAGTAAATTATTCATTTGGCATCATTCGAAGTGATAGAAATCAAGTTTTAATGAAAATTATCATACTCGGCCAAAACATGCTTTTCAGCCCCTGAAAAGCACATTTTGGCCATAAAAACTGAATATGTCCCCTGCAACCAAACGAACTGTCAGAGACACAAATCTACAATGGACATAGTGTTAAATGGTCCAATTCAAGTAAGTTATTCATTTGGCATCATTCGAAGTGATAGAAATCAAGTTTCAATGAAAATTATCATACTCGGACAAAACATGCTTTTCAGCCCCTGAAAAGCACATTTTGGCCATAAAAACTGAATATGTCCCCTGCAACCAAACGAACTGTCAGAGACACAAATCTACAATGGACATATTGTAAAATGGTCCAATTCAAGTAAGTTATTCATTTGGCATTATTCGAATGGATAGAAATCAAGTTTTAATGAAAATTATCATACTCTGCCAAAACGTGCTTTTCAGCCCCTGAAAAGCACATTTTGGCCTTAAAAACTGAATATGTCCCCTGCAACCAAACGAACTGTCGGAGACACAAATCTACAATGGACATAGTGTAAAATGGTCCAATTCAAGTAAGTTATTCATTTGGCATCATTCGAAGTGATAGAAATCAAGTTTTAATGAAAATTATCATACTCGGCCAAAACATGCTTTTCAGCCCCTGAAAAGCACATTTTGGCCATAAAAACTGAATATGTCCCCTGCAACCAAACGAACTGTCAGAGACACAAATCTACAATGGACATAGTGTAAAATGGTCCAATTCAAGTAAGTTATTCATTTGGCATCATTCGAATGGATAGAAATCAAGTTTTAATGAAAATTATCATACTCTGCCAAAACGTGCTTTTCAGCCCCTGAAAAGCACATTTTGGCCATAAAAACTGAATATGTCCCCTGCAACCAAACGAACTGTCAAAGACACAAATCTACAATGGACATAGTGTAAAATGGTCCAATTCAAGTAAATTATTCATTTGGCATCATTCGAATGGATAAAAATCAAGTTTTAATGAAAATTATCATACTCTGCCAAAACGTGCTTTTCAGCCCCTGAAAAGCACATTTTGGCCATAAAAACTGAATATGTCCCCTGCAACCAAACGAACTGTCAGAGACACAAATCTACAATGGACATAGTGTTAAATGGTCCAATTCAAGTAAGTTATTCATTTGGCATCATTCGAAGTGATAGAAATCAAGTTTCAATGAAAATTGTCATAATCGGCCAAAACATGCTTTTCAGCCCCTGAAAAGCACATTTTGGCCATAAAAACTGAATATGTCCCCTGCAACCAAACGAACTGTCAGAGACACAAATCTACAATGGACATAGTGTAAAATGGTCCAATTCAAGTAAGTTATTCATTTGGCATCATTCAAATGGATAGTATTCAAGTTTTAATGAAAATTATTATACTCGGCCAAAACATGCTTTTCAGCCCCTGAAAAGCACATTTTGGCCATAAAAACTGAAAATGTCCCCTGCAACCAAACGAACTGTCGGAGACACAAATCTACAATGGACATAGTGTAAAATGGTCCAATTCAAGTAAGTTATTCATTTGGCATCATTCGAAGTGATAGAAATCAAGTTTTAATGAAAATTACCATACTCGGCCAAAACATGCTTTTCAGCCCCTGAAAAGCACATTTTGGCCTTAAAAACTGAATATGTCCCCTGCAACCAAACGAACTGTCAGATATACAAATCTACAATGGACATAGTGTAAAATGGTCCAATTCAAGTAAATTATTCATTTGGCATCATTCGAAGTGATAGAAATTAAGTTTTAATGAAAATTATCATACTCGGCCAAAACATGCTTTTCAGCCTCTGAAAAGCAGATTTTGGCCATAAAAACTGAAAATGTCCCCTGCAACCAAACGAACTGTCAGAGACACAAATCTACAATGGACATAGTGTAAAATGGTCCAATTCAAGTAAGTTATTCATTTGGCATCATTCAAATGGATAGTAATCAAGTTTTAATGAAAATTTTTATACTCGGCCAAAACATGCTTTTCAGCCCCTGAAAAGCACATTTTGGCCATAAAAACTGAAAATGTCCCCTGCAACCAAACGAACTGTCAGAGATACAAATCTACAATGGACATAGTGTAAAATGGTCCAATTCAAGTAAATTATTCATTTGGCATCATTCGAAGTGATAGAAATTAAGTTTTAATCAAAATTATCATACTCTGCCAAAACATGCTTTTCAGCCTCTGAAAAGCACATTTTGGCCATAAAAACTGAAAATGTCCCCTGCAACCAAACGAACTGTCGGAGACACAAATCTACAATGGACATAGTGTAAAATGGTCCAATTCAAGTAAGTTATTCATTTGGCATCATTCGAAGTGATAGAAATCAAGTTTTAATGAAAATTATCATACTCGGCCAAAACATGCTTTTCAGCCCCTGAAAAGCACATTTTGGCCATAAAAACTGAATATGTCCCCTGCAACCAAACGAACTGTCAGAGACACAAATCTACAATGGACATAGTGTAAAATGGTCCAATTCAAGTAAGTTATTCATTTGGCATCATTCGAATGGATAGAAATCAAGTTTTAATGAAAATTATCATACTCTGCCAAAACGTGCTTTTCAGCCCCTGAAAAGCACATTTTGGCCTTAAAAACTGAATATGTCCCCTGCAACCAAACAAACTGTCAGAGACACAAATCTACAATGGACATAGTGTAAAATGGTCCAATTCAAGTAAGTTATTCATTTGGCATCATTCGAAGTGATAGAAATCAAGTTTTAATGAAAATTACCATACTCGGCCAAAACATGCTTTTCAGCCCCTGAAAAGCACATTTTGGCCTTAAAAACTGAATATGTCCCCTGCAACCAAACGAACTGTCAGATATACAAATCTACAATGGACATAGTGTAAAATGGTCCAATTCAAGTAAATTATTCATTTGGCATCATTCGAAGTGATAGAAATTAAGTTTTAATGAAAATTATCATACTCGGCCAAAACATGCTTTTCAGCCTCTGAAAAGCAGATTTTGGCCATAAAAACTGAAAATGTCCCCTGCAACCAAACGAACTGTCAGAGACACAAATCTACAATGGACATAGTGTAAAATGGTCCAATTCAAGTAAGTTATTCATTTGGCATCATTCAAATGGATAGTAATCAAGTTTTAATGAAAATTTTTATACTCGGCCAAAACATGCTTTTCAGCCCCTGAAAAGCACATTTTGGCCATAAAAACTGAAAATGTCCCCTGCAACCAAACGAACTGTCAGAGATACAAATCTACAATGGACATAGTGTAAAATGGTCCAATTCAAGTAAATTATTCATTTGGCATCATTCGAAGTGATAGAAATTAAGTTTTAATCAAAATTATCATACTCTGCCAAAACATGCTTTTCAGCCTCTGAAAAGCACATTTTGGCCATAAAAACTGAAAATGTCCCCTGCAACCAAACGAACTGTCGGAGACACAAATCTACAATGGACATAGTGTAAAATGGTCCAATTCAAGTAAGTTATTCATTTGGCATCATTCGAAGTGATAGAAATCAAGTTTTAATGAAAATTATCATACTCGGCCAAAACATGCTTTTCAGCCCCTGAAAAGCACATTTTGGCCATAAAAACTGAATATGTCCCCTGCAACCAAACGAACTGTCAGAGACACAAATCTACAATGGACATAGTGTAAAATGGTCCAATTCAAGTAAGTTATTCATTTGGCATCATTCGAATGGATAGAAATCAAGTTTTAATGAAAATTATCATACTCTGCCAAAACGTGCTTTTCAGCCCCTGAAAAGCACATTTTGGCCTTAAAAACTGAATATGTCCCCTGCAACCAAACAAACTGTCAGAGACACAAATCTACAATGGACATAGTGTAAAATGGTCCAATTCAAGCAAATTATTCATTTGGCATCATTCGAAGTGATAGATATCAGGTTTTACTGAAAATTATCATACTCGGCCAAAACATGCTTTTCAGCCTCTGAAAAGCACATTTTGGCCATAAAAACTGAAAATGTCCCCTGCAACCAAACGAACTGTCGGAGACACAAATCTACAATGGACATAGTATAAAATGGTCCAATTCAAGTAAGTTATTCATTTGGCATCAATCGAAGTGATAGAAATCAAGTTTTAATGAAAATTATCATACTCTGCCAAAACTTGCTTTTCAGCCCCTGAAAAGCGAATTTTGGCCATAAAAACTGAATATGTCCCCTGCAACCAAACGAACTGTCAGAGACACAAATCTACAATGGACATAGTGTTAAATGGTCCAATTCAAGTAAGTTATTCATTTGGCATCATTCGAAGTGATAGAAATCAAGTTTCAATGAAAATTATCATAATCGGCCAAAACATGCTTTTCAGCCCCTGAAAAGCACATTTTGGCCATAAAAACTGAATATGTCCCCTGCAACCAAACGAACTGTCAGATATACAAATCTACAATGGACATAGTGTAAAATGGTCCAATTCAAGTAAATTATTCATTTGGCATCATTCGAAGTGATAGAAATTAAGTTTTAATGAAAATTATCATACTCGGCCAAAACATGCTTTTCAGCCTCTGAAAAGCAGATTTTGGCCATAAAAACTGAAAATGTCCCCTGCAACCAAATGAACTGTCAGAGACACAAATCTACAATGGACATAGTGTAAAATGGTCCAATTCAAGTAAGTTATTCATTTGGCATCATTCAAATGGATAGTAATCAAGTTTTAATGAAAATTTTTATACTCGGCCAAAACATGCTTTTCAGCCCCTGAAAAGCACATTTTGGCCATAAAAACTGAAAATGTCCCCTGCAACCAAACGAACTGTCAGAGATACAAATCTACAATGGACATAGTGTAAAATGGTCCAATTCAAGTAAATTATTCATTTGGCATCATTCGAAGTGATAGAAATTAAGTTTTAATCAAAATTATCATACTCGGCCAAAACATGCTTTTCAGCCTCTGAAAAGCACATTTTGGCCATAAAAACTGAAAATGTCCCCTGCAACCAAACGAACTGTCGGAGACACAAATCTACAATGGACATAGTGTAAAATGGTCCAATTCAAGTAAGTTATTCATTTGGCATCATTCGAAGTGATAGAAATCAAGTTTTAATGAAAATTATCATACTCGGCCAAAACATGCTTTTCAGCCCCTGAAAAGCACATTTTGGCCATAAAAACTGAATATGTCCACTGCAACCAAACGAACTGTCAGAGACACAAATCTACAATGGACATAGTGTAAAATGGTCCAATTCAAGTAAGTTATTCATTTGGCATCATTCGAATGGATAGAAATCAAGTTTTAATGAAAATTATCATACTCTGCCAAAACGTGCTTTTCAGCCCCTGAAAAGCACATTTTGGCCATAAAAACTGAATATGTCCCCTGCAACCAAACGAACTGTCAGAGACACAAATCTACAATGGACATAGTGTAAAATGGTCCAATTCAAGTAAATTATTCATTTGGCATCATTCGAATGGATAGAAATCAAGTTTTAATGAAAATTATCATACTCTGCCAAAACGTGCTTTTCAGCCCCTGAAAAGCACATTTTGGCCATAAAAACTGAATATGTCCCCTGCAACCAAACGAACTGTCAGAGACACAAATCTACAATGGACATAGTGTTAAATGGTCCAATTCAAGTAAGTTATTCATTTGGCATCATTCGAAGTGATAGAAATCAAGTTTCAATGAAAATTATCATACTCGGCCAAAACATGCTTTTCAGCCCCTGAAAAGCACATTTTGGCCATAAAAACTGAATATGTCCCCTGCAACCAAACGAACTGTCAGAGACACAAATCTACAATGTACATATTGTTAAATGGTCCAATTCAAGTAAGTTATTCATTTGGCATCAATCGAAGTGATAGAAATCAAGTTTTAATGAAAATTATCATACTCTGCCAAAACTTGCTTTTCAGCCCCTGAAAAGCGAATTTTGGCCATAAAAACTGAATATGTCCCCTGCAACCAAACGAACTGTCAGAGACACAAATCTACAATGGACATAGTGTTAAATGGTCCAATTCAAGTAAGTTATTCATTTGGCATCATTCGAAGTGATAGAAATCAAGTTTCAATGAAAATTATCATAATCGGCCAAAACATGCTTTTCAGCCCCTGAAAAGCACATTTTGGCCATAAAAACTGAATATGTCCCCTGCAACCAAACGAACTGTCAGATATACAAATCTACAATGGACATAGTGTAAAATGGTCCAATTCAAGTAAATTATTCATTTGGCATCATTCGAAGTGATAGAAATTAAGTTTTAATGAAAATTATCATACTCGGCCAAAACATGCTTTTCAGCCTCTGAAAAGCAGATTTTGGCCATAAAAACTGAAAATGTCCCCTGCAACCAAATGAACTGTCAGAGACACAAATCTACAATGGACATAGTGTAAAATGGTCCAATTCAAGTAAGTTATTCATTTGGCATCATTCAAATGGATAGTAATCAAGTTTTAATGAAAATTTTTATACTCGGCCAAAACATGCTTTTCAGCCCCTGAAAAGCACATTTTGGCCATAAAAACTGAAAATGTCCCCTGCAACCAAACGAACTGTCAGAGATACAAATCTACAATGGACATAGTGTAAAATGGTCCAATTCAAGTAAATTATTCATTTGGCATCATTCGAAGTGATAGAAATTAAGTTTTAATCAAAATTATCATACTCGGCCAAAACATGCTTTTCAGCCTCTGAAAAGCACATTTTGGCCATAAAAACTGAAAATGTCCCCTGCAACCAAACGAACTGTCGGAGACACAAATCTACAATGGACATAGTGTAAAATGGTCCAATTCAAGTAAGTTATTCATTTGGCATCATTCGAAGTGATAGAAATCAAGTTTTAATGAAAATTATCATACTCGGCCAAAACATGCTTTTCAGCCCCTGAAAAGCACATTTTGGCCATAAAAACTGAATATGTCCACTGCAACCAAACGAACTGTCAGAGACACAAATCTACAATGGACATAGTGTAAAATGGTCCAATTCAAGTAAGTTATTCATTTGGCATCATTCGAATGGATAGAAATCAAGTTTTAATGAAAATTATCATACTCTGCCAAAACGTGCTTTTCAGCCCCTGAAAAGCACATTTTGGCCATAAAAACTGAATATGTCCCCTGCAACCAAACGAACTGTCAGAGACACAAATCTACAATGGACATAGTGTAAAATGGTCCAATTCAAGTAAATTATTCATTTGGCATCATTCGAATGGATAGAAATCAAGTTTTAATGAAAATTATCATACTCTGCCAAAACGTGCTTTTCAGCCCCTGAAAAGCACATTTTGGCCATAAAAACTGAATATGTCCCCTGCAACCAAACGAACTGTCAGAGACACAAATCTACAATGGACATAGTGTTAAATGGTCCAATTCAAGTAAGTTATTCATTTGGCATCATTCGAAGTGATAGAAATCAAGTTTCAATGAAAATTATCATACTCGGCCAAAACATGCTTTTCAGCCCCTGAAAAGCACATTTTGGCCATAAAAACTGAATATGTCCCCTGCAACCAAACGAACTGTCAGAGACACAAATCTACAATGTACATATTGTTAAATGGTCCAATTCAAGTAAGTTATTCATTTGGCATCATTCGAATGGATAGAAATCAAGTTTTAATGAAAATTATCATACTCTGCCAAAACGTGCTTTTCAGCCCCTGAAAAGCACATTTTGGCCTTAAAAACTGAATATGTCCCCTGCAACCAAACGAACTGTCAGAGACACAAATGTACAATGGACATAGTGTAAAATGGTCCAATTCAAGCAAATTATTCATTTGGCATCATTCAAATGGATAGTAATCAAGTTTTAATGAAAATTATCATATTCGGCCAAAACATGCTTTTCAGCCCCTGAAAAGCACATTTTGGCCATAAAAACTGAATATGTCCCCTGCAACCAAGCGAACTGTCAGAGACAGAAATCTACAATGGACATAGTGTAAAATGGTCCAATTCAAGTAAGTTATTCATTTGGCATGATTCAAATGGATAGTAATCAAGTTTTAATGAAAATTATTATACTCGGCCAAAACATGCTTTTCAGCCCCTGAAAAGCACATTTTGGCCATAAAAACTGAAAATGTCCCCTGCAACCAAACGAACTGTCAGAGATACAAATCTACAATGGACATAGTGTAAAATGGTCCAATTCAAGTAAATTATTCATTTGGCATCATTTGAAGTGATAGAAATTAAGTTTTAATCAAAATTATCATACTCGGCCAAAACATGCTTTTCAGCCTCTGAAAAGCACATTTTGGCCATAAAAACTGAAAATGTCCCCTGCAACCAAACGAACTGTCGGAGACACAAATCTACAATGGACATAGTGTAAAATGGTCCAATTCAAGTAAGTTATTCATTTGGCATCATTCGAAGTGATAGAAATCAAGTTTTAATGGAAATTATCATACTCGGCCAAAACATGCTTTTCAGCCCCTGAAAAGCACATTTTGGCCATAAAAACTGAATATGTCCCCTGCAACCAAACGAACTGTCAGAGACAGAAATCTACAATGGACATAGTGTTAAATGGTCCAATTCAAGTAAGTTATTCATTTGGCATCATTTGAAGTGATAGAAATCAAGTTTCAATGAAAATTATCATACTCGGCCAAAACATGCTTTTCAGCCCCTGAAAAGCACATTTTGGCCATAAAAACTGAATATGTCCCCTGCAACCAAACGAACTGTCAGAGACACAAATCTACAATGGACATATTGTAAAATGGTCCAATTCAAGTAAGTTATTCATTTGGCATCATTCGAATGGATAGAAATAGAGTTTTAATGAAAATTATCATACTCTGCCAAAACGTGCTTTTCAGCCCCTGAAAAGCACATTTTGGCCTTAAAAACTGAATATGTCCCCTGCAACCAAACGAACTGTCAGAGACACAAATGTACAATGGACATAGTGTAAAATTGTCCAATTCAAGCAAATTATTCATTTGGCATCATTCAAAGTGATAGAAATCAAGTTTTAATGAAAATTATCATATTCGGCCAAAACATGCTTTTCAGCCCCTGAAGCACATTTTGGCCATAAAAACTGAATATGTCCCCTGCAACCAAGCGAACTGTCAGAGACACAAATCTACAATGGACATAGTGTAAAATGGTCCAATTCAAGTAAGTTATTCATTTGGCATGATTCAAATGGATAGTAATCAAGTTTTAATGAAAATTATTATACTCGGCCAAAACATGCTTTTCAGCCCCTGAAAAGCACATTTTGGCCATAAAAACTGAAAATGTCCCCTGCAACCAAACGAACTGTCAGAGATACAAATCTACAATGGACATAGTGTAAAATGGTCCAATTCAAGTAAATTATTCATTTGGCATCATTTGAAGTGATAGAAATTAAGTTTTAATCAAAATTATCATACTCGGCCAAAACATGCTTTTCAGCCTCTGAAAAGCACATTTTGGCCATAAAAACTGAAAATGTCCCCTGCAACCAAACGAACTGTCAGAGACACAAATCTACAATGGACATAGTGTTAAATGGTCCAATTCAAGTAAGTTATTCATTTGGCATCATTCGAAGTGATAGAAATCAAGTTTCAATGAAAATTATCATACTCGGCCAAAACATGCTTTTCAGCATCTGAAAAGCACATTTTGGCCATAAAAACTGAAAATGTCCCCTGCAACCAAACGAACTGTCGGAGACACAAATCTACAATGGACATAGTGTAAAATGGTCCAATTCAAGTAAGTTATTCATTTGGCATCATTCGAAGTGATAGAAATCAAGTTTTAATTAAAATTA
Source organism: Stigmatopora argus (assembly GCF_051989625.1). Classification (NCBI taxonomy): domain Eukaryota; kingdom Metazoa; phylum Chordata; class Actinopteri; order Syngnathiformes; family Syngnathidae; genus Stigmatopora; species Stigmatopora argus. The sequence continues at coordinate 896,640 of NC_135403.1, forward strand.
CCATACTCGGCCAAAACATGCTTTTCAGCCCCTGAAAAGCACATTTTGGCCTTAAAAACTGAATATGTCCCCTGCAACAAAACGAACTGTCAGATATACAAATCTACAATGGACATAGTGTAAAATGGTCCAATTCAAGTAAATTATTCATTTGGCATCATTCGAAGTGATAGAAATTAAGTTTTAATGAAAATTATCATACTCGGCCAAAACATGCTTTTCAGCCTCTGAAAAGCAGATTTTGGCCATAAAAACTGAAAATGTCCCCTGCAACCAAACGAACTGTCAGAGACACAAATCTACAATGGACATAGTGTAAAATGGTCCAATTCAAGTAAGTTATTCATTTGGCATCATTCAAATGGATAGTAATCAAGTTTTAATGAAAATTTTTATACTCGGCCAAAACATGCTTTTCAGCCCCTGAAAAGCACATTTTGGCCATAAAAACTGAATATGTCCCCTGCAACCAAACGAACTGTCAGAGACACAAATCTACAATGGACATAGTGTTAAATGGTCCAATTCAAGTAAGTTATTCATTTGGCATCATTCGAATTGATAGAAATCAAGTTTCAATGAAAATTATCATACTCGGCCAAAACATGCTTTTCAGCCCCTGAAAAGCACATTTTGGCCATAAAAACTGAATATGTCCCCTGCAACCAAACGAACTGTCAGAGACACAAATCTACAATGGACATATTGTAAAATGGTCCAATTCAAGTAAGTTATTCATTTGGCATCATTCGAATGGATAGAAATAGAGTTTTAATGAAAATTATCATACTCTGCCAAAACGTGCTTTTCAGCCCCTGAAAAGCACATTTTGGCCTAAAAAACTGAATATGTCCCCTGCAACCAAACGAACTGTCAGAGACACAAATGTACAATGGACATAGTGTAAAATGGTCCAATTCAAGCAAATTATTCATTTGGCATCATTCAAAGTGATAGAAATCAAGTTTTAATGAAAATTATCATATTCGGCCAAAACATGCTTTTCAGCCCCTGAAAAGCACATTTTGGCCATAAAAACTGAATATGTCCCCTGCAACCAAGCGAACTGTCAGAGACACAAATCTACAATGGACATAGTGTAAAATGGTCCAATTCAAGTAAGTTATTCATTTGGCATGATTCAAATGGATAGTAATCAAGTTTTAATGAAAATTATTATACTTGGCCAAAACATGCTTTTCAGCCCCTGAAAAGCACATTTTGGCCATAAAAACTGAAAATGTCCCCTGCAACCAAACGAACTGTCAGAAATACAAATCTACAATGGACATAGTGTAAAATGGTCCAATTCAAGTAAGTTATTCATTTGGCATCATTCGAAGTGATAGAAATCAAGTTTTAATGAAAATTATCATATTTGGCCAAAACATGCTTTTCAGCCCCTGAAAAGCACATTTTGGCCATAAAAACTGAATATGTCCCCTGCAACCAAACGAACTGTCAGAGACACAAATCTACAATGGACATAGTGTTAAATGGTCCAATTCAAGTAAGTTATTCATTTGGCATCATTCGAAGTGATAGAAATCAAGTTTCAATGAAAATTATCATAATCGGCCAAAACATGCTTTTCAGGCCCTGAAAAGCACATTTTGGCCATAAAAACTGAATATGTCCCCTGCAACCAAACGAACTGTCAGGGACACAAATCTACAATGGACATAGTGTAAAATGGTCCAATTCAAGTAAGTTATTCATTTGGCATCATTCAAATGGATAGTAATCAAGTTTTAATGAAAATTATTATACTCGGCCAAAACATGCTTTTCAGCCCCTGAAAAGCACATTTTGGCCATAAAAACTGAATATGTCCCCTGCAACCAAACGAAATGTCGGAGACACAAATCTACAATGGACATAGTGTAAAATGGTCCAATTCAAGTAAGTTATTCATTTGGCATCATTCGAAGTGATAGAAATCAAGTTTTAATGAAAATTATCATACTCGGCGAAAACATGCTTTTCAGCCCCTGAAAAGCACATTTTGGCCATAAAAACTGAATATGTCCCCTGCAACCAAACGAACTGTCAGAGACACTGTAGAGTATGGAATGTATTCTTATGCTTTTTATTAGTCAATAGGTTTATTTAGTTTAGTCACTAGAATAGAATTTTGCATGACCTAGCGGAAATTTCCGTCCGTGACACCTATGAGTTGGGGGCGCGTCATCTACCATGACACTCCCATTTCTTTGTTCAGTTTCCCGCCTAAAGTCTGTACCTATGTCACATGACCTTTGTCAATAAAACTGGTCAACCTGTTGGGGGGAGGCAGGGAGTTCAAACTAGTCAGGCTGGAGGATAGACGCGCTCCTGCCGCTGGCTGCTCTGACCCCCTCCTTCAGCTGAAGCTAGATAAAACTCATCATGGCCGACTCTGTGTGCTTCCTCTAATTCGAAGTTATTGAATGTTTATCGATTAGATCCAACATTTTCTGGTGCCGAAACCCGGGAGATTCATTTCTGAATTTTCGGACCACGGTGGACTGAAAGCCGAGAATACTGACGTCAGCTACTCTTACTTTAAAAGAGAGGGCATTTCGGTTGATCGTGGCCCGCTTGAAGAACGAACCCCCATCGAAAAGGAGGAGGCACAGAGACGGTAAGGGGCTGTTTAAAATTAATATTTAGGACAAGGCTGGTGGGAATCCCGTTTTTCCAATCGTGAGAAAGTCGAAGAAAAACGCCTCATAAATCGGGGATAAATGCATATCGTTGGGGAGTATGTATGTCAAAAAAGAAGGTAATACACAAGGTATGCGGCGGACGTACACTTCGGCCATAAGTGACGTTCGTAAGGCAAGCTGGTGACGCGGCTTTAACCTAGGGGGTGAAATAGTCCCTTGGTAAAGGATTTCTGGAGATTGTCAAAAATAAAGCTTCCAAAAATACTGCACCCGATGAGTAAGAAAGCGCTAGATTAAAAAGTATAGTACTACTATTATATAAACCAGAAGCGTTTGTTAAGAACCGGAAGTAGGCCGTGACGCGCTTTAAGACGTGCTCGGTATGCACTTGGTACGCGCTTGGTATGCGCTCATGAATCGAGAGGATTGAAGAGAATAACGGTTAAAAAGACGACGTAGACGGATAAATAGGATAATAAAAGATAAGTATTAAAGAGATAATAAATTAGATGCAACGTCCCTAAAGAATCGCCGTAAAATATCGCCTTAAATGTATTAATAGCGTAACATGTGACCATTGTTTAAAAAAAAAAAAAACGTTCTCAAAGTTCAGGTACTAGTCACACATTTCAAAATTGGGGCCCTCCCTATGAAGATCATTGAACATGAGCTCAAGAGGTACGGCCTTTGGCAAGATGAGCTACAAAGGGAGAGAGAAGGGGGAATGAGCACATGTAAGACAGAACAAAGGACGAAAATGGCCGAATAATGTGGAGCCAGGCAAGAAGCCCACTTTATGGCCAGGCCCCCTTCACAGAAGCGGACACCCCTCACCCGACAAGCCAAGCACACCCGGTGCAAACAAAAAGAGGGGGGGGGGGGGTTGGCTCGCCCATAGCTCTTACTGCCCATTTCACACCTGGACCCAGGAGAGAGCCCACACCAGCCCAGCCCAAGGCCCCCTCCCCCTGCACAAAGAGAGAGAGGAACCACAGCACGCAAATGCCACTGCAGGTTTGAACCTAAATCACTTGAGTCCGATTGTCTCCACAGGGAGGGGGAGGGAAAGAGAGAGACAGAGAGATGACAGTGTTGTAATATATTAGTGACAAATTATGGGTCCTTTATTAAACACTGAAATTTATATTAGGAAATGCTTAGTGAAAGGTTATTTTCCCTAAATTTTAATTGAGGTAACAGTGAGCACAGAAAATGGCTCTTATTTTAAATAAAACCGCCTTCTTAGAGCGGATAGGAATTCAGCCAGAGCTTTAACTATTTGTTTTAGCAATATGAGAGTGATTTGCGATTTAGACTTAAGTATTAAGAATCATCCAAATTATTAATGATATCAAACATGAAAACAACGCAGAAATGGCATTTATCCAAATTATTAGGTAAATTTAGATAAAATAATTGATTTAGGATAGGCATGATTTCCCTGGGACGGAAGAGGCATGGAATGTTTTTAAGTGCACAAAAATTCCTTGTTTTGCCCGGAACAAGTGAAATATGCTTTGGCGTGGGTCATATTAATGACTATTAGAATATTAATGATATACGGATTGCATAAGCATTGAACAATTAATGTCAACCAAATGACATTAACCTATTTCTTTTGAGAATGATTAGGCTGATAGCACAGCAAAAAGGTGGTTAGCTGCCAAGAAGCCCCAGACTGGGGATGGCGCTCTTCACCAGTAATGAAAAATTGCAGACCACTGATTTCTGAAAATGAGTAAGCGTGAATGATTGTTTGTTTGTCTTTTTGTGTTTCTAATTGGCCGACCATCAAGATATAATCAATTAGGTATCAAGGTGGAAAATGATTTAGAAATTTGAAATCAATTTTTGATGAAAATTATGGAAAATTGTTTAGTCAAATGAAATTTTAATGGTAAAAGCAGCAGTACTCCAAACGTGAAATTTGAAGTGGAGAAACAAATCTGCTATGCAAAATTTAGGAGCACTGAAAAGACAGTGCTTGATACCAAATTCCAAAGTACTATTGATTTATTGTGATAATGGCATCCAAATTGTGTTAACAGAATAATTGACTGAATTGACAAAAGTTTCCATATTTCGTTCCGGAAAAATATGGAAATCCAATTTAGTGGAATGTACCAAACGCCATTATTAACTACACGATTGGAATTGGAGGATGAGGCTAATCATATGTCTGCATAAAAGAAAAAACTTTAAAGAAACGCATTAATTTTGGGTTGGCAGAGGGAGATTGCATTTCTCAACAGGAAACATGATGAGCAACCCAGGATGAGAGTGCAAATGTTCCTGACCAAACCAGCAGACATGAAAATAGCGGATCCATTTTGTGCTCTGTAAGAAGGTTCTCTCAGTTGAAACGAATTAGAGGAGACAGGTAAGATAAACTTTTTGACGTAATCAGACGAAATGGCAAGCACTCAAATATTGATTGGAAAGATTATTGCTCGGGGAGCAATGCTGTAAGCCATGAGGAACTTTTTATATTGGTTTTATTGTCTCCATATAAAAAAGCGTTTCAATTGAGACTACACCTTCTTACAGATAGTTAAAGTAAACAATTGTGACTAGATCTTCTTACATATTTTTAAAGTAAACAATTAGAGAGAAAAGAGAAACTACAATGGATAGAAATGTAACTAGAATTTAATTTTATGCCTGACTATTGAGAAATATTGATTAAGAAAGTTTTATAGGAGCTGATTGGCAAACTCCAAAGACAATGGAATGTTACATTTGATTAAAAGACTACTAGTTTGGGATATTTTGAATTTCAAACAACTGAGGTTAATATGCAACGCGATACACATTGTTAATTGAATTGGGACTTGATTAGTATGCATTTTAAAAGTAATGGGCTTTAATTGCTCTAAAAGACAGTTATGCTAAAAATGTTGACCCTGACAAACAAGGGGTGGTTACAATTTAGTGGGTTCAATTCTATTCAGAATTATAAATGTGTGCATTTTGTTTTCGGATATTAATTGATGTGAATCTAAACTATTACAGAGAACGGCAACGCTGTTTTCCTGAGGAGAAAGCAGTCTGGTTTGCTTTTTGTATTTTTCCTATTTTTGGTATGATTAGTTAATTTGTGTAATTGTAGGAAAGGGAAAAAAAACAAATATAGTTCTTTATCTTAACAAGGAAACAGTGTTCAAAATAGAATATCAGCTAGCATGTTTAATTTTGACTGATAAGGCATTTAGATTTTCACAAACTATAGTGATGGAATAAGTAAGATTGTTGTGATTTTTGTTCATTGGGGTATTAAGCCCAACCTAATAGCTGTCTGCAGATGTTGAGCACGTGTTAAAGACAACGACAGAACACAGCAGCATACACAACAACAAAACTGAGCCGATCTCAAGAACAGTCTGCAGACGACCTGTACACAGCTAAAGGCCTACCGTACCTACCAAAAATGTATTCCAAAATTGATCCATAAATGTCTCAACAGGGGGGAGGTATGGTGAAGAGGTATAAATACCTATTTTAAAATTTTTTGTAGGAACTGTTTAAGTTGTTATTTTATTGATCTGTAAAGAACGTGGGATCTCCAAAATCATCTGGAGTGACAATGGAGCTCATTTTTTCAAACAGCATAGTGCAAAACATGGCAAAACAACTGGTAGAACTAGCTTGGGATTAACACCTTTTTGAGATAGTTCATGGAAGACCATTCCAACTTCCTCTATGGGAAGAGTAACCATGACGAGAGACTAAGGAAGGAGAGAAACTTATCCAAAGAACATGTAAGCTGCCGTGATCTTTTTGTCTATCTTGCAGGAGGTGGTGAAGCCAGGTGACTGGATCCTGATCCGAGTCATAAAAGGAAGTCCTGGTTCTCTCCACGATGGGAAGACCCATTCGTGGCCCAACTCACCAACCTCCACAGCAGCAAAGATCGCTGAAAAGTCAAAGTTGATTCATCAGGTCAAGGTCGTTCGAGACAGGTGACTCTGAGTGGACTAAGTCGGACGGTGTCAAAACCCTTGTCCGTGAAGAAACTCATCTGACGTCTACTCACCAGCCACGAGCACCCCTCACTTAACCCTGACCTCCCATAGACTTTGCACCTCTATACAGAAGCCACAGTGAAAGCTGTTGTCACCCACATCACAGTGACTGGACTGTCAGTGACAGCCTGGGCGTATCTGAACGCCCCGCCCACAGAGACTCGAGTTGGAAAACAAGTGCAGGAAACGTCCTGCCTCATCCCTGGAAAGGCAGAGCCAAGCGGTCCGCTCCTGGATGGGGTCAGGGGACCCAATCTACATCAACAACATCGGGGTTCCCCGCGGCATACCAGATGAGTATAAGCTCGCTGACCAAATTGCACGACTCCATAACAGGACGGAAGAAGGGTTTGCAGCCATCCATGAACAGTTGTCGGTGACCTCCTTGATGGCCTTCCAGAACAGAATTGCTGTTGACATGCTCCTGGCAGAGAAAGGTGGCGTGTGCTCCATCTTTGGCGACCAATGCTGCACGTTCATCCCGAACAACACAGCAGCTGACGGGAGTTTAACCAAGGCCCTGGAGGGTCTTCGATCCCTCAACAGCAAGATGAAAGAACAATCTGGAGAACTACTATGGAGAAGATGTGTGGTATAATTTCATGGTGTTCCAGAAGAAACTGATTGTTCCGAATGAAAGTTGTTATGTGTGTAGCCGTATACCCATTTCCACAGATCCTGACATCCTGAATTCACTGGGTCTAGACGCCACACTTAAATCCTCAGTGGTGCAGATGAGATGCATTCCTTTTAAGGGGAGTGAACATAACAGTAAGAGATAAGAGATCAAAATCAGTGCAAAATCAGTGCAAAATCAGTGCAATTCAAACCACGTGATGCAATCTGGGGTAGTGATGTTCCTGGTGACCATAAGTTGTGGTCCGCCCCCCAGAAAAGCATACGGTTGCTACTTTCCATACTTGGGGTGGATAAAGTTATGCTTCGTGTAAAGACATTGAACTGTTACATGAGTGTTTATTAACCAAACTGTCAAAGCCCTTAGGGATGTTGCGGGACGGAGGATGGAGGTGTGTGTGCCATGATGGGAGAACACTGCTGCACCTTCATCCCAGACGAAACCAGTCAATGCTGTTTAAATTTGCAACTCCCTCATTTGCGATTTTGTTTCTGTTCTGTATTTTTTCTGTGTGTGTAATCCCCTGTATCAAAGTTATGATTTGAAACACTATCCAGCACACGCTGGTAGCTTACAGTGACATGCAGTATCACCGCATGGCAAACCATACTGGAGATTATTGCGCTTTCAAAGTGTGACGAGCCTCAGTTTGTCGAGTCGTCCGGGTAATTGTACTTGTCTTGACTTAAAAAATTGTGTTCGCTCATTAAGAGGGACGCAGAGGAATTTTTCTCGAATGACGCTAAATACCTCGAGTTTTTCGCCTCTGCCTTGACAAGTGATTTTATTATTTTCCATACCCTGTTGAAAGTAACTGTTGATGATATTTGTATTCTAGAACCTGGATGGGAGGGATATAAATTGATGTCTAATGAAAATTCTTTCATAGTAACTACAGGGGGGAAATGTAGAGTATGCTTTTTATTAGTCAATAGGTTTATTTAGTTTAGTCACTAGAATAGAATTTTGCATGACCTAGCGGAAATTTCCGTCCGTGACACCTATGAGTTGGGGGCGCGTCATCTACCATGACACTCCCATTTCTTTGTTCAGTTTCCCGCCTAAAGTCTGTACCTATGTCACATGACCTTTGTCAATAAAACTGGTCAACCTGTTGGGGGGAGGCAGGGAGTTCAAACTAGTCAGGCTGGAGGATAGACGCGCTCCTGCCGCTGGCTGCTCTGACCCCCTCCTTCAGCTGAAGCTAGATAAAACTCATCATGGCCGACTCTGTGTGCTTCCTCTAATTCGAAGTTATTGAATGTTTATCGATTAGATCCAACAGACACAAATCTACAATGGACATAGTGTAAAATGGTCCAATTCAAGTAAGTTATTCATTTGGCATCAATCGAAGTGATAGAAATCAAGTTTTAATGAAAATTATCATACTCTGCCAAAACGTGCTTTTCAGCCCCTGAAAAGCACATTTTGGCCATAAAAACTGAATATGTCCCCTGCAACCAAACGAACTGTCAGAGACACAAATCTACAATGGACATAGTGTTAAATGGTCCAATTCAAGTAAGTTATTCATTTGGCATCATTCGAAGTGATAGAAATCAAGTTTCAATGAAAATTATCATAATCGGCCAAAACATGCTTTTCAGCCCCTGAAAAGCACATTTTGGCCATAAAAACTGAATATGTCCCCTGCAACCAAACGAACTGTCAGAGACACAAATCTACAATGGACATAGTGTAAAATGGTCCAATTCAAGTAAGTTATTCATTTGGCATCATTCAAATGGATAGTAATCAAGTTTTAATGAAAATTATTATACTCGGCGAAAACATGCTTTTCAGCCCCTGAAAAGCACATTTTGGCCATAAAAACTGAATATGTCCCCTGCAACCAAACGAACTGTCAGAGACACAAATCTACAATGGACATAGTGTAAAATGGTCCAATTCAAGTAAGTTATTCATTTGGCATCATTCGAATGGATAGAAATCAAGTTTTAATGAAAATTATCATACTCTGCCAAAACGTGCTTTTCAGCCCCTGAAAAGCACATTTTGGCCTTAAAAACTGAATATGTCCCCTGCAACCAAACGAACTGTCAGAGACACAAATCTACAATGGACATAGTGTAAAATGGTCCAATTCAAGCAAATTATTCATTTGGCATCATTCGAAGTGATAGAAATCAAGTTTTAATGAAAATTATCATATTCGGCCAAAACATGCTTTTCAGCCCCTGAAAAGCACATTTTGGCCATAAAAACTGAAAATGTCCCCTGCAACCAAACGAACTGTCGGAGACACAAATCTACAATGGACATAGTGTAAAATGGTCCAATTCAAGTAAGTTATTCATTTGGCATCATTCGAAGTGATAGAAATCAAGTTTTAATGAAAATTATCATACTCGGCCAAAACATGCTTTTCAGCCCCTGAAAAGCACATTTTGGCCTTAAAAACTGAATATGTCCCCTGCAACCAAACGAACTGTCAGAGATACAAATCTACAATGGACATAGTGTAAAATGGTCCAATTCAAGTAAATTATTCATTTGGCATCATTCGAAGTGATAGAAATTAAGTTTTAATGAAAATTATCATACTCGGCAAAACATGCTTTTCAGCCTCTGAAAAGCACATTTTGGCCATAAAAACTGAAAATGTCCCCTGCAACCAAACGAACTGTCGGAGACACAAATCTACAATGGACATAGTGTAAAATGGTCCAATTCAAGTAAGTTATTCATTTGGCATCATTCGAAGTGATAGAAATCAAGTTTTAATGAAAATTATCATATTTGGCCAAAACATGCTTTTCAGCCCCTGAAAAGCACATTTTGGCCATAAAAACTGAATATGTCCCCTGCAACCAAACGAACTCTCAGAGACACAAATCTACAATGGACATAGTGTAAAATGGTCCAATTCAAGTAAGTTATTCATTTGGCATCAATCGAAGTGATAGAAATCAAGTTTTAATGAAAATTATCATACTCTGCCAAAACGTGCTTTTCAGCCCCTGAAAAGCACATTTTGGCCATAAAAACTGAATATGTCCCCTGCAACCAAACGAACTGTCAGAGACACAAATCTACAATGGACATAGTGTTAAATGGTCCAATTCAAGTAAGTTATTCATTTGGCATCATTCGAAGTGATAGAAATCAAGTTTCAATGAAAATTATCATAATCGGCCAAAACATGCTTTTCAGCCCCTGAAAAGCACATTTTGGCCATAAAAACTGAATATGTCCCCTGCAACCAAACGAACTGTCAGGGACACAAATCTACAATGGACATAGTGTAAAATGGTCCAATTCAAGTAAGTTATTCATTTGGCATCATTCAAATGGATAGTAATCAAGTTTTAATGAAAATTATTATACTCGGCCAAAACATGCTTTTCAGCCCCTGAAAAGCACATTTTGGCCATAAAAACTGAATATGTCCCCTGCAACCAAACGAACTGTCGGAGACACAAATCTACAATGGACATAGTGTAAAATGGTCCAATTCAAGTAAGTTATTCATTTGGCATCATTCGAAGTGATAGAAATCAAGTTTTAATGAAAATTACCATACTCGGCCAAAACATGCTTTTCAGCCCCTGAAAAGCACATTTTGGCCTTAAAAACTGAATATGTCCCCTGCAACCAAACGAACTGTCAGATATACAAATCTACAATGGAACTTAGTGTAAAATTGTCCAATTCAAGTAAGTTATTCATTTGGCATCATTCGAAGTGATAGAAATCAAGTTTTAATGAAAATTATCATACTCGGCGAAAACATGCTTTTCAGCCCCTGAAAAGCACATTTTGGCCATAAAAACTGAATATGTCCCCTGCAACCAAACGAACTGTCAGAGACACAAATCTACAATGGACATAGTGTAAAATTGTCCAATTCAAGTAAGTTATTCATTTGGCATCATTCGAATGGATAGAAATCAAGTTTTAATGAAAATTATCATACTCTGCCAAAACGTGCTTTTCAGCCCCTGAAAAGCACATTTTGGCCTTAAAAACTGAATATGTCCCCTGCAACCAAACGAACTGTCAGAGACACAAATCTACAATGGACATAGTGTAAAATGGTCCAATTCAAGCAAATTATTCATTTGGCATCATTCGAAGTGATAGAAATCAAGTTTTAATGAAAATTATCATATTCGGCCAAAACATGCTTTTCAGCCCCTGAAAAGCACATTTTGGCCATAAAAACTGAATATGTCCCCCGCAACCAAACGAACTGTCAGAGACACAAATCTACAATGGACATAGTGTAAAATGGTCCAATTCAAGTAAGTTATTCATTTGGCATCATTCAAATGGATAGTAATCAAGTTTTAATGAAAATTTTTATACTCGGCCAAAACATGCTTTTCAGCCCCTGAAAAGCACATTTTGGCCATAAAAACTGAAAATGTCCCCTGCAACCAAACGAACTGTCGGAGACACAAATCTACAATGGACATAGTGTAAAATGGTCCAATTCAAGTAAGTTATTCATTTGGCATCATTCGAAGTGATAGAAATCAAGTTTTAATGAAAATTATCATACTCGGCCAAAACATGCTTTTCAGCCCCTGAAAAGCACATTTTGGCCTTAAAAACTGAATATGTCCCCTGCAACCAAACGAACTGTCAGAGATACAAATCTACAATGGACATAGTGTAAAATGGTCCAATTCAAGTAAATTATTCATTTGGCATCATTCGAAGTGATAGAAATTAAGTTTTAATGAAAATTATCATACTCGGCAAAACATGCTTTTCAGCCTCTGAAAAGCACATTTTGGCCATAAAAACTGAAAATGTCCCCTGCAACCAAACGAACTGTCGGAGACACAAATCTACAATGGACATAGTGTAAAATGGTCCAATTCAAGTAAGTTATTCATTTGGCATCATTCGAAGTGATAGAAATCAAGTTTTAATGAAAATTATCATATTTGGCCAAAACATGCTTTTCAGCCCCTGAAAAGCACATTTTGGCCATAAAAACTGAATATGTCCCCTGCAACCAAACGAACTGTCAGAGACACAAATCTACAATGGACATAGTGTAAAATGGTCCAATTCAAGTAAGTTATTCATTTGGCATCATTCGAATGGATATAAATCAAGTTTTAATGAAAATTATCATACTCTGCCAAAACGTGCTTTTCAGCCCCTGAAAAGCACATTTTGGCCTTAAAAACTGAATATGTCCCCTGCAACCAAACGAACTGTCAGAGACACAAATCTACAATGGACATAGTGTAAAATGGTCCAATTCAAGCAAATTATTCATTTGGCATCATTCGAAGTGATAGAAATCAAGTTTTAATGAAAATTATCATATTCGGCCAAAACATGCTTTTCAGCCCCTGAAAAGCACATTTTGGCCATAAAAACTGAATATGTCCCCTGCAACCAAACGAACTGTCAGAGACACAAATCTACAATGGACATCGTGTAAAATAGTCCAATTCAAGTAAGTTATTCATTTGGCATCATTCAAATGGATAGTAATCAAGTTTTAATGAAAATTATTATACTCGGCCAAAACATGCTTTTCAGCCCCTGAAAAGCACATTTTGGCCATAAAAACTGAAAATGTCCCCTGCAACCAAACGAACTGTCAGAGATACAATTCTACAATGGACATAGTGTAAAATGGTCCAATTCAAGTAAATTATTCATTTGGCATCATTCGAAGTGATAGAAATCAAGTTTTAATGAAAATTATCATACTCGGCCAAAACATGCTTTTCAGCCCCTGAAAAGCACATTTTGGCCATAAAAACTGAATATGTCCCCTGCAACCAAACGAACTGTCAGAGACACAAATCTACAATGGACATAGTGTTAAATGGTCCAATTCAAGTAAGTTATTCATTTGGCATCATTCGAAGTGATAGAAATCAAGTTTCAATGAAAATTATCATACTCGGACAAAACATGCTTTTCAGCCCCTGAAAAGCACATTTTGGCCATAAAAACTGAATATGTCCCCTGCAACCAAACGAACTGTCAGAGACACAAATCTACAATGGACATATTGTAAAATGGTCCAATTCAAGTAAGTTATTCATTTGGCATCATTCGAATGGATAGAAATCAAGTTTTAATGAAAATTATCATACTCTGCCAAAACGTGCTTTTCAGCCCCTGAAAAGCACATTTTGGCCTTAAAAACTGAATATGTCCCCTGCAACCAAACGAACTGTCGGAGACACAAATCTACAATGGACATAGTGTAAAATGGTCCAATTCAAGTAAGTTATTCATTTGGCATCATTCGAAGTGATAGAAATCAAGTTTTAATGAAAATTATCATACTCGGCCAAAACATGCTTTTCAGCCCCTGAAAAGCACATTTTGGCCATAAAAACTGAATATGTCCCCTACAACCAAACGAACTGTCAGAGACACAAATCTACAATGGACATAGTGTAAAATGGTCCAATTCAAGTAAGTTATTCATTTGGCATCATTCGAATGGATAGAAATCAAGTTTTAATGAAAATTATCATACTCTGCCAAAACATGCTTTTCAGCCTCTGAAAAGCACATTTTGGCCATCAAAACTGAAAATGTCCCCTGCAACCAAACGAACTGTCGGAGACACAAATCTACAATGGACATAGTGTAAAATGGTCCAATTCAAGTAAGTTATTCATTTGGCATCATTCGAAGTGATAGAAATCAAGTTTTAATGAAAATTATCATACTCGGCCAAAACATGCTTTTCAGCCCCTGAAAAGCACATTTTGGCCATAAAAACTGAATATGTCCCCTGCAACCAAACGAACTGTCAGAGACACAAATCTACAATGGACATAGTGTAAAATGGTCCAATTCAAGTAAGTTATTCATTTGGCATCATTCGAATGGATAGAAATCAAATTTCAATGAAAATTATCATACTCGGCCAAAACATGCTTTTCAGCCCCTGAAAAGCACATTTTGGCCATAAAAACTGAATATGTCCCCTGCAACCAAACGAACTGTCAGAGACACAAATCTACAATGGACATAGTGTAAAATGGTCCAATTCAAGTAAGTTATTCATTTGGCATCAATCGAAGTGATAGAAATCAAGTTTTAATGAAAATTATCATACTCTGCCAAAACGTGCTTTTCAGCCCCTGAAAAGCACATTTTGGCCATAAAAACTGAATATGTCCCCTGCAACCAAACGAACTGTCAGAGACACAAATCTACAATGGACATAGTGTTAAATGGTCCAATTCAAGTAAGTTATTCATTTGGCATCATTCGAAGTGATAGAAATCAAGTTTCAATGAAAATTATCATAATCGGCCAAAACATGCTTTTCAGCCCCTGAAAAGCACATTTTGGCCATAAAAACTGAATATGTCCCCTGCAACCAAACGAACTGTCAGAGACACAAATCTACAATGGACATAGTGTAAAATGGTCCAATTCAAGTAAGTTATTCATTTGGCATCATTCAAATGGATAGTAATCAAGTTTTAATGAAAATTATTATACTCGGCCAAAACATGCTTTTCAGCCCCTGAAAAGCACATTTTGGCCATAAAAACTGAAAATGTCCCCTGCAACCAAACGAACTGTCAGAGACACAAATCTACAATGGACATAGTGTAAAATAGTCCAATTCAAGTAAGTTTTTCATTTGGCATCATTCAAATGGATAGTAATCAAGTTTTAATGAAAATTATTATACTCGGCCAAAACATGCTTTTCAGCCCCTGAAAAGCACATTTTTGCCATAAAAACTGAAAATGTCCCCTGCAACCAAACGAACTGTCAGAGATACAATTCTACAATGGACATAGTGTAAAATGGTCCAATTCAAGTAAATTATTCATTTGGCATCATTCGAAGTGATAGAAATCAAGTTTTAATGAAAATTATCATACTCGGCCAAAACATGCTTTTCAGCCCCTGAAAAGCACATTTTGGCCATAAAAACTGAATATGTCCCCTGCAACCAAACGAACTGTCAGAGACACAAATCTACAATGGACATAGTGTTAAATGGTCCAATTCAAGTAAGTTATTCATTTGGCATCATTCGAAGTGATAGAAATCAAGTTTTAATGAAAATTACCATACTCGGCCAAAACATGCTTTTCAGCCCCTGAAAAGCACATTTTGGCCTTAAAAAATGAATATGTCCCCTGCAACCAAACGAACTGTCAGATATACAAATCTACAATGGACATTGTGTAAAATGGTCCAATTCAAGTAAATTATTCATTTGGCATCATTCGAAGTGATAGAAATTAAGTTTTAATGAAAATTATCATACTCGGCCAAAATATGCTTTTCAGCCACTGAAAAGCACATTTTGGCCATAAAAACTGAATATGTCCCCTGCAACCAAACGAACTGTCAGAGACACAAATCTACAATGGACATAGTGTAAAATGGTCCAATTCAAGTAAGTTATTCATTTGGCATCATTCGAATGGATAGAAATCAAGTTTTAATGAAAATTATCATACTCTGCCAAAACGTGCTTTTCAGCCCCTGAAAAGCACATTTTGGCCTTAAAAACTGAATATGTCCCCTGCAACCAAACGAACTGTCAGAGACACAAATCTACAATGGACATAGTGTAAAATGGTCCAATTCAAGTAAGTTATTCATTTGGCATCATTCGAAGTGATAGAAATCAAGTTTTAATGAAAATTACCATACTCGGCCAAAACATGCTTTTCAGCCCCTGAAAAGCACATTTTGGCCTTAAAAACTGAATATGTCCCCTGCAACCAAACGAACTGTCAGATATACAAATCTACAATGGAACTTAGTGTAAAATGGTCCAATTCAAGTAAGTTATTCATTTGGCATCATTCGAAGTGATAGAAATCAAGTTTTAATGAAAATTATCATACTCGGCGAAAACATGCTTTTCAGCCCCTGAAAAGCACATTTTGGCCATAAAAACTGAATATGTCCCCTGCAACCAAACGAACTGTCAGAGACACAAATCTACAATGGACATAGTGTAAAATGGTCCAATTCAAGTAAGTTATTCATTTGGCATCATTCGAATGGATAGAAATCAAGTTTTAATGAAAATTATCATACTCTGCCAAAACGTGCTTTTCAGCCCCTGAAAAGCACATTTTGGCCTTAAAAACTGAATATGTCCCCTGCAACCAAACGAAGTGTCAGAGACACAAATCTACAATGGACATAGTGTAAAATGGTCCAATTCAAGCAAATTATTCATTTGGCATCATTCGAAGTGATAGAAATCAAGTTTTAATGAAAATTATCATATTCGGCCAAAACATGCTTTTCAGCCCCTGAAAAGCACATTTTGGCAATAAAAACTGAATATGTCCCCCGCAACCAAACGAACTGTCAGAGACACAAATCTACAATGGACATAGTGTAAAATGGTCCAATTCAAGTAAGTTATTCATTTGGCATCATTCAAATGGATAGTAATCAAGTTTTAATGAAAATTTTTATACTCGGCCAAAACATGCTTTTCAGCCCCTGAAAAGCACATTTTGGCCATAAAAACTGAAAATGTCCCCTGCAACCAAACGAACTGTCGGAGACACAAATCTACAATGGACATAGTGTAAAATGGTCCAATTCAAGTAAGTTATTCATTTGGCATCATTCGAAGTGATAGAAATCAAGTTTTAATGAAAATTATCATATTTGGCCAAAACATGCTTTTCAGCCCCTGAAAAGCACATTTTGGCCATAAAAACTGAATATGTCCCCTGCAACCAAACGAACTGTCAGAGACACAAATCTACAATGGACATAGTGTAAAATGGTCCAATTCAAGTAAGTTATTCATTTGGCATCATTCGAATGGATATAAATCAAGTTTTAATGAAAATTATCATACTCTGCCAAAACGTGCTTTTCAGCCCCTGAAAAGCACATTTTGGCCTTAAAAACTGAATATGTCCCCTGCAACCAAACGAACTGTCAGAGACACAAATCTACAATGGACATAGTGTAAAATGGTCCAATTCAAGCAAATTATTCATTTGGCATCATTCGAAGTGATAGAAATCAAGTTTTAATGAAAATTATCATATTCGGCCAAAACATGCTTTTCAGCCCCTGAAAAGCACATTTTGGCCATAAAAACTGAATATGTCCCCTGCAACCAAACGAACTGTCAGAGACACAAATCTACAATGGACATCGTGTAAAATAGTCCAATTCAAGTAAGTTATTCATTTGGCATCATTCAAATGGATAGTAATCAAGTTTTAATGAAAATTATTATACTCGGCCAAAACATGCTTTTCAGCCCCTGAAAAGCACATTTTGGCCATAAAAACTGAAAATGTCCCCTGCAACCAAACGAACTGTCAGAGATACAATTCTACAATGGACATAGTGTAAAATGGTCCAATTCAAGTAAATTATTCATTTGGCATCATTCGAAGTGATAGAAATCAAGTTTTAATGAAAATTATCATACTCGGCCAAAACATGCTTTTCAGCCCCTGAAAAGCACATTTTGGCCATAAAAACTGAATATGTCCCCTGCAACCAAACGAACTGTCAGAGACACAAATCTACAATGGACATAGTGTTAAATGGTCCAATTCAAGTAAGTTATTCATTTGGCATCATTCGAAGTGATAGAAATCAAGTTTCAATGAAAATTATCATACTCGGACAAAACATGCTTTTCAGCCCCTGAAAAGCACATTTTGGCCATAAAAACTGAATATGTCCCCTGCAACCAAACGAACTGTCAGAGACACAAATCTACAATGGACATATTGTAAAATGGTCCAATTCAAGTAAGTTATTCATTTGGCATCATTCGAATGGATAGAAATCAAGTTTTAATGAAAATTATCATACTCTGCCAAAACGTGCTTTTCAGCCCCTGAAAAGCACATTTTGGCCTTAAAAACTGAATATGTCCCCTGCAACCAAACGAACTGTCGGAGACACAAATCTACAATGGACATAGTGTAAAATGGTCCAATTCAAGTAAGTTATTCATTTGGCATCATTCGAAGTGATAGAAATCAAGTTTTAATGAAAATTATCATACTCGGCCAAAACATGCTTTTCAGCCCCTGAAAAGCACATTTTGGCCATAAAAACTGAATATGTCCCCTACAACCAAACGAACTGTCAGAGACACAAATCTACAATGGACATAGTGTAAAATGGTCCAATTCAAGTAAGTTATTCATTTGGCATCATTCGAATGGATAGAAATCAAGTTTTAATGAAAATTATCATACTCTGCCAAAACATGCTTTTCAGCCTCTGAAAAGCACATTTTGGCCATCAAAACTGAAAATGTCCCCTGCAACCAAACGAACTGTCGGAGACACAAATCTACAATGGACATAGTGTAAAATGGTCCAATTCAAGTAAGTTATTCATTTGGCATCATTCGAAGTGATAGAAATCAAGTTTTAATGAAAATTATCATACTCGGCCAAAACATGCTTTTCAGCCCCTGAAAAGCACATTTTGGCCATAAAAACTGAATATGTCCCCTGCAACCAAACGAACTGTCAGAGACACAAATCTACAATGGACATAGTGTAAAATGGTCCAATTCAAGTAAGTTATTCATTTGGCATCATTCGAATGGATAGAAATCAAGTTTTAATGAAAATTATCATACTCTGCCAAAACGTGCTTTTCAGCCCCTGAAAAGCACATTTTGGCCATAAAAACTGAATATGTCCCCTGCAACCAAACGAACTGTCAAAGACACAAATCTACAATGGACATAGTGTAAAATGGTCCAATTCAAGTAAATTATTCATTTGGCATCATTCGAATGGATAAAAATCAAGTTTTAATGAAAATTATCATACTCTGCCAAAACGTGCTTTTCAGCCCCTGAAAAGCACATTTTGGCCATAAAAACTGAATACGTCCCCTGCAACCAAACGAACTGTCAGACACACAAATCTACAATGGACATAGTGTTAAATGGTCCAATTCAAGTAAGTTATTCATTTGGCATCATTCGAAGTGATAGAAATCAAATTTCAATGAAAATTATCATACTCGGCCAAAACATGCTTTTCAGCCCCTGAAAAGCACATTTTGGCCATAAAAACTGAATATGTCCCCTGCAACCAAACGAACTGTCAGAGACACAAATCTACAATGGACATAGTGTAAAATGGTCCAATTCAAGTAAGTTATTCATTTGGCATCAATCGAAGTGATAGAAATCAAGTTTTAATGAAAATTATCATACTCTGCCAAAACGTGCTTTTCAGCCCCTGAAAAGCACATTTTGGCCATAAAAACTGAATATGTCCCCTGCAACCAAACGAACTGTCAGAGACACAAATCTACAATGGACATAGTGTTAAATGGTCCAATTCAAGTAAGTTATTCATTTGGCATCATTCGAAGTGATAGAAATCAAGTTTCAATGAAAATTATCATAATCGGCCAAAACATGCTTTTCAGCCCCTGAAAAGCACATTTTGGCCATAAAAACTGAATATGTCCCCTGCAACCAAACGAACTGTCAGAGACACAAATCTACAATGGACATAGTGTAAAATGGTCCAATTCAAGTAAGTTATTCATTTGGCATCATTCAAATGGATAGTAATCAAGTTTTAATGAAAATTATTATACTCGGCCAAAACATGCTTTTCAGCCCCTGAAAAGCACATTTTGGCCATAAAAACTGAAAATGTCCCCTGCAACCAAACGAACTGTCAGAGACACAAATCTACAATGGACATAGTGTAAAATAGTCCAATTCAAGTAAGTTATTCATTTGGCATCATTCAAATGGATAGTAATCAAGTTTTAATGAAAATTATTATACTCGGCCAAAACATGCTTTTCAGCCCCTGAAAAGCACATTTTTGCCATAAAAACTGAAAATGTCCCCTGCAACCAAACGAACTGTCAGAGATACAATTCTACAATGGACATAGTGTAAAATGGTCCAATTCAAGTAAATTATTCATTTGGCAACATTCGAAGTGATAGAAATCAAGTTTTAATGAAAATTATCATACTCGGCCAAAACATGCTTTTCAGCCCCTGAAAAGCACATTTTGGCCATAAAAACTGAATATGTCCCCTGCAACCAAACGAACTGTCAGAGACACAAATCTACAATGGACATAGTGTTAAATGGTCCAATTCAAGTAAGTTATTCATTTGGCATCATTCGAAGTGATAGAAATCAAGTTTTAATGAAAATTACCATACTCGGCCAAAACATGCTTTTCAGCCCCTGAAAAGCACATTTTGGCCATAAAAACTGAAAATGTCCCCTGCAACCAAACGAACTGTCAGAGACACAAATCTACAATGGACATAGTGTTAAATGGTCCAATTCAAGTAAGTTATTCATTTGGCATCATTCGAAGTGATAGAAATCAAGTTTCAATGAAAATTATCATACTCGGACAAAACATGCTTTTCAGCCCCTGAAAAGCACATTTTGGCCATAAAAACTGAATATGTCCCCTGCAACCAAACGAACTGTCAGAGACACAAATCTACAATGGACATATTGTAAAATGGTCCAATTCAAGTAAGTTATTCATTTGGCATCATTCGAATGGATAGAAATCAAGTTTTAATGAAAATTATCATACTCTGCCAAAACGTGCTTTTCAGCCCCTGAAAAGCACATTTTGGCCTTAAAAACTGAATATGTCCCCTGCAACCAAACGAACTGTCGGAGACACAAATCTACAATGGACATAGTGTAAAATGGTCCAATTCAAGTAAGTTATTCATTTGGCATCATTCGAAGTGATAGAAATCAAGTTTTAATGAAAATTATCATACTCGGCCAAAACATGCTTTTCAGCCCCTGAAAAGCACATTTTGGCCATAAAAACTGAATATGTCCCCTACAACCAAACGAACTGTCAGAGACACAAATCTACAATGGACATAGTGTAAAATGGTCCAATTCAAGTAAGTTATTCATTTGGCATCATTCGAATGGATAGAAATCAAGTTTTAATGAAAATTATCATACTCTGCCAAAACATGCTTTTCAGCCTCTGAAAAGCACATTTTGGCCATCAAAACTGAAAATGTCCCCTGCAACCAAACGAACTGTCGGAGACACAAATCTACAATGGACATAGTGTAAAATGGTCCAATTCAAGTAAGTTATTCATTTGGCATCATTCGAAGTGATAGAAATCAAGTTTTAATGAAAATTATCATACTCGGCCAAAACATGCTTTTCAGCCCCTGAAAAGCACATTTTGGCCATAAAAACTGAATATGTCCCCTGCAACCAAACGAACTGTCAGAGACACAAATCTACAATGGACATAGTGTAAAATGGTCCAATTCAAGTAAGTTATTCATTTGGCATCATTCGAATGGATAGAAATCAAGTTTTAATGAAAATTATCATACTCTGCCAAAACGTGCTTTTCAGCCCCTGAAAAGCACATTTTGGCCATAAAAACTGAATATGTCCCCTGCAACCAAACGAACTGTCAAAGACACAAATCTACAATGGACATAGTGTAAAATGGTCCAATTCAAGTAAATTATTCATTTGGCATCATTCGAATGGATAAAAATCAAGTTTTAATGAAAATTATCATACTCTGCCAAAACGTGCTTTTCAGCCCCTGAAAAGCACATTTTGGCCATAAAAACTGAATACGTCCCCTGCAACCAAACGAACTGTCAGACACACAAATCTACAATGGACATAGTGTTAAATGGTCCAATTCAAGTAAGTTATTCATTTGGCATCATTCGAAGTGATAGAAATCAAATTTCAATGAAAATTATCATACTCGGCCAAAACATGCTTTTCAGCCCCTGAAAAGCACATTTTGGCCATAAAAACTGAATATGTCCCCTGCAACCAAACGAACTGTCAGAGACACAAATCTACAATGGACATAGTGTAAAATGGTCCAATTCAAGTAAGTTATTCATTTGGCATCAATCGAAGTGATAGAAATCAAGTTTTAATGAAAATTATCATACTCTGCCAAAACGTGCTTTTCAGCCCCTGAAAAGCACATTTTGGCCATAAAAACTGAATATGTCCCCTGCAACCAAACGAACTGTCAGAGACACAAATCTACAATGGACATAGTGTTAAATGGTCCAATTCAAGTAAGTTATTCATTTGGCATCATTCGAAGTGATAGAAATCAAGTTTCAATGAAAATTATCATAATCGGCCAAAACATGCTTTTCAGCCCCTGAAAAGCACATTTTGGCCATAAAAACTGAATATGTCCCCTGCAACCAAGCGAACTGTCAGAGACACAAATCTACAATGGACATAGTGTAAAATGGTCCAATTCAAGTAAGTTATTCATTTGGCATCATTCAAATGGATAGTAATCAAGTTTTAATGAAAATTATTATACTCGGCCAAAACATGCTTTTCAGCCCCTGAAAAGCACATTTTGGCCATAAAAACTGAAAATGTCCCCTGCAACCAAACGAACTGTCAGAGACACAAATCTACAATGGACATAGTGTAAAATAGTCCAATTCAAGTAAGTTATTCATTTGGCATCATTCAAATGGATAGTAATCAAGTTTTAATGAAAATTATTATACTCGGCCAAAACATGCTTTTCAGCCCCTGAAAAGCACATTTTTGCCATAAAAACTGAAAATGTCCCCTGCAACCAAACGAACTGTCAGAGATACAATTCTACAATGGACATAGTGTAAAATGGTCCAATTCAAGTAAATTATTCATTTGGCAACATTCGAAGTGATAGAAATCAAGTTTTAATGAAAATTATCATACTCGGCCAAAACATGCTTTTCAGCCCCTGAAAAGCACATTTTGGCCATAAAAACTGAATATGTCCCCTGCAACCAAACGAACTGTCAGAGACACAAATCTACAATGGACATAGTGTTAAATGGTCCAATTCAAGTAAGTTATTCATTTGGCATCATTCGAAGTGATAGAAATCAAGTTTTAATGAAAATTACCATACTCGGCCAAAACATGCTTTTCAGCCCCTGAAAAGCACATTTTGGCCATAAAAACTGAAAATGTCCCCTGCAACCAAACGAACTGTCAGAGACACAAATCTACAATGGACATATTGTAAAATGGTCCAATTCAAGTAAGTTATTCATTTGGCATCATTCGAAGTGATAGAAATTAAGTTTTAATGAAAATTATCATACTCGGCCAAAACATGCTTTTCAGCCTCTGAAAAGCACATTTTGGCCATAAAAACTGAAAATGTCCCCTGCAACCAAACGAACTGTCGGAGACACAAATCTACAATGGACATAGTGTAAAATAGTCCAATTCAAGTAAGTTATTCATTTGGCATCATTCGAAGTGATAGAAATCAAGTTTTAATGAAAATTATCATATTTGGCCAAAACATGCTTTTCAGCCCCTGAAAAGCACATTTTGGCCATAAAAACTGAATATGTCCCCTGCAACCAAACGAACTGTCAGAGACACAAATCTACAATGGACATAGTGTAAAATGGTCCAATTCAAGTAAGTTATTCATTTGGCATCAATCGAAGTGATAGAAATCAAGTTTTAATGAAAATTATCATACTCTGCCAAAACGTGCTTTTCAGCCCCTGAAAAGCACATTTTGGCCATAAAAACTGAATATGTCCCCTGCAACCAAACGAACTGTCAGAGACACAAATCTACAATGGACATAGTGTTAAATGGTCCAATTCAAGTAAGTTATTCATTTGGCATCATTCGAAGTGATAGAAATCAAGTTTCAATGAAAATTATCATAATCGGCCAAAACATGCTTTTCAGCCCCTGAAAAGCACATTTTGGCCATAAAAACTGAATATGTCCCCTGCAACCAAACAAACTGTCAGGGACACAAATCTACAATGGACATAGTGTAAAATGGTCCAATTCAAGTAAGTTATTCATTTGGCATCATTCAAATGGATAGTAATCAAGTTTTAATGAAAATTATTATACTCGGCCAAAACATGCTTTTCAGCCCCTGAAAAGCACATTTTGGCCATAAAAACTGAAAATGTCCCCTGCAACCAAACGAACTGTCGGAGACACAAATCTACAATGGACATAGTGTAAAATGGTCCAATTCAAGTAAGTTATTCATTTGGCATCATTCGAAGTGATAGAAATCAAGTTTTAATGAAAATTACCATACTCGGCCAAAACATGCTTTTCAGCCCCTGAAAAGCACATTTTGGCCTTAAAAACTGAATATGTCCCCTGCAACCAAACGAACTGTCAGATATACAAATCTACAATGGACATAGTGTAAAATGGTCCAATTCAAGTAAATTATTCATTTGGCATCATTCGAAGTGATAGAAATTAAGTTTTAATGAAAATTATCATACTCGGCCAAAACATGCTTTTCAGCCTCTGAAAAGCACATTTTGGCCATAAAAATTGAAAATGTCCCCTGCAACCAAACGAACTGTCGGAGACACAAATCTACAACGGAACTTAGTGTTAAATGGTCCAATTCAAGTAAGTTATTCATTTGGCATCATTCGAAGTGATAGAAATCAAGTTTTAATGAAAATTATCATACTCGGCGAAAACATGCTTTTCAGCCCCTGAAAAGCACATTTTGGCCATAAAAACTGAATATGTCCCCTGCAACCAAACGAACTGTCAGAGACACAAATCTACAATGGACATAGTGTAAAATGGTCCAATTCAAGTAAGTTATTCATTTGGCATCATTCGAATGGATAGAAATCAAGTTTTAATGAAAATTATCATACTCTGCCAAAACGTGCTTTTCAGCCCCTGAAAAGCACATTTTGGCCTTAAAAACTGAATATGTCCCCTGCAACCAAACGAACTGTCAGAGACACAAATCTACAATGGACATAGTGTAAAATGGTCCAATTCAAGCAAATTATTCATTTGGCATCATTCGAAGTGATAGAAATCAAGTTTTAATGAAAATTATCATATTCGGCCAAAACATGCTTTTCAGCTCCTGAAAAGCACATTTTGGCCATAAAAACTGAATATGTCCCCCGCAACCAAACGAACTGTCAGAGACACAAATCTACAATGGACATAGTGTAAAATGGTCCAATTCAAGTAAGTTATTCATTTGGCATCATTCGAAGTGATAGAAATCAAGTTTTAATGAAAATTATCATACTCGGCCAAAACATGCTTTTCAGCCCCTGAAAAGCACATTTTGACAATAAAAACTGAAAATGTCCCCTGCAACCAAACGAACTGTCGGAGACACAAATCTACAATGGACATAGTGTAAAATGGTCCAATTCAAGTAAGTTATTCATTTGGCATCATTCGAAGTGATAGAAATCAAGTTTTAATGAAAATTATCATACTCGGCCAAAACATGCTTTTCAGCCCCTGAAAAGCACATTTTGGCCATAAAAACTGAATATGTCCCCTGCAACCAAACGAACTATCAGAGACACAAATCTACAATGGACATAGTGTAAAATGGTCCAATTCAAGTAAGTTATTCATTTGGCATCATTCGAATGGATATAAATCAAGTTTTAATGAAAATTATCATACTCTGCCAAAACGTGCTTTTCAGCCCCTGAAAAGCACATTTTGGCCTTAAAAACTGAATATGTCCCCTGCAACCAAACGAACTGTCAGACACACAAATCTACAATGGACATAGTGTAAAATGGTCCAATTCAAGCAAATTATTCATTTGGCATCATTCGAAGTGATAGAAATCAAGTTTTAATGAAAATTATCATATTCGGCCAAAACATGCTTTTCAGCCCCTGAAAAGCACATTTTGGCCATAAAAACTGAATATGTCCCCTGCAACCAAACGAACTGTCAGAGACACAAATCTACAATGGACATAGTGTAAAATAGTCCAATTCAAGTAAGTTATTCATTTGGCATCATTCAAATGGATAGTAATCAAGTTTTAATGAAAATTATTATACTCGGCCAAAACATGCTTTTCAGCCCCTGAAAAGCACATTTTGGCCATAAAAACTGAAAATGTCCCCTGCAACCAAACGAACTGTCAGAGATACAATTCTACAATGGACATAGTGTAAAATGGTCCAATTCAAGTAAGTTATTCATTTGGCATCATTCGAATGGATAGAAATCAAGTTTTAATGAAAATTATCATACTCTGCCAAAACGTGCTTTTCAGCCCCTGAAAAGCACATTTTGGCCATAAAAACTGAATATGTCCCCTGCAACCAAACGAACTGTCAAAGACACAAATCTACAATGGACATAGTGTAAAATGGTCCAATTCAAGTAAATTATTCATTTGGCATCATTCGAATGGATAAAAATCAAGTTTTAATGAAAATTATCATACTCTGCCAAAACGTGCTTTTCAGCCCCTGAAAAGCACATTTTGGCCATAAAAACTGAAAATGTCCCCTGCAACCAAACGAACTGTCAGAGATACAATTCTACAATGGACATAGTGTAAAATGGTCCAATTCAAGTAAGTTATTCATTTGGCATCATTCGAATGGATAGAAATCAAGTTTTAATGAAAATTATCATACTCTGCCAAAACGTGCTTTTCAGCCCCTGAAAAGCACATTTTGGCCATAAAAACTGAATATGTCCCCTGCAACCAAACGAACTGTCAAAGACACAAATCTACAATGGACATAGTGTAAAATGGTCCAATTCAAGTAAATTATTCATTTGGCATCATTCGAATGGATAAAAATCAAGTTTTAATGAAAATTATCATACTCGGCCAAAACATGCTTTTCAGCCTCTGAAAAGCAGATTTTGGCCATAAAAACTGAAAATGTCCCCTGCAACCAAATGAACTGTCAGAGACACAAATCTACAATGGACATAGTGTAAAATGGTCCAATTCAAGTAAGTTATTCATTTGGCATCATTCAAATGGATAGTAATCAAGTTTTAATGAAAATTTTTATACTCGGCCAAAACATGCTTTTCAGCCCCTGAAAAGCACATTTTGGCCATAAAAACTGAAAATGTCCCCTGCAACCAAACGAACTGTCAGAGATACAAATCTACAATGGACATAGTGTAAAATGGTCCAATTCAAGAAAATTATTCATTTGGCATCATTCGAAGTGATAGAAATTAAGTTTTAATCAAAATTATCATACTCGGCCAAAACATGCTTTTCAGCCTCTGAAAAGCACATTTTGGCCATAAAAACTGAAAATGTCCCCTGCAACCAAACGAACTGTCGGAGACACAAATCTACAATGGACATAGTGTAAAATGGTCCAATTCAAGTAAGTTATTCATTTGGCATCATTCGAAGTGATAGAAATCAAGTTTTAATGAAAATTATCATACTCGGCCAAAACATGCTTTTCAGCCCCTGAAAAGCACATTTTGGCCATAAAAACTGAATATGTCCCCTGCAACCAAACGAACTGTCAGAGACACAAATCTACAATGGACATAGTGTAAAATGGTCCAATTCAAGTAAGTTATTCATTTGGCATCATTCGAAGTGATAGAAATCAAGTTTCAATGAAAATTATCATAATCGGCCAAAACATGCTTTTCAGCCCCTGAAAAGCACATTTTGGACATAAAAACTGAATATGTCCCCTGCAACCAAACGAACTGTCAGAGACACAAATCTACAATGGACATAGTGTAAAATGGTCCAATTCAAGTAAGTTATTCATTTGGCATCATTCAAATGGATAGTAATCAAGTTTTAATGAAAATTATTATACTCGGCCAAAACATGCTTTTCAGCCCCTGAAAAGCACATTTTGGCCATAAAAACTGAAAATGTCCCCTGCAACCAAACGAACTGTCGGAGACACAAATCTACAATGGACATAGTGTAAAATGGTCCAATTCAAGTAAGTTATTCATTTGGCATCATTCGAAGTGATAGAAATCAAGTTTTAATGAAAATTACCATACTCGTCCAAAACATGCTTTTCAGCCCCTGAAAAGCACATTTTGGCCTTAAAAACTGAATATGTCCCATGCAAATAAAACGAACTGTCAGATATACAAATCTACAATGGACATAGTGTAAAATGGTCCAATTCAAGTAAGTTATTCATTTGGCATCATTCGAAGTGATAGAAATCAAGTTTTAATGAAAATTATCATACTCGGCCAAAACATGCTTTTCAGCCCCTGAAAAGCACATTTTGGCCATAAAAACTGAATATGTCCCCTGCAACCAAACGAACTGTCAGAGACACAAATCTACAATGGACATAGTGTAAAATGGTCCAATTCAAGTAAGTTATTCATTTGGCATCATTCGAATGGATAGAAATCAAGTTTTAATGAAAATTATCATACTCTGCCAAAACGTGCTTTTCAGCCCCTGAAAAGCACATTTTGGCCTTAAAAACTGAATATGTCCCCTGCAACCAAACGAACTGTCAGAGACACAAATCTACAATGGACATAGTGTAAAATGGTCCAATTCAAGCAAATTATTCATTTGGCATCATTCGAAGTGATAGAAATCAAGTTTTAATGAAAATTATCATACTCGGCCAAAACATGCTTTTCAGCCCCTGAAAAGCACATTTTGGCCATAAAAACTGAATATGTCCACTGCAACCAAACGAACTGTCAGAGACACAAATCTACAATGGACATAGTGTAAAATGGTCCAATTCAAGTAAGTTATTCATTTGGCATCATTCGAATGGATAGAAATCAAGTTTTAATGAAAATTATCATACTCTGCCAAAACGTGCTTTTCAGCCCCTGAAAAGCACATTTTGGCCATAAAAACTGAATATGTCCCCTGCAACCAAACGAACTGTCAGAGACACAAATCTACAATGGACATAGTGTAAAATGGTCCAATTCAAGTAAATTATTCATTTGGCATCATTCGAATGGATAGAAATCAAGTTTTAATGAAAATTATCATACTCTGCCAAAACGTGCTTTTCAGCCCCTGAAAAGCACATTTAGCCATTTAAATAGAAAATCACCCACCAAAACAAATGAACACCAGTGAACCCTTTCTTAATCTACACATAGTCTCGCATCACAAGTTAAAAAAGCCGTCAGTGTCTAGTCTCAAAACCTCCAAAGCAAAAGATGTGTTTAATATGGATTTAACATTTCAGAAACACCACAAATAATCTCTTTTAGCTCCATTAACCACTATTGTAAACAAATCCATAAACGAGAGTCTCTTCCCTCAACCCTGGAAGTGCTCAGTCCTCACTGGTCCTTAAATCAGGCAATCCCCACAATAACCATCAACTAAAGACCTATAAGCATCCTTCCAGCCGTCGCAAAGGTCTTGGATAAGCAGTACAACCAGGAAGTGTGTCCATAGTGGTCAAGTTTGTCATTCCGAGGTTAGTTGCCGGTGCCCTGAGCAAGCAATGGCAGGCACAAGTGAGTTTTTTCACGTTTTATGCAAGATACAGTTTTGTTTTTCTTGAATTTCATTCATAGATGTCAAAATACATTTTGTTGAGGGTTTTATCTGTTTATCTTTTCTCTATTTTGAAATATTTGACCATATCGGCCGCTTTGTCTTAAGTTATTGCATTTTTTCTGTCACCTGGACCTTGCAGTTTCGTGTATGCCAAGTCTAATTTGTGCGCATATAAGAGGTACCCTTAATTCAGTCATCATTTTTGAGCGACAAATACGCGAGAAAATACGGTAATATCCCTCAAATAGAAAATGACCCACCAAAACAACTGAACACCAGTGAACCCTTTCTTAATCTACACATAGTCTCGCATCACAAGTTGAAAAAGCCGTCAGTGTCTAGTCTCAAAACCTCCAAAGCAAAAGATGTGTTTAATATGGATTTAACATTTCAGAAGCACCACAAATAATCTCTTTTAGCTCCATTAACCACTATTGTAAACAAATCCATAAACGAGAGTCTCTTCCCTCAACCCTGGAAGTGCTCAGTCCTCACTGGTCCTTAAATCAGGCAACCCCCACAATAACCATCAACTAAAGACCTATAAGCATCCTTCCAGCCGTCGAAAAGGTCTTGGATAAGCAGTACAACCAGGAAGTGTGTCCATAGCGGTCAAGTTTGTCATTCCTAGGTTAGTTGCCGGTGCCCTGAGCAAGCGATGGCAGGCACAAGTGAGTTTTTTCACGTTTTATGCAAGATACAGTTTTATTTTTCTTGAATTTCATTCATAGATGTCAAAACACATTTTGTTGAGGGTTTTATCTGTTTATCTTTTCTCTATTTTGAAATATTTGACCGTATCGGCCGCTTTGTCTTAAGTTATTGCATTTTTTCTGTCACCTGGACCTTGCAGTTTCGTGCATGCCAAGTCTAATTTGTGCGCATATAAGAGGTACCCTTAATTCAGTCATCATTTTTGAGCGACAAATACGCGAGAAAATACGGTAATATCCCTCAAATAGAAAATCACCCACCAAAACAACTGAACACCAGTGAACCCTTTCTTAATCTACACATAGTCTCGCATCACAAGTTGAAAAAGCCGTCAGTGTCTAGTCTCAAAACCTCCAAAGAAAAACATGTGTTTAATATGGATTTAACATTTCAGAAACACCACAAATAATCTCTTTTAGCTCCACTAACCACTATTGTAAACAAATCCATAAACGAGAGTCTCTTCCCTCAACCCTGGAAGTGCTCAGTCCTCACTGGTCCTTAAATCAGGCAACCACCACAATAACCATCAACTAAAGACCTATAAGCATCCTTCCAGCCGTCGCAAAGGTCTTGGATAAGCAGTACAACCAGGAAGTGTGTCCATAGTGGTCAAGTTTGTCATTCCGAGGTTAGTTGCCGGTGCCCTGAGCAAGCAATGGCAGGCACAAGTGAGTTTTTTCACGTTTTATGCAAGATACAGTTTTGTTTTTCTTGAATTTCATTCATAGATGTCAAAATACATTTTGTTGAGGGTTTTATCTGTTTATCTTTTCTCTATTTTGAAATATTTGACCGTATCGGCCGCTTTGTCTTAAGTTATTGCATTTTTTCTGTCACCTGGACCTTGCAGTTTCGTGTATGCCAAGTCTAATTTGTGCGCATATAAGAGGTACCCTTAATTCAGTCATCATTTTTGAGCGACAAATACGCGAGAAAATACAGTAATATCCCTCAAATAGAAAATCACCCACCAAAACAACTGAACACCAGTGAACCCTTTCTTAATCTACACATAGTCTCGCATCACAAGTTGAAAAAGCCGTCAGTGTCTAGTCTCAAAACCTCCAAAGCAAAAGATTTGTTTAATATGGATTTAACATTTCAGAAACACCACAAATAATCTCTTTTAGCTCCATTAACCACTATTGTAAACAAATCCATAAACGAGAGTCTCTTCCCTCAACCCTGGAAGTGCTCAGTCCTCACTGGTCCTTAAATCAGGCAACCCCCACAATAACCATCAACTAAAGACCTATAAGCATCCTTCCAGCCGTCGAAAAGGTCTTGGATAAGCAGTACAACCAGGAAGTGTGTCCATAGCGGTCAAGTTTGTCATTCCTAGGTTAGTTGCCGGTGCCCTGAGCAAGCAATGGCAGGCACAAGTGAGTTTTTTCACGTTTTATGCAAGATACAGTTTTGTTTTTCTTGAATTTCATTCATAGATGTCAAAATACATTTTGTTGAGGGTTTTATCTGTTTATCTTTTCTCTATTTTGAAATATTTGACCGTATCGGCCGCTTTGTCTTAAGTTATTGCATTTTTTCTGTCACCTGGACCTTGCAGTTTCGTGTATGCCAAGTCTAATTTGTGCGCATATAAGAGGTACCCTTAATTCAGTCATCATTTTTGAGCGACAAATACGCGAGAAAATACAGTAATATCCCTCAAATAGAAAATCACCCACCAAAACAACTGAACACCAGTGAACCCTTTCTTAATCTACACATAGTCTCGCATCACAAGTTGAAAAAGCCGTCAGTGTCTAGTCTCAAAACCTCCAAAGCAAAAGATGTGTTTAATATGGATTTAACATTTCAGAAACACCACAAATAATCTCTTTTAGCTCCATTAACCACTATTGTAAACAAATCCATAAACGAGAGTCTCTTCCCTCAACCCTGGAAGTGCTCAGTCCTCACTGGTCCTTAAATCAGGCAACCCCCACAATAACCATCAACTAAAGACCTATAAGCATCCTTCCAGCCGTCGAAAAGGTCTTGGATAAGCAGTACAACCAGGAAGTGTGTCCATAGCGGTCAAGTTTGTCATTCCTAGGTTAGTTGCCGGTGCCCTGAGCAAGCGATGGCAGGCACAAGTGAGTTTTTTCACGTTTTATGCAAGATACAGTTTTATTTTTCTTGAATTTCATTCATAGATGTCAAAACACATTTTGTTGAGGGTTTTATCTGTTTATCTTTTCTCTATTTTGAAATATTTGACCGTATCGGCCGCTTTGTCTTAAGTTATTGCATTTTTTCTGTCACCTGGACCTTGCAGTTTCGTGCATGCCAAGTCTAATTTGTGCGCATATAAGAGGTACCCTTAATTCAGTCATCATTTTTGAGCGACAAATACGCGAGAAAATACGGTAATATCCCTCAAATAGAAAATCACCCACCAAAACAACTGAACACCAGTGAACCCTTTCTTAATCTACACATAGTCTCGCATCACAAGTTGAAAAAGCCGTCAGTGTCTAGTCTCAAAACCTCCAAAGAAAAACATGTGTTTAATATGGATTTAACATTTCAGAAACACCACAAATAATCTCTTTTAGCTCCACTAACCACTATTGTAAACAAATCCATAAACGAGAGTCTCTTCCCTCAACCCTGGAAGTGCTCAGTCCTCACTGGTCCTTAAATCAGGCAACCACCACAATAACCATCAACTAAAGACCTATAAGCATCCTTCCAGCCGTCGCAAAGGTCTTGGATAAGCAGTACAACCAGGAAGTGTGTCCATAGTGGTCAAGTTTGTCATTCCGAGGTTAGTTGCCGGTGCCCTGAGCAAGCAATGGCAGGCACAAGTGAGTTTTTTCACGTTTTATGCAAGATACAGTTTTGTTTTTCTTGAATTTCATTCATAGATGTCAAAATACATTTTGTTGAGGGTTTTATCTGTTTATCTTTTCTCTATTTTGAAATATTTGACCGTATCGGCCGCTTTGTCTTAAGTTATTGCATTTTTTCTGTCACCTGGACCTTGCAGTTTCGTGTATGCCAAGTCTAATTTGTGCGCATATAAGAGGTACCCTTAATTCAGTCATCATTTTTGAGCGACAAATACGCGAGAAAATACAGTAATATCCCTCAAATAGAAAATCACCCACCAAAACAACTGAACACCAGTGAACCCTTTCTTAATCTACACATAGTCTCGCATCACAAGTTGAAAAAGCCGTCAGTGTCTAGTCTCAAAACCTCCAAAGCAAAAGATTTGTTTAATATGGATTTAACATTTCAGAAACACCACAAATAATCTCTTTTAGCTCCATTAACCACTATTGTAAACAAATCCATAAACGAGAGTCTCTTCCCTCAACCCTGGAAGTGCTCAGTCCTCACTGGTCCTTAAATCAGGCAACCCCCACAATAACCATCAACTAAAGACCTATAAGCATCCTTCCAGCCGTCGAAAAGGTCTTGGATAAGCAGTACAACCAGGAAGTGTGTCCATAGCGGTCAAGTTTGTCATTCCTAGGTTAGTTGCCGGTGCCCTGAGCAAGCAATGGCAGGCACAAGTGAGTTTTTTCACGTTTTATGCAAGATACAGTTTTGTTTTTCTTGAATTTCATTCATAGATGTCAAAATACATTTTGTTGAGGGTTTTATCTGTTTATCTTTTCTCTATTTTGAAATATTTGACCGTATCGGCCGCTTTGTCTTAAGTTATTGCATTTTTTCTGTCACCTGGACCTTGCAGTTTCGTGTATGCCAAGTCTAATTTGTGCGCATATAAGAGGTACCCTTAATTCAGTCATCATTTTTGAGCGACAAATACGCGAGAAAATACAGTAATATCCCTCAAATAGAAAATCACCCACCAAAACAACTGAACACCAGTGAACCCTTTCTTAATCTACACATAGTCTCGCATCACAAGTTGAAAAAGCCGTCAGTGTCTAGTCTCAAAACCTCCAAAGAAAAAGATGTGCTTAATATGGATTTAACATTTCAGAAATACCACAAATAATCTCTTTTAGCTCCATTAATCACTATTGTAAACAAATCCATAAACGAGAGTATCTTCCTTCAACCCTGGAAGTGCTCAGTCTTCATTGGTCCTTAAATCAGGCAACCCCCACAATAACCATCAACTAAAGACCTATAAGCATCCTTCCAGCCGTCGAAAAGGTCTTGGATAAGCAGTACAACCAGGAAGTGTGTCCATAGCGGTCAAGTTTGTCATTCCTAGGTTAGTTGCCGGTGCCCTGAGCAAGCGATGGCAGGCACAAGTGAGTTTTTTCACGTTTTATGCAAGATACAGTTTAGTTTTTCTTGAATTTCATTCATAGATGTCAAAATACATTTTGTTGAGGGTTTTATCTGTTTATCTTTTCTCTATTTTGAAATATTTGACCGTATCGGCCGCTTTGTCTTAAGTTATATCATTTTTTCTGTCACCTGGACCTTGCAGTTTCGTGTATGCCAAGTCTAATTTGTGCGCATATAAGAGGTACCCTTAATTAAGTCATCATTTTTGAGCGACAAATACGCGAGAAAATACGGTAATATCCCTCAAATAGAAAATCACCCACCAAAACAACTGAACACCAGTGAACCCTTTCTTAATCTACACATAGTCTCGCATCACAAGTTGAAAAAGCCGTCAGTGTCTAGTCTCAAAACCTCCAAAGCAAAAGATGTGTTTAATATGGATTTAACATTTCAGAAATACCACAAATAATCTCTTTTAGCTCCATTAACCACTATTGTAAACAAATCCATAAACGAGAGTCTCTTCCCTCAACCCTGGAAGTGCTCAGTCCTCACTGGTCCTTAAATCAGACAACCCCCACAATAACCATCAACTAAAGACCTATAAGCATCCTTCCAGCCGTCGCAAAGGTCTTGGATAAGCAGTACAACCAGGAAGTGTGTCCATAGTGGTCAAGTTTGTCATTCCGAGGTTAGTTGCCGGTGCCCTGAGCAAGCAATGGCAGGCACAAGTGAGTTTTTTCACGTTTTATGCAAGATACAGTTTAGTTTTTCTTGAATTTCATTCATAGATGTCAAAATACATTTTGTTGAGGGTTTTATCTGTTTATCTTTTCTCTATTTTGAAATATTTGACCGTATCGGCCGCTTTGTCTTAAGTTATATCATTTTTTCTGTCACCTGGACCTTGCAGTTTCGTGTATGCCAAGTCTAATTTGTGCGCATATAAGAGGTACCCTTAATTAAGTCATCATTTTTGAGCGACAAATACGCGAGAAAATACGGTAATATCCCTCAAATAGAAAATCACCCACCAAAACAACTGAACACCAGTGAACCCTTTCTTAATCTACACATAGTCTCGCATCACAAGTTGAAAAAGCCGTCAGTGTCTAGTCTCAAAACCTCCAAAGCAAAAGATGTGTTTAATATGGATTTAACATTTCAGAAATACCACAAATAATCTCTTTTAGCTCCATTAACCACTATTGTAAACAAATCCATAAACGAGAGTCTCTTCCCTCAACCCTGGAAGTGCTCAGTCCTCACTGGTCCTTAAATCAGACAACCCCCACAATAACCATCAACTAAAGACCTATAAGCATCCTTCCAGCCGTCGCAAAGGTCTTGGATAAGCAGTACAACCAGGAAGTGTGTCCATAGTGGTCAAGTTTGTCATTCCGAGGTTAGTTGCCGGTGCCCTGAGCAAGCAATGGCAGGCACAAGTGAGTTTTTTCACGTTTTATGCAAGATACAGTTTTGTTTTTCTTGAATTTCATTCATAGATGTCAAAATACATTTTGTTGAGGGTTTTATCTGTTTATCTTTTCTCTATTTTGAAATATTTGACCGTATCGGCCGCTTTGTCTTAAGTTATTGCATTTTTTCTGTCACCTGGACCTTGCAGTTTCGTGTATGCCAAGTCTAATTTGTGCGCATATAAGAGGTACCCTTAATTAAGTCATCATTTTTGAGCGACAAATACGCGAGAAAATACGGTAATATCCCTCAAATAGAAAATCACCCACCAAAACAACTGAACACCAGTGAACCCTTTCTTAATCTACACATAGTCTCGAATCACAAGTTGAAAAAGCCGTCAGTGTCTAGTCTCAAAACCTCCAAAGCAAAAGATGTGTTTAATATGGATTTAACATTTCAGAAACACCACAAATAATCTCTTTTAGCTCCATTAACCACTATTGTAAACAAATCCATAAACGAGAGTCTCTTCCTTCAACCCTGGAAGTGCTCAGTCCTCACTGGTCCTTAAATCAGGCAACCCCCACAATAACCATCAACTAAAGACCTATAAGCATCCTTCCAGCCGTCGAAAAGGTCTTGGATAAGCAGTACAACCAGGAAGTGTGTCCATAGCGGTCAAGTTTGTCATTCCTAGGTTAGTTGCCGGTGCCCTGAGCAAGCGATGGCAGGCACAAGTGAGTTTTTTCACGTTTTATGCAAGATACAGTTTAGTTTTTCTTGAATTTCATTCATAGATGTCAAAATACATTTTGTTGAGGGTTTTATCTGTTTATCTTTTCTCTATTTTGAAATATTTGACCGTATCGGCCGCTTTGTCTTAAGTTATTGCATTTTTTCTGTCACCTGGACCTTGCAGTTTCGTGTATGCCAAGTCTAATTTGTGCGCATATAAGAGGTACCCTTAATTAAGTCATCATTTTTGAGCGACAAATACGCGAGAAAATACGGTAATATCCCTCAAATAGAAAATCACCCACCAAAACAACTGAACACCAGTGAACCCTTTCTTAATCTACACAGTCTCGCATCACAAGTTGAAAAAGCCGTCAGTGTCTAGTCTCAAAACCTCCAAAGCAAAAGATGTGTTTAATATGGATTTAACATTTCAGAAACACCACAAATAATCTCTTTTAGCTCCATTAACCACTATTGTAAACAAATCCATAAACGAGAGTCTCTTCCCTCAACCCTGGAAGTGCTCAGTCCTCACTGGTCCTTAAATCAGGCAACCCCCACAATAACCATCAACTAAAGACCTATAAGCATCCTTCCAGCCGTCGCAAAGGTCTTGGATAAGCAGTACAACCAGGAAGTGTGTCCATAGTGGTCAAGTTTGTCATTCCGAGGTTAGTTGCCGGTGCCCTGAGCAAGCAATGGCAGGCACAAGTGAGTTTTTTCACGTTTTATGCAAGATACAGTTTTGTTTTTCTTGAATTTCATTCATAGATGTCAAAATACATTTTGTTGAGGGTTTTATCTGTTTATCTTTTCTCTATTTTGAAATATTTGACCGTATCGGCCGCTTTGTCTTAAGTTATTGCATTTTTTCTGTCACCTGGACCTTGCAGTTTCGTGTATGCCAAGTCTAATTTGTGCGCATATAAGAGGTACCCTTAATTCAGTCATCATTTTTGAGCGACAAATACGCGAGAAAATACAGTAATATCCCTCAAATAGAAAATCACCCACCAAAACAACTGAACACCAGTGAACCCTTTCTTAATCTACACATAGTCTCGCATCACAAGTTGAAAAAGCCGTCAGTGTCTAGTCTCAAAACCTCCAAAGAAAAAGATGTGTTTAATATGGATTTAACATTTCAGAAACACCACAAATAATCTCTTTTAGCTCCACTAACCACTATTGTAAACAAATCCATAAACGAGAGTCTCTTCCCTCAACCCTGGAAGTGCTCAGTCCTCACTGGTCCTTAAATCAGGCAACCCCCACAATAACCATCAACTAAAGACCTATAAGCATCCTTCCAGCCGTCGCAAAGGTCTTGGATAAGCAGTACAACCAGGAAGTGTGTCCATAGTGGTCAAGTTTGTCATTCCGAGGTTAGTTGCCGGTGCCCTGAGCAAGCAATGGCAGGCACAAGTGAGTTTTTTCACGTTTTATGCAAGATACAGTTTTGTTTTTCTTGAATTTCATTCATAGATGTCAAAATACATTTTGTTGAGGGTTTTATCTGTTTATCTTTTCTCTATTTTGAAATATTTGACCGTATACGGCCGCTTTGTCTTAAGTTATTGCATTTTTTCTGTCACCTGGACCTTGCAGTTTCGTGTATGCCAAGTCTAATTTGTGCGCATATAAGAGGTACCCTTAATTCAGTCATCATTTTTGAGCGACAAATACGCGAGAAAATACGGTAACATCCCTCAAATAGAAAATCACCCACCAAAACAACTGAACACCAGTGAACCCTTTCTTAATCTACACATAGTCTCGCATCACAAGTTGAAAAAGCCGTCAGTGTCTAGTCTCAAAACCTCCAAAGCAAAAGATGTGTTTAATATGGATTTAACATTTCAGAAGCACCACAAATAATCTCTTTTAGCTCCATTAACCACTATTGTAAACAAATCCATAAACGAGAGTCTCTTCCCTCAACCCTGGAAGTGCTCAGTCCTCACTGGTCCTTAAATCAGGCAACCCCCACAATAACCATCAACTAAAGACCTATAAGCATCCTTCCAGCCGTCGAAAAGGTCTTGGATAAGCAGTACAACCAGGAAGTGTGTCCATAGCGGTCAAGTTTGTCATTCCTAGGTTAGTTGCCGGTGCCCTGAGCAAGCGATGGCAGGCACAAGTTTGTTTTTTCACGTTTTATGCAAGATACAGTTTTGTTTTTCTTGAATTTCATTCATAGATGTCAAAATACATTTTGTTGAGGGTTTTATCTGTTTATCTTTTCTCTATTTTGAAATATTTGACCGTATCGGCCGCTTTGTCTTAAGTTATTGCATTTTTTCTGTCACCTGGACCTTGCAGTTTCGTGTATGCCAAGTCTAATTTGTGCGCATATAAGAGGTACCCTTAATTCAGTCATCATTTTTGAGCGACAAATACGCGAGAAAATACGGTAATATCCTTCAAATAGAAAATCACCCACCAAAACAACTGAACACCAGTGAACCCTTTCTTAATCTACACATAGTCTC
Organism: Stigmatopora argus; assembly: GCF_051989625.1. NCBI lineage: Eukaryota > Metazoa > Chordata > Actinopteri > Syngnathiformes > Syngnathidae > Stigmatopora > Stigmatopora argus. Next base: position 935,835 of record NC_135403.1, read on the forward strand.
GCATCACAAGTTGAAAAAGCCGTCAGTGTCTAGTCTCAAAAACCTCCAAAGCAAAAGATGTGTTTAATATGGATTTAACATTTCAGAAACACCACAAATAATCTCTTTTAGCTCCATTAACCACTATTGTAAACAAATCCATAAACGAGTCTCTTCCTTCAACCCTGGAAGTGCTCAGTCCTCACTGGTCCTTAAATCAGGCAACCCCCACAATAACCATCAACTAAAGACCTATAAGCATCCTTCCAGCCGTCGCAAAGGTCTTGGATAAGCAGTACAACCAGGAAGTGTGTCCATAGTGGTCAAATTTGTCATTCCGAGGTTAGTTGCCGGTGCCCTGAGCAAGCAATGGCAGGCACAAGTGAGTTTTTTCACGTTTTATGCAAGATACAGTTTTGTTTTTCTTGAATTTCATTCATAGATGTGTTAGACGTATAGTTTTAGCACCTAACCATAATTCCTTAACTCAGTCTAATCCCGTCCAACAATTTGTGCGTGTTCAGCATCGAAGGAAGAGAACAGGGTATGCGCGTTACTCCACAGATGATTTATTCCAGATATTGATCCTTACAGAGCTCCGGGTCCCTTTCCCAAATATAAAACCAGCTGAGCATCGCCCTGCTTCAGTGGAGGATGAAAGAGACTAAAGTCCAAACCCGCGTTTGCCCAATTATAGTATAACACAGATGAATATTCATTCGCTGAGTTTAATGATATGTGGACTGTCCCACGACGTTCTGCGGGGGTGTCCTCTCCTAGAATCTGCTTGTCCTTGAATCCACATGGCATGGTCGCCCTCTCCGCAGGAATTCCTTTGTGTCTGGTATCATCTGGACCATCGCCCTCTCCGTGGGGATCCCTTTGTCCCTGATTTCATCTGGACCACTCATCACCTGGGACCACTTATCACCTGGACCACACCTTAAAGCAGAAACTCAAACAAAAGACCTTTTGTTCATTATGATTGAGTTGAGAACAATAGTTTTAATCCTACTGTGGTACTATATCAAAATGAAACAGCTACCATAAAATGAAAGAGTAAAATATGTCATATTCTTCATTCCCTCTCTTGGTCTCCCAAAAGAGACCATACCGACAAACAACACACAAGTTAGTAAGAAGCAAAACTAAGAAGCACTACATTAGTATAAGAAAAGAAACAAAGAAGCATCACATTAGTGTACCCATGAACACAAGCTCGGCGGTGGTTTGCAGAGGGATCAGTTTAGAGCAATTGAGTATACTGACCTTTCGGATCTGGTCCCACTGCCCTATCGATCAAACGAACAACCAGAGTACGAGCCATGGGGATGAGGCAACATCCACAAAGACTAAGTAAAGTCGTGAAAACAACAACAGATATGAAGACATTTCCCATCAAACCTTTCCAGGTACCGAACTGATCCATCCATCGGTCCCAGATTGAGTCACCCACACCTGAATGGTCTGCCATCTTATTAGTCAGGGTTCGGAGGCCTTCCAATGCCAAATTAGAAGACCTCTGAATCCTGCTGAGACCCATCCAGGCGGGTGTTGCTCTCTTGTTGCGATGCAAAATATCCTTCAGGTTTGAAGGCAATTGTACTGCAGCTGTGAGATTCACTGGGGAAACAGAAACCGGAAGCAACAAAGACACCAAAGAGCACACACCAGAAGCATTTGTGGGTAATCTATCATACAACTTATTGCTTCCACACCATAACCAGGAGTTCCGCTCGGGATAAGGACTGTGGTACCGGAAAAGACATTTAATACACACCAATCAGACTGAATGCTTCCCAATGATTTTCCAGTCCCCTTTAATTTGAGACAGGTAAAATTTTGTCGTGCTACTGCTTTATCAAAAATTGGTTTCTCTTTATCCTCTTGGGCAAGTGGGAATATCGAATCGTACTTAGAACAATTGAATTTCGGGTTATTGTTTTTTAGAAGGTCCACAATACATTCATTTTCGACTGGGGCCGAAACAATACGGAGTACGGGTCGAGCACCCATACACGAGGCAATCATCTTGGGTTTTGCTGGCAGCTTGCTCTGCCATTAACAGCCAATTGTTAGATCCTGCCGTAATACCTGTAATCATTCTAAACCAATTTAGGGGACACGATTGACGGAGTCACCTTGCCAGTTTTCGCCTGAGTAGACTAGGTTTACACATCCCCACTGGCCACCATGGATCGGTATCCGAGGACCACACACAGGGTTAGGAAGCTAGTGGTGTCTCATCTGTTGGAGATTGCGGTGTCATTAGAGCCACATCCGTCTGATTGAAGATCGCCAAACAGGAGTATGACATACACGTGGAGCGCTCCTTCAAAAAATAACGAGAGAAAAATTAAAACAATAATAAGCCAAAACATCCTGTACACCACTTCCCTCTCTTGGACTGGGATAAGCCCAGTCCAGAACAGGAACTATGTCCAGGAACTATGTGTCATGTTTAGATGTAAGTGACCTGTCCCCGGGAGAATCAAAGGCCGCCTTTGGAGGATCCTGTGGTGGAGTGTGTGGTTATGGGTTACATGGATCAACGGCTCCAATTTGGGAACAATGAAACCACTTCTGTCCCTTATGTTCAAGTTGAACCGCCTTTGATGTACGAGCAGACACTTTGAAAGGACACCTGTCCACCTGGGCTCCGACCACTTCCTGGATAGAACCTTGAGAAAAATGTGGGTTGAGACTGTGGGTGATCACGTGCAGCTGCAGCCGCCTCCTTTATCTGTGAAGAAATACTAGATACCAGAGAATGCAATTGAGACCAATATGCTGCATGTGAGAGATCGGGTAATGGAACCTCTTCATATGGGGTGATGGAGGAACTAGGACCGGGCATCAGCCGGCCCGTAAGTAATTCAAATGGGGCAAAATTTGTGGTTTTGTTTATGGTTTGACGAATCGAGAGTAGAGCCAATGGGAGGGCTTGAACCCACGACCTTTTGGTGCCGTACATTATTTTGCCAATTTCTCTTTCCTGTAATTACACCAATTAACTAATCATACTAAAAATAGGAAAAATGCAAAAAGCAAACCAGGCTGCCTTCTCAGGAAAACAGCTTTCCCGTTCTCTGCAACAGCCACACTCATATCCTGGGTTGCTCTCCATGTTTCCTGTTGAAAAGCACAATCTCCCTCTGCCAACCCAAATTTAATGTGTTTCTTTAAAGTTCTTTCTTTTATGCAGACATATGATTAGCCTCATCCTCCAGTTCCAATCGTGTAGTGAATAATGGCATCTGGTACATTCCACCAAATTGGATTTCCATATTTTTCCGGAACTAAACATGGAAACTCTTGTCAATTCAGTCAATGTTTCTATTAACACAATTTGGATGCCATTATCACAATAAATCAATAGTACTTTGGAATTTGGTATCAAACACATGTTTTTTCAGTGCTCCTAAATTTTGCATAGCAGATTTGTTTCTCCACTTCAAATTTCACATTTGGAGTACTGCTGCTTTTACCATTAAAATTTCATTTGACTAAACAATTTTCCATAATTTTCATCAAAAATTGATTTCAAATTTCTAAATCATTTTCCACCTTGATATCTGATTGATTATATCTTGATGGTCGGCCAATTAGAAACACAAAAAGACAAACAAACAACCATTCATTTACACTCAGTGGTCTGCAATTTTTTAGACATTCTCATAGTCATTCATTCTTACGACTCACGCTAAAGCATATTTCATCTGTTGATGAGCAAAACAATGAATTATCATCCGTGCACTGATGACAAGTCATGATGTTTATTGCATCTCAGCGAAATTATGCCTATCCTAAATTAATTATTTTATCTAAACTTGCCAGCTACAATTTACCTAATAATTTGGATCAATGCCATTTCTGCATTGTCTTCATGTTTGACATCATTAATAATTTGGATGATTCTTAATACTTGTCTAAATCGCAAATCACTCTCATATTGCTAAAACCAATAGCTAAAGCTCTGGCTGAATTCCTATCCGCTCTAAGAAGGCGGTTTTATTTAAAATAAGAGCCATTTTCTGTGCTCACTGTTACCTCAATTAAAATTTAGGGAAAATAACCTTTCACTGTGCATTTTCTAATATAAATTTCAGTGTTTAATAGAGGACCCATAATTTGTCACTAATATATCCCAATTGGGCGACCCCCTCTTTTTGTTTGTCGGGTGAGGGGTGTGCGCATCTGTGAAGGGGTGCTGGCCATGACCACCGGACCGAGCCGGCGAGCCTCATGACCAGGAGACAGAGCCAAAGTCTTTCAACTGCCAGGGTGCTCCAAGAACCCTCTGAAAACGGTCTTGATAGACTAAATCATCCTCCATGTCATAAAACAACGTACAATGAAAACTATCCATGGATGGTTGCTAAGGCCGGAGCCAGCCAATGAATGATTTCCACCGGTGATCTACAGACAACAGTCCCCCAGTGGCCGGAGTTTCAGGCTCAAGACGTGACCTATAGATTGTCCACCACTGTCCACATGTTCATATTGGTTGTGAACACGGAATCTTTGCATCATTTGGTAAAGTCACTGTGAGGCCATTCAGTCCAAATAAGATGGTAGCTCCAATAGACATCAACAAGTCTCTTCCCATCAAATTCATAATATTGTCCAGGTGACTGGGCCGGCTGCTGCGGCCGCCATGGTCTGCCAGTGCCTCGTCCTCCCCCACGCGTAGGCCGCTGTTGCTGTAGTGGGCCATACTGCTGTGCTTGGGGTTGCCATGGGAACAGTTGTTGCGGTTGCCGTTGTTGACTGGGGCAATCACATCTCCAGTGTCCAATACAAAAAAGTTGCCTTGTTGGCCCTGTCCCGAGTACCTTCTTCCCCGGCCACCAGAGAAACCACGCCAGCGACCCCCGTATCGACCATGTAACTGACCATCTCGGGCCCCACCACATTCCTGGCAATTTGGAAAGTTGGAGTTTCAACACAGTAGAGATCAAAGGTTCTGGAACACCCTCGACAATAGCCGCTATATGGCCCGTCTCGTGTCAAGCGCACAACTCTGTCCACCTCATCAATGCCAGGAGCCTCCTCCGCCATGAACTTCCTCCCCTCACCAGAGGGGGGGGGTTATTTAGTGCAATATCTCTAAGTACCATATATCACTATATCACGCCTCCTCCTAATCACCTCCCTCCGCTTTTTTTTTATTTTTTATTTTTTAGTTCTGCCTTAGCTGTGATGTCATGCTCCTTTTTTCAACGCTACGGACAAACGCTTTTGACCTGTACAATGTAAATTTCCTTTCAACGTACAAAATTATTTCTCCAACTCACATTTAATTTAGCTTGTCTTTGAAAACCTGTGCCTCTACATTTCCATACAAACTCATCAATTCATTCCATTCCATTCTCATTCAGCATCTTTCTCCCCATTCCTCTCAAAACGCACACACACGCACACGCACGCACGCACACACACACACACACACACTCCATTCTATCCCAAGCCCTCTCAACATTCCTCCTAACACACACATTTTCAACCTCTCCTCGCATTTTTACCAACGCAGTCATCACAAATCACCGGTTAAATTTAGAATTTGAGTATATTCAATTCTAGGAATCAAGAAATTTAGAATTTTATTAGGATCGATCTAAGAATAAAACCTCTGTGGACCCAGTCGTTTCCCTGCCGAAGACTTATTTTAATACGACCGTTTAGGAATCCCCGATTCCTTTATTTCAATCACAGTAATGTTCCCTGAACAAATACTTTAAATATCACGCCCCCGGCGCGCTTCGAAGTCCTGGACTTCGGCGGGGTGTCCCTGACGACCCCTAAAAAATGTTCCCCGAACAAATACCTTAAGAATCCCAGATTCTTTACCTACTACAGGTATCCTGAAATCCCTGATTTCAATATAATCACGACAATGTTCCTCGAACAAATACTCGGACTATATAAGTGAAATTTCTACTGCGACTTCTCAGTAATTTAAACAATCCAATAGCAGAATTTTGACATTATAGAAACAGGAATTCTATACAATTTGTTGAGGGTTTTATCTGTTTATCTTTTCTCTATTTTGAAATATTTGACCGTATCGGCCGCTTTGTCTTAAGTTATTGCATTTTTTCTGTCACCTGGACCTTGCAGTTTCGTGTATGCCAAGTCTAATTTGTGCGCATATAAGAGGTACCCTTAATTCAGTCATCATTTTTGAGCGACAAATACGCGAGAAAATACAGTAATATCCCTCAAATAGAAAATCACCCACCAAAACAACTGAACACCAGTGAACCCTTTCTTAATCTACACATAGTCTCGCATCACAAGTTGAAAAAGCCGTCAGTGTCTAGTCTCAAAACCTCCAAAGAAAAAGATGTGTTTAATATGGATTTAACATTTCAGAAACACCACAAATAATCTCTTTTAGCTCCACTAACCACTATTGTAAACAAATCCATAAACGAGAGTCTCTTCCCTCAACCCTGGAAGTGCTCAGTCCTCACTGGTCCTTAAATCAGGCAACCCCCACAATAACCATCAACTAAAGACCTATAAGCATCCTTCCAGCCGTCGCAAAGGTCTTGGATAAGCAGTACAACCAGGAAGTGTGTCCATAGTGGTCAAGTTTGTCATTCCGAGGTTAGTTTCCGGTGCCCTGAGCAAGCAATGGCAGGCACAAGTGAGTTTTTTCACGTTTTATGCAAGATACAGTTTTGTTTTTCTTGAATTTCATTCATAGATGTCAAAATACATTTTGTTGAGGGTTTTATCTGTTTATCTTTTCTCTATTTTGAAATATTTGACCGTAACGGCCGCTTTGTCTTAAGTTATTGCAATTTTTCTGTCACCTGGACCTTGCAGTTTCGTGTATGCCAAGTCTAATTTGTGCGCATATAAGAGGTACCCTTAATTCAGTCATCATTTTTGAACAACAAATACGCGAGAAAATACGGTAATATCCCTCAAATAGAAAATCACCCACCAAAACAACTGAACACCAGTGAACCCTTTCTTTATCTACACATAGTCTCGCATCACAAGTTGAAAAAGCCGTCAGTGTCTAGTCTCAAAACCTCCAAAGCAAAAGATGTGTTTAATATGGATTTAACATTTCAGAAGCACCACAAATAATCTCTTTTAGCTCCATTAACCACTATTGTAAACAAATCCATAAATGAGAGTCTCTTCCCTCAACCCTGGAAGTGCTCAGTCCTCACTGGTCCTTAAATCAGGCAACCGCCACAATAACCATCAACTAAAGACCTATAAGCATCCTTCCAGCCGTCGCAAAGGTCTTGGATAAGCAGTACAACCAGGAAGTGTGTCCATAGTGGTCAAGTTTCTCATTCCGAGGTTAGTTGCCGGTGCCCTGAGCAAGCAATGGCAGGCACAAGTGAGTTTTTTCACGTTTTATGCAAGATACAGTTTTTTTTTTCTTGAATTTCATTCATAGATGTCAAAATACATTTTGTTGAGGGTTTTATCTGTTTATCTTTTCTCTATTTTGAAATATTTGACCGTATCGGCCGCTTTGTCTAAAGTTATTGCATTTTTTCTGTCACCTGGACCTTGCAGTTTCGTGTATGCCAAGTCTAATTTGTGCGCATATAAGAGGTACCCTTAATTCAGTCATCATTTTTGAGCGACAAATACGCGAGAAAATACGGTAATATCCCTCAAATAGAAAATCACCCACCAAAACAACTGAACACCAGTGAACCCTTTCTTAATCTACACATAGTCTCGCATCACAAGTTGAAAAAGCCGTCAGTGTCTAGTCTCAAAACCTCCAAAGCAAAAGATGTTTAATATGGATTTAACATTTCAGAAACACCACAAATAATCTCTTTTAGCTCCATTAACCACTATTGTAAACAAATCCATAAACGAGAGTCTCTTCCCTCAACCCTGGAAGTGCTCAGTCCTCACTGGTCCTTAAATCAGGCAACCCCCACAATAACCATCAACTAAAGACCTATAAGCATCCTTCCAGCCGTATAAGCAGTACAACCAGGAAGTGTGTCCATAGTGGTCAAGTTTGTCATTCCGAGGTTAGTTTCCGGTGCCCTGAGCAAGCAATGGCAGGCACAAGTGAGTTTTTTCACGTTTTATGCAAGATACAGTTTTGTTTTTCTTGAATTTCATTCATAGATGTCAAAATACATTTTGTTGAGGGTTTTATCTGTTTATCTTTTCTCTATTTTGAAATATTTGACCGTAACGGCCGCTTTGTCTTAAGTTATTGCAATTTTTCTGTCACCTGGACCTTGCAGTTTCGTGTATGCCAAGTCTAATTTGTGCGCATATAAGAGGTACCCTTAATTCAGTCATCATTTTTGAACAACAAATACGCGAGAAAATACGGTAATATCCCTCAAATAGAAAATCACCCACCAAAACAACTGAACACCAGTGAACCCTTTCTTTATCTACACATAGTCTCGCATCACAAGTTGAAAAAGCCGTCAGTGTCTAGTCTCAAAACCTCCAAAGCAAAAGATGTTTAATATGGATTTAACATTTCAGAAACACCACAAATAATCTCTTTTAGCTCCATTAACCACTATTGTAAACAAATCCATAAACGAGAGTCTCTTCCCTCAACCCTGGAAGTGCTCAGTCCTCACTGGTCCTTAAATCAGGCAACCCCCACAATAACCATCAACTAAAGACCTATAAGCATCCTTCCAGCCGTATAAGCAGTACAACCAGGAAGTGTGTCCATAGTGGTCAAGTTTGTCATTCTGAGGTTAGTTTCCGGTGCCCTGAGCAAGCAATGGCAGGCACAAGTGAGTTTTTTCACGTTTTATGCAAGATACAGTTTTGTTTTTCTTGAATTTCATTCATAGATGTCAAAATACATTTTGTTGAGGGTTTTATCTGTTTATCTTTTCTCTATTTTGAAATATTTGACCGTAACGGCCGCTTTGTCTTAAGTTATTGCAATTTTTCTGTCACCTGGACCTTGCAGTTTCGTGTATGCCAAGTCTAATTTGTGCGCATATAAGAGGTACCCTTAATTCAGTCATCATTTTTGAACAACAAATACGCGAGAAAATACGGTAATATCCCTCAAATAGAAAATCACCCACCAAAACAACTGAACACCAGTGAACCCTTTCTTTATCTACACATAGTCTCGCATCACAAGTTGAAAAAGCCGTCAGTGTCTAGTCTCAAAACCTCCAAAGCAAAAGATGTGTTTAATATGGATTTAACATTTCAGAAGCACCACAAATAATCTCTTTTAGCTCCATTAACCACTATTGTAAACAAATCCATAAACGAGAGTCTCTTCCCTCAACCCTGGAAGTGCTCAGTCCTCACTGGTCCTTAAATCAGGCAACCCCCACAATAACCATCAACTAAAGACCTATAAGCATCCTTCCAGCCGTCGCAAAGGTCTTGGATAAGCAGTACAACCAGGAAGTGTGTCCATAGTGGTCAAGTTTCTCATTCCGAGGTTAGTTGCCTGTGCCCTGAGCAAGCAATGGCAGGCACAAGTGAGTTTTTTCACGTTTTATGCAAGATACAGTTTTGTTTTTCTTGAATTTCATTCATAGATGTCAAAATACATTTTGTTGAGGGTTTTATCTGTTTATCTTTTCTCTATTTTGAAATATTTGACCGTATCGGCGGCTTTGTCTAAAGTTATTGCATTTTTTCTGTCACCTGGACCTTGCAGTTTCGTGTATGCCAAGTCTAATTTGTGCGCATATAAGAGGTACCCTTAATTCAGTCATCATTTTTGAGCGACAAATACGCGAGAAAATACGGTAATATCCCTCAAATAGAAAATCACCTACCAAAACAACTGAACACCAGTGAACCCTTTCTTAATCTACACATAGTCTCGCATCACAAGTTGAAAAAGCCGTCAGTGTCTAGTCTCAAAACCTCCAAAGCAAAAGATGTTTAATATGGATTTAACATTTCAGAAACACCACAAATAATCTCTTTTAGCTCCATTAACCACTATTGTAAACAAATCCATAAACGAGAGTCTCTTCCCTCAACCCTGGAAGTGCTCAGTCCTCACTGGTCCTTAAATCAGGCAACCCCCACAATAACCATCAACTAAAGACCTATAAGCATCCTTCCAGCCGTATAAGCAGTACAACCAGGAAGTGTGTCCATAGTGGTCAAGTTTGTCATTCTGAGGTTAGTTTCCGGTGCCCTGAGCAAGCAATGGCAGGCACAAGTGAGTTTTTTCACGTTTTATGCAAGATACAGTTTTGTTTTTCTTGAATTTCATTCATAGATGTCAAAATACATTTTGTTGAGGGTTTTATCTGTTTATCTTTTCTCTATTTTGAAATATTTGACCGTAACGGCCGCTTTGTCTTAAGTTATTGCAATTTTTCTGTCACCTGGACCTTGCAGTTTCGTGTATGCCAAGTCTAATTTGTGCGCATATAAGAGGTACCCTTAATTCAGTCATCATTTTTGAACAACAAATACGCGAGAAAATACGGTAATATCCCTCAAATAGAAAATCACCCACCAAAACAACTGAACACCAGTGAACCCTTTCTTTATCTACACATAGTCTCGCATCACAAGTTGAAAAAGCCGTCAGTGTCTAGTCTCAAAACCTCCAAAGCAAAAGATGTGTTTAATATGGATTTAACATTTCAGAAGCACCACAAATAATCTCTTTTAGCTCCATTAACCACTATTGTAAACAAATCCATAAACGAGAGTCTCTTCCCTCAACCCTGGAAGTGCTCAGTCCTCACTGGTCCTTAAATCAGGCAACCCCCACAATAACCATCAACTAAAGACCTATAAGCATCCTTCCAGCCGTCGCAAAGGTCTTGGATAAGCAGTACAACCAGGAAGTGTGTCCATAGTGGTCAAGTTTCTCATTCCGAGGTTAGTTGCCGGTGCCCTGAGCAAGCAATGGCAGGCACAAGTGAGTTTTTTCACGTTTTATGCAAGATACAGTTTTGTTTTTCTTGAATTTCATTCATAGATGTCAAAATACATTTTGTTGAGGGTTTTATCTGTTTATCTTTTCTCTATTTTGAAATATTTGACCGTATCGGCCGCTTTGTCTAAAGTTATTGCATTTTTTCTGTCACCTGGACCTTGCAGTTTCGTGTATGCCAAGTCTAATTTGTGCGCATATAAGAGGTACCCTTAATTCAGTCATCATTTTTGAGCGACAAATACGCGAGAAAATACGGTAATATCCCTCAAATAGAAAATCACCCACCAAAACAACTGAACACCAGTGAACCCTTTCTTAATCTACACATAGTCTCGCATCACAAGTTGAAAAAGCCGTCAGTGTCTAGTCTCAAAACCTCCAAAGCAAAAGATGTTTAATATGGATTTAACATTTCAGAAACACCACAAATAATCTCTTTTAGCTCCATTAACCACTATTGTAAACAAATCCATAAACGAGAGTCTCTTCCCTCAACCCTGGAAGTGCTCAGTCCTCACTGGTCCTTAAATCAGGCAACCCCCACAATAACCATCAACTAAAGACCTATAAGCATCCTTCCAGCCGTATAAGCAGTACAACCAGGAAGTGTGTCCATAGTGGTCAAGTTTGTCATTCCGAGGTTAGTTGCCGGTGCCCTGAGCAAGCAATGGCAGGCACAAGTGAGTTTTTTCACGTTTTATGCAAGATACAGTTTTGTTTTTCTTGAATTTCATTCATAGATGTCAAAATACATTTTGTTGAGGGTTTTATCTGTTTATCTTTTCTCTATTTTGAAATATTTGACCGTATCGGCCGCTTTGTCTTAAGTTTTTGCATTTTTTCTGTCACCTGGACCTTGCAGTTTCGTGTATGCCAAGTCTAATTTGTGCGCATATAAGAGGTACCCTTAATTCAGTCATCATTTTTGAGCGACAAATACGCGAGAAAATACGGTAATATCCCTCAAATAGAAAATCACCCACCAAAACAACTGAACACCAGTGAACCCTTTCTTTATCTACACATAGTCTCGCATCACAAGTTGAAAAAGCCGTCAGTGTCTAGTCTCAAAACCTCCAAAGCAAAAGATGTGTTTAATATGGATTTAACATTTCAGAAGCACCACAAATAATCTCTTTTAGCTCCATTAACCAATATTGTAAACAAATCCATAAACGAGAGTCTCTTCCCTCAACCCTGGAAGTGCTCAGTCCTCACTGGTCCTTAAATCAGGCAACCCCCACAATAACCATCAACTAAAGACCTATAAGCATCCTTCCAGCCGTCGAAAAGGTCTTGGATAAGCAGTACAACCAGTAAGTGTGTCCATAGCGGTCAAGTTTGTCATTCCTAGGTTAGTTGCCGGTGCCCTGAGCAAGCGATGGCAGGCACAAGTTAGTTTTTTCACGTTTTATGCAAGATACAGTTTTGTTTTTCTTGAATTTCATTCATAGATGTCAAAATACATTTTGTTGAGGGTTTTATCTGTTTATCTTTTCTCTATTTTGAAATATTTGACCGTATCGGCCGCTTTGTCTTAAGTTTTGGCATTTTTTCTGTCACCTGGACCTTGCAGTTTCGTGTATGCCAAGTCTAATTTGTGCGCATATAAGAGGTACCCTTAATTCAGTCATCATTTTTGAGCGACAAATACGCGAGAAAATACGGTAATATCCCTCAAATAGAAAATCACCCACCAAAACAACTGAACACCAGTGAACCCTTTCTTAATCTACACATAGTCTCGCATCACAAGTTGAAAAAGCCGTCAGTGTCTAGTCTCAAAACCTCCAAAGCAAAAGATGTGTTTAATATGGATTTAACATTTCAGAAACACCACAAATAATCTCTTTTAGCTCCATTAACCACTATTGTAAACAAATCCATAAACGAGAGTCTCTTCCCTCAACCCTGGAAGTGCTCAGTCCTCACTGATCCTTAAATCAGGCAATCCCCACAATAACCATCAACTAAAGACCTATAAGCATCCTTCCAGCCGTCGCAAAGGTCTTGGATAAGCAGTACAACCAGGAAGTGTGTCCATAGTGGTCAAGTTTGTCATTCCGAGGTTAGTTGCCGGTGCCCTGAGCAAGCAATGGCAGGCACAAGTGAGTTTTTTCACGTTTTATGCAAGATACAGTTTTGTTTTTCTTGAATTTCATTCATAGATGTCAAAATACATTTTGTTGAGGGTTTTATCTGTTTATCTTTTCTCTATTTTGAAATATTTGACCATATCGGCCGCTTTGTCTTAAGTTATTGCATTTTTTCTGTCACCTGGACCTTGCAGTTTCGTGTATGCCAAGTCTAATTTGTGCGCATATAAGAGGTACCCTTAATTCAGTCATCATTTTTGAGCGACAAATACGCGAGAAAATACGGTAATATCCCTCAAATAGAAAATCACCCACCCAAACAACTGAACACCAGTGAACCCTTTCTTAATCTACACATAGTCTCGCATCACAAGTTGAAAAAGCCGTCAGTGTCTAGTCTCAAAACCTCCAAAGCAAAAGATGTGTTTAATATGGATTTAGCATTTCAGAAACACCACAAATAATCTCTTTTAGCTCCATTAACCACTATTGTAAACAAATCCATAAACGAGAGTCTCTTCCTTCAACCCTGGAAGTGCTCAGTCCTCACTGGTCCTTAAATCAGGCAACCCCCACAATAACCATCAACTAAAGACCTATAAGCATCCTTCCAGCTGTCGCAAAGGTCTTGGATAAGCAGTACAACCAGGAAGTGTGTCCATAATGGTCAAATTTGTCATTCCGAGGTTAGTTGCCGGTGCCCTGAGCAAGCAATGGCAGGCACAAGTGAGTTTTTTCACGTTTTATGCAAGATACAGTTTTGTTTTTCTTAAATTTCATTCATAGATGTCAAAATACATTTTGTTGAGGGTTTTATCTGTTTATCTTTTCTCTATTTTGAAATATTTGACCGTATCGGCCGCTTTGTCTTAAGTTATTGCATTTTTTCTGTCACCTGGACCTTGCAGTTTCGTGTATGCCAAGTCTAATTTGTGCGCATACAAGAGGTACCCTTAATTCAGTCATCATTTTTGAGCGACAAATACGCGAGAAAATACGGTAATATCCCTCAAATAGAAAATGACCCACCAAAACAACTGAACACCAGTGAAACCTTTCTTAATCTACACATAGTCTCGCATCACAAGTTGAAAAAGCCGTCAGTGTCTAGTCTCAAAACCTCCAAAGCAAAAGATGTGTTTAATATGGATTTAACATTTCAGAAGCACCACAAATAATCTCTTTTAGCTCCATTAACCACTATTGTAAACAAATCCATAAACGAGAGTCTCTTCCCTCAACCCTGGAAGTGCTCAGTCCTCACTGGTCCTTAAATCAGGCAACCCCCACAATAACCATCAACAAAAGACCTATAAGCATCCTTCCAGCCGTCGAAAAGGTCTTGGATAAGCAGTACAACCAGGAAGTGTGTCCATAGCGGTCAAGTTTGTCATTCCTAGGTTAGTTGCCGGTGCCCTGAGCAAGCGATGGCAGGCACAAGTGAGTTTTTTCACGTTTTATGCAAGATACAGTTTTGTTTTTCTTGAATTTCATTCATAGATGTCAAAATACATTTTGTTGAGGGTTTTATCTGTTTATCTTTTCTCTATTTTGAAATATTTGACCGTATCGGCCGCTTTGTCTTAAGTTTTTGCATTTTTTCTGTCACCTGGACCTTGCAGTTTCGTGTATGCCAAGTCTAATTTGTGCGCATACAAGAGGTACCCTTAATTCAGTCATCATTTTTGAGCGACAAATACGCGAGAAAATACGGTAATATCCCTCAAATAGAAAATCACCCACCCAAACAACTGAACACCAGTGAACCCTTTCTTAATCTACACATAGTCTCGCATCACAAGTTGAAAAAGCCGTCAGTGTCTAGTCTCAAAACCTCCAAAGCAAAAGATGTGTTTAATATGGATTTAACATTTCAGAAACACCACAAATAATCTCTTTTAGCTCCATTTACCACTATTGTAAACAAATCCATAAACGAGAGTCTCTTCCCTCAACCCTGGAAGTGCTCAGTCCTCACTGGTCCTTAAATCAGGCAATCCCCACAATAACCATCAACTAAAGACCTATAAGCATCCTTCCAGCCGTCGCAAAGGTCTTGGATAAGCAGTACAACCAGGAAGTGTGTCCATAGTGGTCAAGTTTGTCATTCCGAGGTTAGTTGCCGGTGCCCTGAGCAAGCAATGGCAGGCACAAGTGAGTTTTTTCACGTTTTATGCAAGATACAGTTTTGTTTTTCTTGAATTTCATTCATAGATGTCAAAATACATTTTGTTGAGGGTTTTATCTGTTTATCTTTTCTCTATTTTGAAATATTTGACCATATCGGCCGCTTTGTCTTAAGTTATTGCATTTTTTCTGTCACCTGGACCTTGCAGTTTCGTGTATGCCAAGTCTAATTTGTGCGCATATAAGAGGTACCCTTAATTCAGTCATCATTTTTGAGCGACAAATACGCGAGAAAATACGGTAATATCCCTCAAATAGAAAATCACCCACCCAAACAACTGAACACCAGTGAACCCTTTCTTAATCTACACATAGTCTCGCATCACAAGTTGAAAAAGCCGTCAGTGTCTAGTCTCAAAACCTCCAAAGCAAAAGATGTGTTTAATATGGATTTAACATTTCAGAAACACCACAAATAATCTCTTTTAGCTCCACTAACCACTATTGTAAACAAATCCATAAACGAGAGTCTCTTCCCTCAACCCTGGAAGTGCTCAGTCCTCACTGGTCCTTAAATCAGGCACCCCCCACAATAACCATCAACTAAAGACCTATAAGCATCCTTCCAGCCATCGCAAAGGTCTTGGATAAGCAGTACAACCAGGAAGTGTGTCCATAGTGGTCAAGTTTGTCATTCCGAGGTTAGTTGCCGGTGCCCTGAGCAAGCGATGGCAGGCACAAGTGAGTTTTTTCACGTTTTATGCAAGATACAGTTTTGTTTTTCTTGAATTTCATTCATAGATGTCAAAATACATTTTGTTGAGGGTTTTATCTGTTTATCTTTTCTCTATTTTGAAATATTTGACCGTATCGGCCGCTTTGTCTTAAGTTTTTGCATTTTTTCTGTCACCTGGACCTTGCAGTTTCGTGTATGCCAAGTCTAATTTGTGCGCATATAAGAGGTACCCTTAATTCAGTCATCATTTTTGAGCGACAAATACGCGAGAAAATACGGTAATATCCCTCAAATAGAAAATCACCCACCCAAACAACTGAACACCAGTGAACCCTTTCTTAATCTACACATAGTCTCGCATCACAAGTTGAAAAAGCCGTCAGTGTCTAGTCTCAAAACCTCCAAAGCAAAAGATGTGTTTAATATGGATTTAACATTTCAGAAACACCACAAATAATCTCTTTTAGCTCCACTAACCACTATTGTAAACAAATCCATAAACGAGAGTCTCTTCCCTCAACCCTGGAAGTGCTCAGTCCTCACTAGTCCTTAAATCAGGCAACCCCCACAATAACCATCAACTAAAGACCTATAAGCATCCTTCCAGCCATCGCAAAGGTCTTGGATAAGCAGTACAACCAGGAAGTGTGTCCATAGTGGTCAAGTTTGTCATTCCGAGGTTAGTTGCCGGTGCTCTGAGCAAGCAATGGCAGGCACAAGTGAGTTTTTTCACGTTTTATGCAAGATACAGTTTAGTTTTTCTTGAATTTCATTCATAGATGTCAAAATACATTTTGTTGAGGGTTTTATCTGTTTATCTTTTCTCTATTTTGAAATATTTGACCGTATCGGCCGCTTTGTCTTAAGTTATTGCATTTTTTCTGTCACCTGGACCTTGCAGTTTCGTGTATGCCAAGTCTAATTTGTGCGCATATAAGAGGTACCCTTAATTCAGTCATCATTTTTGAGCGACAAATACGCGAGAAAATACGGTAATATCCCTCAAATAGAAAATGACCCACCAAAACAACTGAACACCAGTGAAACCTTTCTTAATCTACACATAGTCTCGCATCACAAGTTGAAAAAGCCGTCAGTGTCTAGTCTCAAAACCTCCAAAGCAAAAGATGTGTTTAATATGGATTTAACATTTCAGAAGCACCACAAATAATCTCTTTTAGCTCCATTAACCACTATTGTAAACAAATCCATAAACGAGAGTCTCTTCCCTCAACCCTGGAAGTGCTCAGTCCTCACTGGTCCTTAAATCAGGCAACCCCCACAATAACCATCAACAAAAGACCTATAAGCATCCTTCCAGCCGTCGAAAAGGTCTTGGATAAGCAGTACAACCAGGAAGTGTGTCCATAGCGGTCAAGTTTGTCATTCCTAGGTTAGTTGCCGGTGCCCTGAGCAAGCGATGGCAGGCACAAGTGAGTTTTTTCACGTTTTATGCAAGATACAGTTTTGTTTTTCTTGAATTTCATTCATAGATGTCAAAATACATTTTGTTGAGGGTTTTATCTGTTTATCTTTTCTCTATTTTGAAATATTTGACCGTATCGGCCGCTTTGTCTTAAGTTTTTGCATTTTTTCTGTCACCTGGACCTTGCAGTTTCGTGTATGCCAAGTCTAATTTGTGCGCATACAAGAGGTACCCTTAATTCAGTCATCATTTTTGAGCGACAAATACGCGAGAAAATACGGTAATATCCCTCAAATAGAAAATCACCCACCCAAACAACTGAACACCAGTGAACCCTTTCTTAATCTACACATAGTCTCGCATCACAAGTTGAAAAAGCCGTCAGTGTCTAGTCTCAAAACCTCCAAAGCAAAAGATGTGTTTAATATGGATTTAACATTTCAGAAACACCACAAATAATCTCTTTTAGCTCCATTTACCACTATTGTAAACAAATCCATAAACGAGAGTCTCTTCCCTCAACCCTGGAAGTGCTCAGTCCTCACTGGTCCTTAAATCAGGCACCCCCCACAATAACCATCAACTAAAGACCTACAAGCATCCTTCCAGCCATCGCAAAGGTCTTGGATAAGCAGTACAACCAGGAAGTGTGTCCATAGTGGTCAAGTTTGTCATTCCGAGGTTAGTTGCCGGTGCCCTGAGCAAGCGATGGCAGGCACAAGTGAGTTTTTTCACGTTTTATGCAAGATACAGTTTTGTTTTTCTTGAATTTCATTCATAGATGTCAAAATACATTTTGTTGAGGGTTTTATCTGTTTATCTTTTCTCTATTTTGAAATATTTGACCGTATCGGCCGCTTTGTCTTAAGTTTTTGCATTTTTTCTGTCACCTGGACCTTGCAGTTTCGTGTATGCCAAGTCTAATTTGTGCGCATACAAGAGGTACCCTTAATTCAGTCATCATTTTTGAGCGACAAATACGCGAGAAAATACGGTAATATCCCTCAAATAGAAAATCACCCACCCAAACAACTGAACACCAGTGAACCCTTTCTTAATCTACACATAGTCTCGCATCACAAGTTGAAAAAGCCGTCAGTGTCTAGTCTCAAAACCTCCAAAGCAAAAGATGTGTTTAATATGGATTTAACATTTCAGAAACACCACAAATAATCTCTTTTAGCTCCATTAACCACTATTGTAAACAAATCCATAAACGAGAGTCTCTTCCCTCAACCCTGGAAGTGCTCAGTCCTCACTGGTCCTTAAATCAGGCAATCCCCACAATAACCATCAACTAAAGACCTATAAGCATCCTTCCAGCCGTCGCAAAGGTCTAGGATAAGCAGTACAACCAGGAAGTGTGTCCATAGTGGTCAAGTTTGTCATTCCGAGGTTAGTTGCCGGTGCCCTGAGCAAGCAATGGCAGGCACAAGTGAGTTTTTTCACGTTTTATGCAAGATACAGTTTTGTTTTTCTTGAATTTCATTCATAGATGTCAAAATACATTTTGTTGAGGGTTTTATCTGTTTATCTTTTCTCTATTTTGAAATATTTGACCATATCGGCCGCTTTGTCTTAAGTTATTGCATTTTTTCTGTCACCTGGACCTTGCAGTTTCGTGTATGCAAAGTCTAATTTGTGCGCATATAAGAGGTACCCTTAATTCAGTCATCATTTTTGAGCGACAAATACGCGAGAAAATACGGTAATATCCCTCAAATAGAAAATCACCCACCCAAACAACTGAACACCAGTGAACCCTTTCTTAATCTACACATAGTCTCGCATCACAAGTTGAAAAAGCCGTCAGTGTCTAGTCTCAAAACCTCCAAAGCAAAAGATGTGTTTAATATGGATTTAACATTTCAGAAACACCACAAATAATCTCTTTTAGCTCCACTAACCACTATTGTAAACAAATCCATAAACGAGAGTCTCTTCCCTCAACCCTGGAAGTGCTCAGTCCTCACTGGTCCTTAAATCAGGCACCCCCCACAATAACCATCAACTAAAGACCTATAAGCATCCTTCCAGCCATCGCAAAGGTCTTGGATAAGCAGTACAACCAGGAAGTGTGTCCATAGTGGTCAAGTTTGTCATTCCGAGGTTAGTTGCCGGTGCCCTGAGCAAGCGATGGCAGGCACAAGTGAGTTTTTTCACGTTTTATGCAAGATACAGTTTTGTTTTTCTTGAATTTCATTCATAGATGTCAAAATACATTTTGTTGAGGGTTTTATCTGTTTATCTTTTCTCTATTTTGAAATAATTGACCGTATCGGCCGCTTTGTCTTAAGTTTTTGCATTTTTTCTGTCACCTGGACCTTGCAGTTTCGTGTATGCCAAGTCTAATTTGTGCGCATACAAGAGGTACCCTTAATTCAGTCATCATTTTTGAGCGACAAATACGCGAGAAAATACGGTAATATCCCTCAAATAGAAAATCACCCACCCAAACAACTGAACACCAGTGAACCCTTTCTTAATCTACACATAGTCTCGCATCACAAGTTGAAAAAGCCGTCAGTGTCTAGTCTCAAAACCTCCAAAGCAAAATATGTGTTTAATATGGATTTAACATTTCAGAAACACCACAAATAATCTCTTTTAGCTCCATTAACCACTATTGTAAACAAATCCATAAACGAGAGTCTCTTCCCTCAACCCTGGAAGTGCTCAGTCCTCACTGGTCCTTAAATCAGGCAATCCCCACAATAACCATCAACTAAAGACCTATAAGCATCCTTCCAGCCGTCGCAAAGGTCTTGGATAAGCAGTACAACCAGGAAGTGTGTCCATAGTGGTCAAGTTTGTCATTCCGAGGTTAGTTGCCGGTGCCCTGAGCAAGCAATGGCAGGCACAAGTGAGTTTTTTCACGTTTTATGCAAGATACAGTTTTGTTTTTCTTGAATTTCATTCATAGATGTCAAAATACATTTTGTTGAGGGTTTTATCTGTTTATCTTTTCTCTATTTTGAAATATTTGACCATATCGGCCGCTTTGTCTTAAGTTATTGCATTTTTTCTGTCACCTGGACCTTGCAGTTTCGTGTATGCCAAGTCTAATTTGTGCGCATATAAGAGGTACCCTTAATTCAGTCATCATTTTTGAGCGACAAATACGCGAGAAAATACGGTAATATCCCTCAAATAGAAAATCACCCACCCAAACAACTGAACACCAGTGAACCCTTTCTTAATCTACACATAGTCTCGCATCACAAGTTGAAAAAGCCGTCAGTGTCTAGTCTCAAAACCTCCAAAGCAAAAGATGTGTTTAATATGGATTTAACATTTCAGAAACACCACAAATAATCTCTTTTAGCTCCACTAACCACTATTGTAAACAAATCCATAAACGAGAGTCTCTTCCCTCAACCCTGGAAGTGCTCAGTCCTCACTGGTCCTTAAATCAGGCACCCCCCACAATAACCATCAACTAAAGACCTATAAGCATCCTTCCAGCCATCGCAAAGGTCTTGGATAAGCAGTACAACCAGGAAGTGTGTCCATAGTGGTCAAGTTTGTCATTCCGAGGTTAGTTGCCGGTGCCCTGAGCAAGCGATGGCAGGCACAAGTGAGTTTTTTCACGTTTTATGCAAGATACAGTTTTGTTTTTCTTGAATTTCATTCATAGATGTCAAAATACATTTTGTTGAGGGTTTTATCTGTTTATCTTTTCTCTATTTTGAAATAATTGACCGTATCGGCCGCTTTGTCTTAAGTTTTTGCATTTTTTCTGTCACCTGGACCTTGCAGTTTCGTGTATGCCAAGTCTAATTTGTGCGCATACAAGAGGTACCCTTAATTCAGTCATCATTTTTGAGCGACAAATACGCGAGAAAATACGGTAATATCCCTCAAATAGAAAATCACCCACCCAAACAACTGAACACCAGTGAACCCTTTCTTAATCTACACATAGTCTCGCATCACAAGTTGAAAAAGCCGTCAGTGTCTAGTCTCAAAACCTCCAAAGCAAAAGATGTGTTTAATATGGATTTAACATTTCAGAAACACCACAAATAATCTCTTTTAGCTCCATTAACCACTATTGTAAACAAATCCATAAACGAGAGTCTCTTCCCTCAACCCTGGAAGTGCTCAGTCCTCACTGGTCCTTAAATCAGGCAATCCCCACAATAACCATCAACTAAAGACCTATAAGCATCCTTCCAGCCGTCGCAAAGGTCTTGGATAAGCAGTACAACCAGGAAGTGTGTCCATAGTGGTCAAGTTTGTCATTCCGAGGTTAGTTGCCGGTGCCCTGAGCAAGCAATGGCAGGCACAAGTGAGTTTTTTCACGTTTTATGCAAGATACAGTTTTGTTTTTCTTGAATTTCATTCATAGATGTCAAAATACATTTTGTTGAGGGTTTTATCTGTTTATCTTTTCTCTATTTTGAAATATTTGACCGTATCGGCCGCTTTGTCTTAAGTTATTGCATTTTTTCTGTCACCTGGACCTTGCAGTTTCGTGTATGCCAAGTCTAATTTGTGCGCATATAAGAGGTACCCTTAATTCAGTCATCATTTTTGAGCGACAAATACGCGAGAAAATACGGTAATATCCCTCAAATAGAAAATGACCCACCAAAACAACTGAACACCAGTGAAACCTTTCTTAATCTACACATAGTCTCGCATCACAAGTTGAAAAAGCCGTCAGTGTCTAGTCTCAAAACCTCCAAAGCAAAAGATGTGTTTAATATGGATTTAACATTTCAGAAACACCACAAATAATCTCTTTTAGCTCCACTAACCACTATTGTAAACAAATCCATAAACGAGAGTCTCTTCCCTCAACCCTGGAAGTGCTCAGTCCTCACTAGTCCTTAAATCAGGCAACCCCCACAATAACCATCAACTAAAGACCTATAAGCATCCTTCCAGCCATCGCAAAGGTCTTGGATAAGCAGTACAACCAGGAAGTGTGTCCATAGTGGTCAAGTTTGTCATTCCGAGGTTAGTTGCCGGTGCCCTGAGCAAGCAATGGCAGGCACAAGTGAGTTTTTTCACGTTTTATGCAAGATACAGTTTTGTTTTTCTTGAATTTCATTCATAGATGTCAAAATACATTTTGTTGAGGGTTTTATCTGTTTATCTTTTCTCTATTTTGAAATATTTGACCGTATCGGCCGCTTTGTCTTAAGTTATTGCATTTTTTCTGTCACCTGGACCTTGCAGTTTCGTGTATGCCAAGTCTAATTTGTGCGCATATAAGAGGTACCCTTAATTCAGTCATCATTTTTGAGCGACAAATACGCGAGAAAATACGGTAATATCCCTCAAATAGAAAATGACCCACCAAAACAACTGAACACCAGTGAAACCTTTCTTAATCTACACATAGTCTCGCATCACAAGTTGAAAAAGCCGTCAGTGTCTAGTCTCAAAACCTCCAAAGCAAAAGATGTGTTTAATATGGATTTAACATTTCAGAAGCACCACAAATAATCTCTTTTAGCTCCATTAACCACTATTGTAAACAAATCCATAAACGAGAGTCTCTTCCCTCAACCCTGGAAGTGCTCAGTCCTCACTGGTCCTTAAATCAGGCAACCCCCACAATAACCATCAACAAAAGACCTATAAGCATCCTTCCAGCCGTCGAAAAGGTCTTGGATAAGCAGTACAACCAGGAAGTGTGTCCATAGCGGTCAAGTTTGTCATTCCTAGGTTAGTTGCCGGTGCCCTGAGCAAGCGATGGCAGGCACAAGTGAGTTTTTTCACGTTTTATGCAAGATACAGTTTTGTTTTTCTTGAATTTCATTCATAGATGTCAAAATACATTTTGTTGAGGGTTTTATCTGTTTATCTTTTCTCTATTTTGAAATATTTGACCGTATCGGCCGCTTTGTCTTAAGTTTTTGCATTTTTTCTGTCACCTGGACCTTGCAGTTTCGTGTATGCCAAGTCTAATTTGTGCGCATACAAGAGGTACCCTTAATTCAGTCATCATTTTTGAGCGACAAATACGCGAGAAAATACGGTAATATCCCTCAAATAGAAAATCACCCACCCAAACAACTGAACACCAGTGAACCCTTTCTTAATCTACACATAGTCTCGCATCACAAGTTGAAAAAGCCGTCAGTGTCTAGTCTCAAAACCTCCAAAGCAAAAGATGTTTAATATGGATTTAACATTTCAGAAACACCACAAATAATCTCTTTTAGCTCCATTAACCACTATTGTAAACAAATCCATAAACGAGAGTCTCTTCCCTCAACCCTGGAAGTGCTCAGTCCTCACTGGTCCTTAAATCAGGCAACCCCCACAATAACCATCAACTAAAGACCTATAAGCATCCTTCCAGCCGTATAAGCAGTACAACCAGGAAGTGTGTCCATAGTGGTCAAGTTTGTCATTCCGAGGTTAGTTGCCGGTGCCCTGAGCAAGCAATGGCAGGCACAAGTGAGTTTTTTCACGTTTTATGCAAGATACAGTTTTGTTTTTCTTGAATTTCATTCATAGATGTCAAAATACATTTTGTTGAGGGTTTTATCTGTTTATCTTTTCTCTATTTTGAAATATTTGACCGTATCGGCCGCTTTGTCTTAAGTTTTTGCATTTTTTCTGTCACCTGGACCTTGCAGTTTCGTGTATGCCAAGTCTAATTTGTGCGCATATAAGAGGTACCCTTAATTCAGTCATCATTTTTGAGCGACAAATACGCGAGAAAATACGGTAATATCCCTCAAATAGAAAATCACCCACCAAAACAACTGAACACCAGTGAACCCTTTCTTTATCTACACATAGTCTCGCATCACAAGTTGAAAAAGCCGTCAGTGTCTAGTCTCAAAACCTCCAAAGCAAAAGATGTTTAATATGGATTTAACATTTCAGAAACACCACAAATAATCTCTTTTAGCTCCATTAACCACTATTGTAAACAAATCCATAAACGAGAGTCTCTTCCCTCAACCCTGGAAGTGCTCAGTCCTCACTGGTCCTTAAATCAGGCAACCCCCACAATAACCATCAACTAAAGACCTATAAGCATCCTTCCAGCCGTATAAGCAGTACAACCAGGAAGTGTGTCCATAGTGGTCAAGTTTGTCATTCTGAGGTTAGTTTCCGGTGCCCTGAGCAAGCAATGGCAGGCACAAGTGAGTTTTTTCACGTTTTATGCAAGATACAGTTTTGTTTTTCTTGAATTTCATTCATAGATGTCAAAATACATTTTGTTGAGGGTTTTATCTGTTTATCTTTTCTCTATTTTGAAATATTTGACCGTAACGGCCGCTTTGTCTTAAGTTATTGCAATTTTTCTGTCACCTGGACCTTGCAGTTTCGTGTATGCCAAGTCTAATTTGTGCGCATATAAGAGGTACCCTTAATTCAGTCATCATTTTTGAACAACAAATACGCGAGAAAATACGGTAATATCCCTCAAATAGAAAATCACCCACCAAAACAACTGAACACCAGTGAACCCTTTCTTTATCTACACATAGTCTCGCATCACAAGTTGAAAAAGCCGTCAGTGTCTAGTCTCAAAACCTCCAAAGCAAAAGATGTGTTTAATATGGATTTAACATTTCAGAAGCACCACAAATAATCTCTTTTAGCTCCATTAACCACTATTGTAAACAAATCCATAAACGAGAGTCTCTTCCCTCAACCCTGGAAGTGCTCAGTCCTCACTGGTCCTTAAATCAGGCAACCCCCACAATAACCATCAACTAAAGACCTATAAGCATCCTTCCAGCCGTCGCAAAGGTCTTGGATAAGCAGTACAACCAGGAAGTGTGTCCATAGTGGTCAAGTTTCTCATTCCGAGGTTAGTTGCCGGTGCCCTGAGCAAGCAATGGCAGGCACAAGTGAGTTTTTTCACGTTTTATGCAAGATACAGTTTTGTTTTTCTTGAATTTCATTCATAGATGTCAAAATACATTTTGTTGAGGGTTTTATCTGTTTATCTTTTCTCTATTTTGAAATATTTGACCGTATCGGCCGCTTTGTCTAAAGTTATTGCATTTTTTCTGTCACCTGGACCTTGCAGTTTCGTGTATGCCAAGTCTAATTTGTGCGCATATAAGAGGTACCCTTAATTCAGTCATCATTTTTGAGCGACAAATACGCGAGAAAATACGGTAATATCCCTCAAATAGAAAATCACCCACCAAAACAACTGAACACCAGTGAACCCTTTCTTAATCTACACATAGTCTCGCATCACAAGTTGAAAAAGCCGTCAGTGTCTAGTCTCAAAACCTCCAAAGCAAAAGATGTTTAATATGGATTTAACATTTCAGAAACACCACAAATAATCTCTTTTAGCTCCATTAACCACTATTGTAAACAAATCCATAAACGAGAGTCTCTTCCCTCAACCCTGGAAGTGCTCAGTCCTCACTGGTCCTTAAATCAGGCAACCCCCACAATAACCATCAACTAAAGACCTATAAGCATCCTTCCAGCCGTATAAGCAGTACAACCAGGAAGTGTGTCCATAGTGGTCAAGTTTGTCATTCCGAGGTTAGTTGCCGGTGCCCTGAGCAAGCAATGGCAGGCACAAGTGAGTTTTTTCACGTTTTATGCAAGATACAGTTTTGTTTTTCTTGAATTTCATTCATAGATGTCAAAATACATTTTGTTGAGGGTTTTATCTGTTTATCTTTTCTCTATTTTGAAATATTTGACCGTATCGGCCGCTTTGTCTTAAGTTTTTGCATTTTTTCTGTCACCTGGACCTTGCAGTTTCGTGTATGCCAAGTCTAATTTGTGCGCATATAAGAGGTACCCTTAATTCAGTCATCATTTTTGAGCGACAAATACGCGAGAAAATACGGTAATATCCCTCAAATAGAAAATCACCCACCAAAACAACTGAACACCAGTGAACCCTTTCTTTATCTACACATAGTCTCGCATCACAAGTTGAAAAAGCCGTCAGTGTCTAGTCTCAAAACCTCCAAAGCAAAAGATGTGTTTAATATGGATTTAACATTTCAGAAGCACCACAAATAATCTCTTTTAGCTCCATTAACCAATATTGTAAACAAATCCATAAACGAGAGTCTCTTCCCTCAACCCTGGAAGTGCTCAGTCCTCACTGGTCCTTAAATCAGGCAACCCCCACAATAACCATCAACTAAAGACCTATAAGCATCCTTCCAGCCGTCGAAAAGGTCTTGGATAAGCAGTACAACCAGTAAGTGTGTCCATAGCGGTCAAGTTTGTCATTCCTAGGTTAGTTGCCGGTGCCCTGAGCAAGCGATGGCAGGCACAAGTTAGTTTTTTCACGTTTTATGCAAGATACAGTTTTGTTTTTCTTGAATTTCATTCATAGATGTCAAAATACATTTTGTTGAGGGTTTTATCTGTTTATCTTTTCTCTATTTTGAAATATTTGACCGTATCGGCCGCTTTGTCTTAAGTTTTGGCATTTTTTCTGTCACCTGGACCTTGCAGTTTCGTGTATGCCAAGTCTAATTTGTGCGCATATAAGAGGTACCCTTAATTCAGTCATCATTTTTGAGCGACAAATACGCGAGAAAATACGGTAATATCCCTCAAATAGAAAATCACCCACCAAAACAACTGAACACCAGTGAACCCTTTCTTAATCTACACATAGTCTCGCATCACAAGTTGAAAAAGCCGTCAGTGTCTAGTCTCAAAACCTCCAAAGCAAAAGATGTGTTTAATATGGATTTAACATTTCAGAAACACCACAAATAATCTCTTTTAGCTCCATTAACCACTATTGTAAACAAATCCATAAACGAGAGTCTCTTCCCTCAACCCTGGAAGTGCTCAGTCCTCACTGATCCTTAAATCAGGCAATCCCCACAATAACCATCAACTAAAGACCTATAAGCATCCTTCCAGCCGTCGCAAAGGTCTTGGATAAGCAGTACAACCAGGAAGTGTGTCCATAGTGGTCAAGTTTGTCATTCCGAGGTTAGTTGCCGGTGCCCTGAGCAAGCAATGGCAGGCACAAGTGAGTTTTTTCACGTTTTATGCAAGATACAGTTTTGTTTTTCTTGAATTTCATTCATAGATGTCAAAATACATTTTGTTGAGGGTTTTATCTGTTTATCTTTTCTCTATTTTGAAATATTTGACCATATCGGCCGCTTTGTCTTAAGTTATTGCATTTTTTCTGTCACCTGGACCTTGCAGTTTCGTGTATGCCAAGTCTAATTTGTGCGCATATAAGAGGTACCCTTAATTCAGTCATCATTTTTGAGCGACAAATACGCGAGAAAATACGGTAATATCCCTCAAATAGAAAATCACCCACCCAAACAACTGAACACCAGTGAACCCTTTCTTAATCTACACATAGTCTCGCATCACAAGTTGAAAAAGCCGTCAGTGTCTAGTCTCAAAACCTCCAAAGCAAAAGATGTGTTTAATATGGATTTAGCATTTCAGAAACACCACAAATAATCTCTTTTAGCTCCATTAACCACTATTGTAAACAAATCCATAAACGAGAGTCTCTTCCTTCAACCCTGGAAGTGCTCAGTCCTCACTGGTCCTTAAATCAGGCAACCCCCACAATAACCATCAACTAAAGACCTATAAGCATCCTTCCAGCTGTCGCAAAGGTCTTGGATAAGCAGTACAACCAGGAAGTGTGTCCATAATGGTCAAATTTGTCATTCCGAGGTTAGTTGCCGGTGCCCTGAGCAAGCAATGGCAGGCACAAGTGAGTTTTTTCACGTTTTATGCAAGATACAGTTTTGTTTTTCTTAAATTTCATTCATAGATGTCAAAATACATTTTGTTGAGGGTTTTATCTGTTTATCTTTTCTCTATTTTGAAATATTTGACCGTATCGGCCGCTTTGTCTTAAGTTATTGCATTTTTTCTGTCACCTGGACCTTGCAGTTTCGTGTATGCCAAGTCTAATTTGTGCGCATACAAGAGGTACCCTTAATTCAGTCATCATTTTTGAGCGACAAATACGCGAGAAAATACGGTAATATCCCTCAAATAGAAAATGACCCACCAAAACAACTGAACACCAGTGAAACCTTTCTTAATCTACACATAGTCTCGCATCACAAGTTGAAAAAGCCGTCAGTGTCTAGTCTCAAAACCTCCAAAGCAAAAGATGTGTTTAATATGGATTTAACATTTCAGAAGCACCACAAATAATCTCTTTTAGCTCCATTAACCACTATTGTAAACAAATCCATAAACGAGAGTCTCTTCCCTCAACCCTGGAAGTGCTCAGTCCTCACTGGTCCTTAAATCAGGCAACCCCCACAATAACCATCAACAAAAGACCTATAAGCATCCTTCCAGCCGTCGAAAAGGTCTTGGATAAGCAGTACAACCAGGAAGTGTGTCCATAGCGGTCAAGTTTGTCATTCCTAGGTTAGTTGCCGGTGCCCTGAGCAAGCGATGGCAGGCACAAGTGAGTTTTTTCACGTTTTATGCAAGATACAGTTTTGTTTTTCTTGAATTTCATTCATAGATGTCAAAATACATTTTGTTGAGGGTTTTATCTGTTTATCTTTTCTCTATTTTGAAATATTTGACCGTATCGGCCGCTTTGTCTTAAGTTTTTGCATTTTTTCTGTCACCTGGACCTTGCAGTTTCGTGTATGCCAAGTCTAATTTGTGCGCATACAAGAGGTACCCTTAATTCAGTCATCATTTTTGAGCGACAAATACGCGAGAAAATACGGTAATATCCCTCAAATAGAAAATCACCCACCCAAACAACTGAACACCAGTGAACCCTTTCTTAATCTACACATAGTCTCGCATCACAAGTTGAAAAAGCCGTCAGTGTCTAGTCTCAAAACCTCCAAAGCAAAAGATGTGTTTAATATGGATTTAACATTTCAGAAACACCACAAATAATCTCTTTTAGCTCCATTTACCACTATTGTAAACAAATCCATAAACGAGAGTCTCTTCCCTCAACCCTGGAAGTGCTCAGTCCTCACTGGTCCTTAAATCAGGCAATCCCCACAATAACCATCAACTAAAGACCTATAAGCATCCTTCCAGCCGTCGCAAAGGTCTTGGATAAGCAGTACAACCAGGAAGTGTGTCCATAGTGGTCAAGTTTGTCATTCCGAGGTTAGTTGCCGGTGCCCTGAGCAAGCAATGGCAGGCACAAGTGAGTTTTTTCACGTTTTATGCAAGATACAGTTTTGTTTTTCTTGAATTTCATTCATAGATGTCAAAATACATTTTGTTGAGGGTTTTATCTGTTTATCTTTTCTCTATTTTGAAATATTTGACCATATCGGCCGCTTTGTCTTAAGTTATTGCATTTTTTCTGTCACCTGGACCTTGCAGTTTCGTGTATGCCAAGTCTAATTTGTGCGCATATAAGAGGTACCCTTAATTCAGTCATCATTTTTGAGCGACAAATACGCGAGAAAATACGGTAATATCCCTCAAATAGAAAATCACCCACCCAAACAACTGAACACCAGTGAACCCTTTCTTAATCTACACATAGTCTCGCATCACAAGTTGAAAAAGCCGTCAGTGTCTAGTCTCAAAACCTCCAAAGCAAAAGATGTGTTTAATATGGATTTAACATTTCAGAAACACCACAAATAATCTCTTTTAGCTCCACTAACCACTATTGTAAACAAATCCATAAACGAGAGTCTCTTCCCTCAACCCTGGAAGTGCTCAGTCCTCACTGGTCCTTAAATCAGGCACCCCCCACAATAACCATCAACTAAAGACCTATAAGCATCCTTCCAGCCATCGCAAAGGTCTTGGATAAGCAGTACAACCAGGAAGTGTGTCCATAGTGGTCAAGTTTGTCATTCCGAGGTTAGTTGCCGGTGCCCTGAGCAAGCGATGGCAGGCACAAGTGAGTTTTTTCACGTTTTATGCAAGATACAGTTTTGTTTTTCTTGAATTTCATTCATAGATGTCAAAATACATTTTGTTGAGGGTTTTATCTGTTTATCTTTTCTCTATTTTGAAATATTTGACCGTATCGGCCGCTTTGTCTTAAGTTTTTGCATTTTTTCTGTCACCTGGACCTTGCAGTTTCGTGTATGCCAAGTCTAATTTGTGCGCATATAAGAGGTACCCTTAATTCAGTCATCATTTTTGAGCGACAAATACGCGAGAAAATACGGTAATATCCCTCAAATAGAAAATCACCCACCCAAACAACTGAACACCAGTGAACCCTTTCTTAATCTACACATAGTCTCGCATCACAAGTTGAAAAAGCCGTCAGTGTCTAGTCTCAAAACCTCCAAAGCAAAAGATGTGTTTAATATGGATTTAACATTTCAGAAACACCACAAATAATCTCTTTTAGCTCCACTAACCACTATTGTAAACAAATCCATAAACGAGAGTCTCTTCCCTCAACCCTGGAAGTGCTCAGTCCTCACTAGTCCTTAAATCAGGCAACCCCCACAATAACCATCAACTAAAGACCTATAAGCATCCTTCCAGCCATCGCAAAGGTCTTGGATAAGCAGTACAACCAGGAAGTGTGTCCATAGTGGTCAAGTTTGTCATTCCGAGGTTAGTTGCCGGTGCTCTGAGCAAGCAATGGCAGGCACAAGTGAGTTTTTTCACGTTTTATGCAAGATACAGTTTAGTTTTTCTTGAATTTCATTCATAGATGTCAAAATACATTTTGTTGAGGGTTTTATCTGTTTATCTTTTCTCTATTTTGAAATATTTGACCGTATCGGCCGCTTTGTCTTAAGTTATTGCATTTTTTCTGTCACCTGGACCTTGCAGTTTCGTGTATGCCAAGTCTAATTTGTGCGCATATAAGAGGTACCCTTAATTCAGTCATCATTTTTGAGCGACAAATACGCGAGAAAATACGGTAATATCCCTCAAATAGAAAATGACCCACCAAAACAACTGAACACCAGTGAAACCTTTCTTAATCTACACATAGTCTCGCATCACAAGTTGAAAAAGCCGTCAGTGTCTAGTCTCAAAACCTCCAAAGCAAAAGATGTGTTTAATATGGATTTAACATTTCAGAAGCACCACAAATAATCTCTTTTAGCTCCATTAACCACTATTGTAAACAAATCCATAAACGAGAGTCTCTTCCCTCAACCCTGGAAGTGCTCAGTCCTCACTGGTCCTTAAATCAGGCAATCCCCACAATAACCATCAACTAAAGACCTATAAGCATCCTTCCAGCCGTCGCAAAGGTCTTGGATAAGCAGTACAACCAGGAAGTGTGTCCATAGTGGTCAAGTTTGTCATTCCGAGGTTAGTTGCCGGTGCCCTGAGCAAGCAATGGCAGGCACAAGTGAGTTTTTTCACGTTTTATGCAAGATACAGTTTTGTTTTTCTTGAATTTCATTCATAGATGTCAAAATACATTTTGTTGAGGGTTTTATCTGTTTATCTTTTCTCTATTTTGAAATATTTGACCATATCGGCCGCTTTGTCTTAAGTTATTGCATTTTTTCTGTCACCTGGACCTTGCAGTTTCGTGTATGCCAAGTCTAATTTGTGGGCATATAAGAGGTACCCTTAATTCAGTCATCATTTTTGAGCGACAAATACGCGAGAAAATACGGTAATATCCCTCAAATAGAAAATCACCCACCCAAACAACTGAACACCAGTGAACCCTTTCTTAATCTACACATAGTCTCGCATCACAAGTTGAAAAAGCCGTCAGTGTCTAGTCTCAAAACCTCCAAAGCAAAAGATGTGTTTAATATGGATTTAACATTTCAGAAACACCACAAATAATCTCTTTTAGCTCCACTAACCACTATTGTAAACAAATCCATAAACGAGAGTCTCTTCCCTCAACCCTGGAAGTGCTCAGTCCTCACTGGTCCTTAAATCAGGCACCCCCCACAATAACCATCAACTAAAGACCTATAAGCATCCTTCCAGCCATCGCAAAGGTCTTGGATAAGCAGTACAACCAGGAAGTGTGTCCATAGTGGTCAAGTTTGTCATTCCGAGGTTAGTTGCCGGTGCCCTGAGCAAGCGATGGCAGGCACAAGTGAGTTTTTTCACGTTTTATGCAAGATACAGTTTTGTTTTTCTTGAATTTCATTCATAGATGTCAAAATACATTTTGTTGAGGGTTTTATCTGTTTATCTTTTCTCTATTTTGAAATATTTGACCGTATCGGCCGCTTTGTCTTAAGTTTTTGCATTTTTTCTGTCACCTGGACCTTGCAGTTTCGTGTATGCCAAGTCTAATTTGTGCGCATACAAGAGGTACCCTTAATTCAGTCATCATTTTTGAGCGACAAATACGCGAGAAAATACGGTAATATCCCTCAAATAGAAAATCACCCACCCAAACAACTGAACACCAGTGAACCCTTTCTTAATCTACACATAGTCTCGCATCACAAGTTGAAAAAGCCGTCAGTGTCTAGTCTCAAAACCTCCAAAGCAAAAGATGTGTTTAATATGGATTTAACATTTCAGAAACACCACAAATAATCTCTTTTAGCTCCATTAACCACTATTGTAAACAAATCCATAAACGAGAGTCTCTTCCCTCAACCCTGGAAGTGCTCAGTCCTCACTGGTCCTTAAATCAGGCAATCCCCACAATAACCATCAACTAAAGACCTATAAGCATCCTTCCAGCCGTCGCAAAGGTCTAGGATAAGCAGTACAACCAGGAAGTGTGTCCATAGTGGTCAAGTTTGTCATTCCGAGGTTAGTTGCCGGTGCCCTGAGCAAGCAATGGCAGGCACAAGTGAGTTTTTTCACGTTTTATGCAAGATACAGTTTTGTTTTTCTTGAATTTCATTCATAGATGTCAAAATACATTTTGTTGAGGGTTTTATCTGTTTATCTTTTCTCTATTTTGAAATATTTGACCATATCGGCCGCTTTGTCTTAAGTTATTGCATTTTTTCTGTCACCTGGACCTTGCAGTTTCGTGTATGCAAAGTCTAATTTGTGCGCATATAAGAGGTACCCTTAATTCAGTCATCATTTTTGAGCGACAAATACGCGAGAAAATACGGTAATATCCCTCAAATAGAAAATCACCCACCCAAACAACTGAACACCAGTGAACCCTTTCTTAATCTACACATAGTCTCGCATCACAAGTTGAAAAAGCCGTCAGTGTCTAGTCTCAAAACCTCCAAAGCAAAAGATGTGTTTAATATGGATTTAACATTTCAGAAACACCACAAATAATCTCTTTTAGCTCCACTAACCACTATTGTAAACAAATCCATAAACGAGAGTCTCTTCCCTCAACCCTGGAAGTGCTCAGTCCTCACTGGTCCTTAAATCAGGCACCCCCCACAATAACCATCAACTAAAGACCTATAAGCATCCTTCCAGCCATCGCAAAGGTCTTGGATAAGCAGTACAACCAGGAAGTGTGTCCATAGTGGTCAAGTTTGTCATTCCGAGGTTAGTTGCCGGTGCCCTGAGCAAGCGATGGCAGGCACAAGTGAGTTTTTTCACGTTTTATGCAAGATACAGTTTTGTTTTTCTTGAATTTCATTCATAGATGTCAAAATACATTTTGTTGAGGGTTTTATCTGTTTATCTTTTCTCTATTTTGAAATAATTGACCGTATCGGCCGCTTTGTCTTAAGTTTTTGCATTTTTTCTGTCACCTGGACCTTGCAGTTTCGTGTATGCCAAGTCTAATTTGTGCGCATACAAGAGGTACCCTTAATTCAGTCATCATTTTTGAGCGACAAATACGCGAGAAAATACGGTAATATCCCTCAAATAGAAAATCACCCACCCAAACAACTGAACACCAGTGAACCCTTTCTTAATCTACACATAGTCTCGCATCACAAGTTGAAAAAGCCGTCAGTGTCTAGTCTCAAAACCTCCAAAGCAAAATATGTGTTTAATATGGATTTAACATTTCAGAAACACCACAAATAATCTCTTTTAGCTCCATTAACCACTATTGTAAACAAATCCATAAACGAGAGTCTCTTCCCTCAACCCTGGAAGTGCTCAGTCCTCACTGGTCCTTAAATCAGGCAATCCCCACAATAACCATCAACTAAAGACCTATAAGCATCCTTCCAGCCGTCGCAAAGGTCTTGGATAAGCAGTACAACCAGGAAGTGTGTCCATAGTGGTCAAGTTTGTCATTCCGAGGTTAGTTGCCGGTGCCCTGAGCAAGCAATGGCAGGCACAAGTGAGTTTTTTCACGTTTTATGCAAGATACAGTTTTGTTTTTCTTGAATTTCATTCATAGATGTCAAAATACATTTTGTTGAGGGTTTTATCTGTTTATCTTTTCTCTATTTTGAAATATTTGACCGTATCGGCCGCTTTGTCTTAAGTTTTTGCATTTTTTCTGTCACCTGGACCTTGCAGTTTCGTGTATGCCAAGTCTAATTTGTGCGCATACAAGAGGTACCCTTAATTCAGTCATCATTTTTGAGCGACAAATACGCGAGAAAATACGGTAATATCCCTCAAATAGAAAATCACCCACCCAAACAACTGAACACCAGTGAACCCTTTCTTAATCTACACATAGTCTCGCATCACAAGTTGAAAAAGCCGTCAGTGTCTAGTCTCAAAACCTCCAAAGCAAAAGATGTGTTTAATATGGATTTAACATTTCAGAAACACCACAAATAATCTCTTTTAGCTCCATTTACCACTATTGTAAACAAATCCATAAACGAGAGTCTCTTCCCTCAACCCTGGAAGTGCTCAGTCCTCACTGGTCCTTAAATCAGGCAATCCCCACAATAACCATCAACTAAAGACCTATAAGCATCCTTCCAGCCGTCGCAAAGGTCTTGGATAAGCAGTACAACCAGGAAGTGTGTCCATAGTGGTCAAGTTTGTCATTCCGAGGTTAGTTGCCGGTGCCCTGAGCAAGCAATGGCAGGCACAAGTGAGTTTTTTCACGTTTTATGCAAGATACAGTTTTGTTTTTCTTGAATTTCATTCATAGATGTCAAAATACATTTTGTTGAGGGTTTTATCTGTTTATCTTTTCTCTATTTTGAAATATTTGACCATATCGGCCGCTTTGTCTTAAGTTATTGCATTTTTTCTGTCACCTGGACCTTGCAGTTTCGTGTATGCCAAGTCTAATTTGTGCGCATATAAGAGGTACCCTTAATTCAGTCATCATTTTTGAGCGACAAATACGCGAGAAAATACGGTAATATCCCTCAAATAGAAAATCACCCACCCAAACAACTGAACACCAGTGAACCCTTTCTTAATCTACACATAGTCTCGCATCACAAGTTGAAAAAGCCGTCAGTGTCTAGTCTCAAAACCTCCAAAGCAAAAGATGTGTTTAATATGGATTTAACATTTCAGAAACACCACAAATAATCTCTTTTAGCTCCACTAACCACTATTGTAAACAAATCCATAAACGAGAGTCTCTTCCCTCAACCCTGGAAGTGCTCAGTCCTCACTGGTCCTTAAATCAGGCACCCCCCACAATAACCATCAACTAAAGACCTATAAGCATCCTTCCAGCCATCGCAAAGGTCTTGGATAAGCAGTACAACCAGGAAGTGTGTCCATAGTGGTCAAGTTTGTCATTCCGAGGTTAGTTGCCGGTGCCCTGAGCAAGCGATGGCAGGCACAAGTGAGTTTTTTCACGTTTTATGCAAGATACAGTTTTGTTTTTCTTGAATTTCATTCATAGATGTCAAAATACATTTTGTTGAGGGTTTTATCTGTTTATCTTTTCTCTATTTTGAAATATTTGACCGTATCGGCCGCTTTGTCTTAAGTTTTTGCATTTTTTCTGTCACCTGGACCTTGCAGTTTCGTGTATGCCAAGTCTAATTTGTGCGCATACAAGAGGTACCCTTAATTCAGTCATCATTTTTGAGCGACAAATACGCGAGAAAATACGGTAATATCCCTCAAATAGAAAATCACCCACCCAAACAACTGAACACCAGTGAACCCTTTCTTAATCTACACATAATCTCGCATCACAAGTTGAAAAAGCCGTCAGTGTCTAGTCTCAAAACCTCCAAAGCAAAAGATGTGTTTAATATGGATTTAACATTTCAGAAACACCACAAATAATCTCTTTTAGCTCCATTAACCACTATTGTAAACAAATCCATAAACGAGAGTCTCTTCCCTCAACCCTGGAAGTGCTCAGTCCTCACTGGTCCTTAAATCAGGCAATCCCCACAATAACCATCAACTAAAGACCTATAAGCATCCTTCCAGCCGTCGCAAAGGTCTAGGATAAGCAGTACAACCAGGAAGTGTGTCCATAGTGGTCAAGTTTGTCATTCCGAGGTTAGTTGCTGGTGCCCTGAGCAAGCAATGGCAGGCACAAGTGAGTTTTTTCACGTTTTATGCAAGATACAGTTTTGTTTTTCTTGAATTTCATTCATAGATGTCAAAATACATTTTGTTGAGGGTTTTATCTGTTTATCTTTTCTCTATTTTGAAATATTTGACCATATCGGCCGCTTTGTCTTAAGTTATTGCATTTTTTCTGTCACCTGGACCTTGCAGTTTCGTGTATGCAAAGTCTAATTTGTGCGCATATAAGAGGTACCCTTAATTCAGTCATCATTTTTGAGCGACAAATACGCGAGAAAATACGGTAATATCCCTCAAATAGAAAATCACCCACCCAAACAACTGAACACCAGTGAACCCTTTCTTAATCTACACATAGTCTCGCATCACAAGTTGAAAAAGCCGTCAGTGTCTAGTCTCAAAACCTCCAAAGCAAAAGATGTGTTTAATATGGATTTAACATTTCAGAAACACCACAAATAATCTCTTTTAGCTCCACTAACCACTATTGTAAACAAATCCATAAACGAGAGTCTCTTCCCTCAACCCTGGAAGTGCTCAGTCCTCACTGGTCCTTAAATCAGGCACCCCCCACAATAACCATCAACTAAAGACCTATAAGCATCCTTCCAGCCATCGCAAAGGTCTTGGATAAGCAGTACAACCAGGAAGTGTGTCCATAGTGGTCAAGTTTGTCATTCCGAGGTTAGTTGCCGGTGCCCTGAGCAAGCGATGGCAGGCACAAGTGAGTTTTTTCACGTTTTATGCAAGATACAGTTTTGTTTTTCTTGAATTTCATTCATAGATGTCAAAATACATTTTGTTGAGGGTTTTATCTGTTTATCTTTTCTCTATTTTGAAATAATTGACCGTATCGGCCGCTTTGTCTTAAGTTTTTGCATTTTTTCTGTCACCTGGACCTTGCAGTTTCGTGTATGCCAAGTCTAATTTGTGCGCATACAAGAGGTACCCTTAATTCAGTCATCATTTTTGAGCGACAAATACGCGAGAAAATACGGTAATATCCCTCAAATAGAAAATCACCCACCCAAACAACTGAACACCAGTGAACCCTTTCTTAATCTACACATAGTCTCGCATCACAAGTTGAAAAAGCCGTCAGTGTCTAGTCTCAAAACCTCCAAAGCAAAAGATGTGTTTAATATGGATTTAACATTTCAGAAACACCACAAATAATCTCTTTTAGCTCCATTAACCACTATTGTAAACAAATCCATAAACGAGAGTCTCTTCCCTCAACCCTGGAAGTGCTCAGTCCTCACTGGTCCTTAAATCAGGCAATCCCCACAATAACCATCAACTAAAGACCTATAAGCATCCTTCCAGCCGTCGCAAAGGTCTTGGATAAGCAGTACAACCAGGAAGTGTGTCCATAGTGGTCAAGTTTGTCATTCCGAGGTTAGTTGCCGGTGCCCTGAGCAAGCAATGGCAGGCACAAGTGAGTTTTTTCACGTTTTATGCAAGATACAGTTTTGTTTTTCTTGAATTTCATTCATAGATGTCAAAATACATTTTGTTGAGGGTTTTATCTGTTTATCTTTTCTCTATTTTGAAATATTTGACCATATCGGCCGCTTTGTCTTAAGTTATTGCATTTTTTCTGTCACCTGGACCTTGCAGTTTCGTGTATGCCAAGTCTAATTTGTGCGCATATAAGAGGTACCCTTAATTCAGTCATCATTTTTGAGCGACAAATACGCGAGAAAATACGGTAATATCCCTCAAATAGAAAATCACCCACCCAAACAACTGAACACCAGTGAACCCTTTCTTAATCTACACATAGTCTCGCATCACAAGTTGAAAAAGCCGTCAGTGTCTAGTCTCAAAACCTCCAAAGCAAAAGATGTGTTTAATATGGATTTAACATTTCAGAAACACCACAAATAATCTCTTTTAGCTCCACTAACCACTATTGTAAACAAATCCATAAACGAGAGTCTCTTCCCTCAACCCTGGAAGTGCTCAGTCCTCACTGGTCCTTAAATCAGGCACCCCCCACAATAACCATCAACTAAAGACCTATAAGCATCCTTCCAGCCATCGCAAAGGTCTTGGATAAGCAGTACAACCAGGAAGTGTGTCCATAGTGGTCAAGTTTGTCATTCCGAGGTTAGTTGCCGGTGCCCTGAGCAAGCGATGGCAGGCACAAGTGAGTTTTTTCACGTTTTATGCAAGATACAGTTTTGTTTTTCTTGAATTTCATTCATAGATGTCAAAATACATTTTGTTGAGGGTTTTATCTGTTTATCTTTTCTCTATTTTGAAATAATTGACCGTATCGGCCGCTTTGTCTTAAGTTTTTGCATTTTTTCTGTCACCTGGACCTTGCAGTTTCGTGTATGCCAAGTCTAATTTGTGCGCATACAAGAGGTACCCTTAATTCAGTCATCATTTTTGAGCGACAAATACGCGAGAAAATACGGTAATATCCCTCAAATAGAAAATCACCCACCCAAACAACTGAACACCAGTGAACCCTTTCTTAATCTACACATAGTCTCGCATCACAAGTTGAAAAAGCCGTCAGTGTCTAGTCTCAAAACCTCCAAAGCAAAAGATGTGTTTAATATGGATTTAACATTTCAGAAACACCACAAATAATCTCTTTTAGCTCCATTAACCACTATTGTAAACAAATCCATAAACGAGAGTCTCTTCCCTCAACCCTGGAAGTGCTCAGTCCTCACTGGTCCTTAAATCAGGCAATCCCCACAATAACCATCAACTAAAGACCTATAAGCATCCTTCCAGCCGTCGCAAAGGTCTTGGATAAGCAGTACAACCAGGAAGTGTGTCCATAGTGGTCAAGTTTGTCATTCCGAGGTTAGTTGCCGGTGCCCTGAGCAAGCAATGGCAGGCACAAGTGAGTTTTTTCACGTTTTATGCAAGATACAGTTTTGTTTTTCTTGAATTTCATTCATAGATGTCAAAATACATTTTGTTGAGGGTTTTATCTGTTTATCTTTTCTCTATTTTGAAATATTTGACCGTATCGGCCGCTTTGTCTTAAGTTATTGCATTTTTTCTGTCACCTGGACCTTGCAGTTTCGTGTATGCCAAGTCTAATTTGTGCGCATATAAGAGGTACCCTTAATTCAGTCATCATTTTTGAGCGACAAATACGCGAGAAAATACGGTAATATCCCTCAAATAGAAAATGACCCACCAAAACAACTGAACACCAGTGAAACCTTTCTTAATCTACACATAGTCTCGCATCACAAGTTGAAAAAGCCGTCAGTGTCTAGTCTCAAAACCTCCAAAGCAAAAGATGTGTTTAATATGGATTTAACATTTCAGAAACACCACAAATAATCTCTTTTAGCTCCACTAACCACTATTGTAAACAAATCCATAAACGAGAGTCTCTTCCCTCAACCCTGGAAGTGCTCAGTCCTCACTAGTCCTTAAATCAGGCACCCCCCACAATAACCATCAACTAAAGACCTATAAGCATCCTTCCAGCCATCGCAAAGGTCTTGGA
This sequence comes from Stigmatopora argus, assembly GCF_051989625.1. Taxonomy (NCBI): domain Eukaryota; kingdom Metazoa; phylum Chordata; class Actinopteri; order Syngnathiformes; family Syngnathidae; genus Stigmatopora; species Stigmatopora argus. The sequence continues at coordinate 975,819 of NC_135403.1, forward strand.
TAAGCAGTACAACCAGGAAGTGTGTCCATAGTGGTCAAGTTTGTCATTCCGAGGTTAGTTGCCGGTGCCCTGAGCAAGCGATGGCAGGCACAAGTGAGTTTTTTCACGTTTTATGCAAGATACAGTTTTGTTTTTCTTGAATTTCATTCATAGATGTCAAAATACATTTTGTTGAGGGTTTTATCTGTTTATCTTTTCTCTATTTTGAAATAATTGACCGTATCGGCCGCTTTGTCTTAAGTTTTTGCATTTTTTCTGTCACCTGGACCTTGCAGTTTCGTGTATGCCAAGTCTAATTTGTGCGCATACAAGAGGTACCCTTAATTCAGTCATCATTTTTGAGCGACAAATACGCGAGAAAATACGGTAATATCCCTCAAATAGAAAATCACCCACCCAAACAACTGAACACCAGTGAACCCTTTCTTAATCTACACATAGTCTCGCATCACAAGTTGAAAAAGCCGTCAGTGTCTAGTCTCAAAACCTCCAAAGCAAAAGATGTGTTTAATATGGATTTAACATTTCAGAAACACCACAAATAATCTCTTTTAGCTCCATTAACCACTATTGTAAACAAATCCATAAACGAGAGTCTCTTCCCTCAACCCTGGAAGTGCTCAGTCCTCACTGGTCCTTAAATCAGGCAATCCCCACAATAACCATCAACTAAAGACCTATAAGCATCCTTCCAGCCGTCGCAAAGGTCTTGGATAAGCAGTACAACCAGGAAGTGTGTCCATAGTGGTCAAGTTTGTCATTCCGAGGTTAGTTGCCGGTGCCCTGAGCAAGCAATGGCAGGCACAAGTGAGTTTTTTCACGTTTTATGCAAGATACAGTTTTGTTTTTCTTGAATTTCATTCATAGATGTCAAAATACATTTTGTTGAGGGTTTTATCTGTTTATCTTTTCTCTATTTTGAAATATTTGACCGTATCGGCCGCTTTGTCTTAAGTTATTGCATTTTTTCTGTCACCTGGACCTTGCAGTTTCGTGTATGCCAAGTCTAATTTGTGCGCATATAAGAGGTACCCTTAATTCAGTCATCATTTTTGAGCGACAAATACGCGAGAAAATACGGTAATATCCCTCAAATAGAAAATGACCCACCAAAACAACTGAACACCAGTGAAACCTTTCTTAATCTACACATAGTCTCGCATCACAAGTTGAAAAAGCCGTCAGTGTCTAGTCTCAAAACCTCCAAAGCAAAAGATGTGTTTAATATGGATTTAACATTTCAGAAACACCACAAATAATCTCTTTTAGCTCCACTAACCACTATTGTAAACAAATCCATAAACGAGAGTCTCTTCCCTCAACCCTGGAAGTGCTCAGTCCTCACTAGTCCTTAAATCAGGCAACCCCCACAATAACCATCAACTAAAGACCTATAAGCATCCTTCCAGCCATCGCAAAGGTCTTGGATAAGCAGTACAACCAGGAAGTGTGTCCATAGTGGTCAAGTTTGTCATTCCGAGGTTAGTTGCCGGTGCCCTGAGCAAGCAATGGCAGGCACAAGTGAGTTTTTTCACGTTTTATGCAAGATACAGTTTTGTTTTTCTTGAATTTCATTCATAGATGTCAAAATACATTTTGTTGAGGGTTTTATCTGTTTATCTTTTCTCTATTTTGAAATATTTGACCGTATCGGCCGCTTTGTCTTAAGTTATTGCATTTTTTCTGTCACCTGGACCTTGCAGTTTCGTGTATGCCAAGTCTAATTTGTGCGCATATAAGAGGTACCCTTAATTCAGTCATCATTTTTGAGCGACAAATACACGAGAAAATACGGTAATATCCCTCAAATAGAAAATGACCCACCAAAACAACTGAACACCAGTGAAACCTTTCTTAATCTACACATAGTCTCGCATCACAAGTTGAAAAAGCCGTCAGTGTCTAGTCTCAAAACCTCCAAAGCAAAAGATGTGTTTAATATGGATTTAACATTTCAGAAGCACCACAAATAATCTCTTTTAGCTCCATTAACCACTATTGTAAACAAATCCATAAACGAGAGTCTCTTCCCTCAACCCTGGAAGTGCTCAGTCCTCACTGGTCCTTAAATCAGGCAACCCCCACAATAACCATCAACAAAAGACCTATAAGCATCCTTCCAGCCGTCGAAAAGGTCTTGGATAAGCAGTACAACCAGGAAGTGTGTCCATAGCGGTCAAGTTTGTCATTCCTAGGTTAGTTGCCGGTGCCCTGAGCAAGCGATGGCAGGCACAAGTGAGTTTTTTCACGTTTTATGCAAGATACAGTTTTGTTTTTCTTGAATTTCATTCATAGATGTCAAAATACATTTTGTTGAGGGTTTTATCTGTTTATCTTTTCTCTATTTTGAAATATTTGACCGTATCGGCCGCTTTGTCTTAAGTTTTTGCATTTTTTCTGTCACCTGGACCTTGCAGTTTCGTGTATGCCAAGTCTAATTTGTGCGCATACAAGAGGTACCCTTAATTCAGTCATCATTTTTGAGCGACAAATACGCGAGAAAATACGGTAATATCCCTCAAATAGAAAATCACCCACCCAAACAACTGAACACCAGTGAACCCTTTCTTAATCTACACATAGTCTCGCATCACAAGTTGAAAAAGCCGTCAGTGTCTAGTCTCAAAACCTCCAAAGCAAAAGATGTGTTTAATATGGATTTAACATTTCAGAAACACCACAAATAATCTCTTTTAGCTCCACTAACCACTATTGTAAACAAATCCATAAACGAGAGTCTCTTCCCTCAACCCTGGAAGTGCTCAGTCCTCACTGGTCCTTAAATCAGGCACCCCCCACAATAACCATCAACTAAAGACCTATAAGCATCCTTCCAGCCATCGCAAAGGTCTTGGATAAGCAGTACAACCAGGAAGTGTGTCCATAGTGGTCAAGTTTGTCATTCCGAGGTTAGTTGCCGGTGCCCTGAGCAAGCGATGGCAGGCACAAGTGAGTTTTTTCACGTTTTATGCAAGATACAGTTTTGTTTTTCTTGAATTTCATTCATAGATGTCAAAATACATTTTGTTGAGGGTTTTATCTGTTTATCTTTTCTCTATTTTGAAATATTTGACCGTATCGGCCGCTTTGTCTTAAGTTTTTGCATTTTTTCTGTCACCTGGACCTTGCAGTTTCGTGTATGCCAAGTCTAATTTGTGCGCATACAAGAGGTACCCTTAATTCAGTCGTCATTTTTGAGCGACAAATACGCGAGAAAATACAGTAATATCCCTCAAATAGAAAATGTTAGGTTCATCCAATTGTAGGTTTATCCTTAGGTTTTTCCGTGTTCAGCTTTCAATAAAAAGGCATCTGTAGTCACATCCACATTTAATTCTTGCAAGAGAGAATACATCCATCCGCGTCTCCGGCCAAGATCATTCTAACCACTCGAAGTCCGTTTCGCTAATTTAATCATAAGATTTTCACGCCCTGCCCCACAGAAGTCTAAACATTCGTAGAGTCTCATAACAATTTCGTACAGTTATCAAAACAATTGTAGGACCTGTTGAATCGTCTCACAACAATTCTGTACAGTTATCAAAACAATGTAGGACCTGTTGAATCTTCCCACAACAATTCTGTACAGTTATCAAAACAATGTAGGACCTGTTGAATCTTCCCAAGCGAGTTTCGATGCGAACCCTTCAGCGAAGAGGGGCTTCCCAAAACAGTCCTCGGTTCCCAAGAGCGCTTGTTGTGAGTCCATCTTCCGAAGCCGTAAACAGTCCTCAGTTCCCAAGAGCACCTGTCCTGAGTCCTCCTTCCGAAGCCGAAAACAGTCCTCAGTTCCCAAACAGTTCGCAGTTCCCAAGAGCAATTGTTTTGAGACCTCTCCCTGCCCATGGCCATTCCCTGTCCTCTCGATGTGAACCACAGTTCTTACTTTAGCAAGGCATGCATTAAAATGGCTTTATTAATGCCAATAACTCTAACATAAAAGCACAGCGTTCAACACATATGTATGGTTTAATATTGTTACACATTCAGGATGAGCATTACTATTCCTAATAAGTAAATATATTGATTAATATAGTAAGCATGTTTATAATAAGGCTTTCTATTCCTAAGTAAGCATTGCAAACACATTTATAATAATCATTATTCCATCATTCCCCCCTATATTATAAATTTGCACATGATCTCCTTAATAAAACTTCCTTTCGGCTTTATTCCATTAATTCATTTTATGGCAAAAAATAGAAATGGGGAGGAAATGTCCGTTTCCGTTGGCTTTAGTTTTACCCGCTCACTGGCACGGCTGGTCTGAAAAGCAAAAACAAAATCATTTTCGCCCAATTCATCCTCGCAATTACCATGCTCTTGAAATTCACTGTTAGTGTCAGCACGTTTCATCAGTAGGAGATATAATTCATGCAATCTGGAATTTGTAGGGGCAATCGCAGTGGTTATAAGTCGGCTCATCAAAGATCTTAAGCAGGGAATAATACAACACCCACATAATGTCAAAATCGTAGCAAAAAGGGCTACCACAAATTAGGCCAAATCATTATTAGTGAGGCCACAAATCTGTCAGCGGACATTATTCTACTCCAGGATGCTTTTTCATCTTGCGGTTTAGGGTCTGCAGGCCATCGTTGGCCCTGGTGTGGGACCCAGTGGGGGGCGTGTTGTTGAGTGCAACATTTTCAAACGTTGCATACGCCCCCTGCTCCTTCAAGAAGCATTTCAACCGCTGCATGATCCTGGAACGCCGTCAGACTAGTGGCTGCCAGTTGTTCCTTTATCGCCACAAATCCCTGTTCAGTATAATTTCCAAGTTTTTGGACATTGTAATGCAGGTAATTTATCCAATCAACTTTTTTGTTTGGAGTAATTAAAGGAAAAATATACTCCCAACCTGCTGCGATCTGATTAGCCAACTTATACTCATCTGGTAAGCCCCGTGGATGCCAATCGCATCAATGTATGTCGGATCACCCTCTCTCCATGCCGATCAACGCCGTCGCGAGGGGCCCGCCATCATGCCGGATTTCTGTGCAGCCAATTGTATCTCCTCTACTGTAGATGGAAAAACAGACACTGGTAATAGCAGTGAGACCAAGGCACAAAGTCCTGCTGTCGTTTTGGCAGGAGTCGTATAATTTGTTTTGGCCGCACCACCACCATAGGTCAGAACGTGGAATCAGGGGTGCAGTCTGTTTTAGGACGTGGGCACACCACGTCACATTTATCGCTCCCAGTGCCGGACCGTGCCCTGTGAGGACTAAACAGGTAAAATGATTAAACGCGACATGCGTTGAAAAGTTAGGCTTGTCCTTTGCTGCCGTTGTAACTGGGTAGACATTATTCCATTTCATACATTTTGGGCTTACATCTTCTTTTGTCATTATCTCCTTTACACAATCAGGGGTAATTTGCGCGAGTACTACTCTTAAGAGAGGTCGGCCCCCTACATGTTATACAGGTTTGATACAGGTTTGATTTATAATAGCTGCATTTTCCATCAACAATAACCAATTATTTCTTACCGCCTCCCGTTTGGGAACTCCCCGTTGCAGAAATGAATTCTCTGGTCATCTCAGATTTTAATTTTACTATGGCGGATCCGGGTGTTTCCATCTCCGACGACCTTCTTACCCATGGACTTAGGAAAAACGTCAGACAAAGATTCACAAGTTAATTTGTCAGTCTGAATTATGATTTGTAATGCCCCACCGTATGGGTTAATTTTATCGAAGGCCTGATGGTTTTTCGCACACGTGTGTCATCCAAGCTTGCCAATCTAGACCAGTTTCTGCAACAAGGTTTCCCCAATCTGTTTTAGGACTGTTATGTACCACACATATTCCATGTGTATCCTTTGAAATGGATACGTAGCTTTTGTAGCTTGACATAAGGGGGAATCGCCCGTGTTTTGGCCATATATCTGCATATAGATTGAATATATAACCTCCCCCTTTTTTGAGGCATGAAATTTACCATGACTCAAAATGGTAGCCCTCCTAGATAAGTCTTTTGTTTTTGTTTAGTCCCCCAGGTTCCCAAAATTTCCCATTGCAGAAAACAAAAAATTTCATTTGGCGAAATTCTTTTCTTTTGTTTCTGTCCTACTCTGCCACCGCCGTCCTTGAAAGGCTTATCAGCGATTTCAGAAATATTCCACCTTGATATTAGAATATTGATATATCTTGGTGGCCAGCCAATTAAAACACAAAAGACAGACACTCATCCACGCTCGCACTCATAATCAAGGAATTTGCTTTGAGTGCTCCCCCAATCATCCACAATTTTGGTTTTTTTGGAGTAAAACTGGTGTACCCAGAGAAAACCTACGAATTCTTGAGGACACCAGGAATACTCCACACTCCTGAAGGTCTGGATCCACTCCGCATTAGTAGATCCTCGAACCGCAAGATTGATGCCTGAAGCAACTAGATAATTAATGTATTAGATTCACATGCCACATATCTAAAAATAGAAATTTGTTCAATTGCCACCGCCCCTTACCCCATTCAGTCAGCATGTAGACTGCCATGCGAGTGGCTGTGATTAACTATCTATTCGCCAATAATGCAATAACGGAAAAGTTGTGACACATTGAAACACACACACACCCCCTTTTAGTATTTTAACCGTTTGTAAAAAACTTTATCTCATTGTTCTGCATTAAGTTACACCCCCTTTCAATGTTATCGAATTTTGCCCATTCTAGTTAACCCATCTACTTAAAGCATTTCTCCAAGGTTGATATTTTATAATTTGGAGATGTTATTTTTAAAACATAGACATTATTTCATCACTCCTTTCACACTATGAAAGGCCCCACCTGAATTTGTTGTAGATATTCCCCTTTATCTAAGCTTGTTATTGCCAATCGTTATCACCGTAACATTCAGGTGTATTAACCCCATAATTGTAATGCAGTAAGTTTTGGCTAAATTCTTAATTTGTATGCCCCTAAAGCAATAGGCAGTAACGTCCCAATAGTCATTAATATGACCTATACCAAAGCATCTGCCCCCTTCAGGTCAAACAGGGAACGTCTTCTGTGCACTTAAAGACGCTCCATGTTTCTTCTAGGGAAACTATGCCTATCTTAAATCAATTATCTTATCTACCCCAGCCAGGTTCAATTTACCTAATAATTTGGACAAATGCCACGAAATTTCTCATGCCATTTCTGCATTGCTAATTTCATGTCTAATCTCTTTAACAAACAAATTACTCTCAATACCCAAGACATAATTTGTAAATCACCCCATACTGTTTACTCAAGACAAGAGCCATTTCACATAGCTCCCTGTTATCACAAGAGAAACCTACAATAAATAAATTAGAGAAATCAACCTTTTACCAGGCATTTCCTAATTACAATTTCCAATGCTTAATAAAGGATCCACAAATTGTCACCAATATGCCATAATATTGTAAAAAAATCCATTCATTTTTCTTTAATCAGCCAATCTCCTATATTAACGTATTTTGAACAATCCAAACATTCAAAAACAGTAATAATCTCGTTCTATCCTCCAAAAACTAGCTCTCTTCAATTAAGAGCCCTTTGAACATCACAGAAGAAAAAAGAAAATAATAATAATAGTATTATTCCCAATTCCAAAGCTTTTACCAAATCGATCTTTGCCAAACAGATTTACTATCACCTCGAAAGACATTTCTGATTAAATCCCAAATATAAATGCGAAGATAATCGCGGAACCCTGCATACCTTGCAGACCATGTTTTGTTCTTATTCTGAAATGTTTAAACGGAAGCGCGCCCTTACCCGCTGACTGTGACCTTCACGCTCGCTGCAGAAGCAGCTTATCAATGTTGACATTCCTAAGCGACCTCTTTTTCTTTCTGCGCACAATGTTTCACCTCCTGTGTATAATTACAACGCTTTTTAGAGAAGACTAAATCACAATATGCTGCAAGCACAACTATATCATAGCAAAACCCATTTCTGCCCTCAAGTTTGCTTCAGCACCCCCAAGGCCAATTATTGTAATGTCTTCACGGAAGGGGTCCAAAAAAATTAGTCGCTCGTGCGGTCTGCGCGCATACTGAATGCCTAACACCGTCAAATCAGCCGCTACGCGGTCCACATGTTTTTATGCATTCAAATCAGCAGCAAAGACAGCCGCGCTCCCCTGCAGCCGACGCATTATTTGACCAGTCTAGAGTATGACAAAAACGCAGGTTTGGCAACCCCGCCAAACATCTAATTGGTCGTTTTGTATTTCTTTTCTACTGTTAACCAAAACATTCCCGCTGACAGGATAAAACCAAGATAATCCGCAATAAGCCATTTCATTCTATTAAATTGACAGTACATTTAGGTACTATTAACAAAGTATGCCTAGGACTTGGAAATAACCATTTTAATTGCCGTTTTACAACTTTCAGCATCACACAAAAAATTCCAATTGAATTCATTCACAAAGAATGTGATCTCTGGTTTAAAATTAGCTCAACATCCACATGTTCAAAATCCTCATTCAAATCATTTTGAGCAGGCCTGCCCTGTTTTTAGAGACTTTTTGTCCAGGCAATCACGCACATAGCATTTTTGAAAACCGGATTTCATTTGTTTTTTCCAACTTCTTGGCTTACATTCCTATCCTCTCCCGTCAGCCGAGTAGCCCGCGCTATCTTTTATTTTTTATTTCACACAACGGACCCGTTTTATCACTCCTTTTTTCTGTGGAACAAGCCGCCTCGCTCGTATCTCCCTTCACATATTATATAGATTACTTCTATGCTTAGTGCCTATTTTATCCTGCAGGTTTTAATATTTCATGCATATTTAAGCTGGCCAGCAAACCCATATTTGTTTATCCATAAATTTAGGTGTTTAACCCTTGTAGCTCTTTGATTTCCAACAAACTTCCAATCTTTACACGGCAGACGCTGTTTTGGATCGTCGTCGCCAGCCGCTTTTACATTTGCGCTGCCCATTTTAGAAGGGAGCGCGCGCGCACTTAGTTATCAGTTAGCAAATTCTTTTTCCGCGGAACGACACACGTAACACACGCAACACAAATGTATACCCTAGCCTGATATACTGTCAGAGTTATATTTGTACCTATCCGGACCGCGGTACAGGACACCCCGAACTGCCCAAAGTTTTATAGACTCATGCTCTGTCTCGTTACCTGGCATCGACTAGTATACCCAGGGTTTGTAACGCAGTCCCCTGGACGCGTGTCGCAGTCCCCTGGACGCGAGTCTCATTTCAAAAAATGGACCTCACGTGCAATGCCCCCCTCTGACATTCACGTGGACTTACCAGATATGACTCCAGATGTCCCTTTCAGAGTGTTAGCCGTCAACCGTCGAGAACCAAGTCGCCTCGTCGAATAATCCAGCCCGTAAAAGGGTATTTAAGCGCCGTGCACGGTCTTTCCAGATATCGAACGGAAGCGACCTGGATTCTGCTCCGGTATCTTGGCCACAGGCTCGAAGGACCAAATGTTAGGTTCATCCAATTGTAGGTTTATCCTTAGGTTTTTCCGTGTTCAGCTTTCAATAAAAAGGCATCTGTAGTCACATCCACATTTAATTCTTGCAAGAGAGAATACATCCATCCGCGTCTCCGGCCAAGATCATTCTAACCACTCGAAGTCCGTTTCGCTAATTTAATCATAAGATTTTCACGCCCTGCCCCACAGAAGTCTAAACATTCGTAGAGTCTCATAACAATTTCGTACAGTTATCAAAACAATTGTAGGACCTGTTGAATCGTCTCACAACAATTCTGTACAGTTATCAAAACAATGTAGGACCTGTTGAATCTTCCCACAACAATTCTGTACAGTTATCAAAACAATGTAGGACCTGTTGAATCTTCCCAAGCGAGTTTCGATGCGAACCCTTCAGCGAAGAGGGGCTTCCCAAAACAGTCCTCGGTTCCCAAGAGCGCTTGTTGTGAGTCCATCTTCCGAAGCCGTAAACAGTCCTCAGTTCCCAAGAGCACCTGTCCTGAGTCCTCCTTCCGAAGCCGAAAACAGTCCTCAGTTCCCAAACAGTTCGCAGTTCCCAAGAGCAATTGTTTTGAGACCTCTCCCTGCCCATGGCCATTCCCTGTCCTCTCGATGTGAACCACAGTTCTTACTTTAGCAAGGCATGCATTAAAATGGCTTTATTAATGCCAATAACTCTAACATAAAAGCACAGCGTTCAACACATATGTATGGTTTAATATTGTTACACATTCAGGATGAGCATTACTATTCCTAATAAGTAAATATATTGATTAATATAGTAAGCATGTTTATAATAAGGCTTTCTATTCCTAAGTAAGCATTGCAAACACATTTATAATAATCATTATTCCATCAGAAAATCACCCACCCAAACAACTGAACACCAGTGAACCCTTTCTTAATCTACACATAGTCTCGCATCACAAGTTGAAAAAGTCGTCAGTGTCTAGTCTCAAAACCTCCAAAGCAAAAGATGTGTTTAATATGGATTTAACATTTCAGAAACACCACAAATAATCTCTTTTAGCTCCATTAACCACTATTGTAAACAAATCCATAAACGAGAGTCTCTTCCCTCAACCCTGGAAGTGCTCAGTCCTCACTGGTCCTTAAATCAGGCAATCCCCACAATAACCATCAACTAAAGACCTATAAGCATCCTTCCAGCCGTCGCAAAGGTCTTGGATAAGCAGTACAACCAGGAAGTGTGTCCATAGTGGTCAAGTTTGTCATTCCGAGGTTAGTTGCCGGTGCCCTGAGCAAGCAATGGCAGGCACAAGTGAGTTTTTTCACGTTTTATGCAAGATACAGTTTTGTTTTTCTTGAATTTCATTCATAGATGTCAAAATACATTTTGTTGAGGGTTTTATCTGTTTATCTTTTCTCTATTTTGAAATATTTGACCATATCGGCCGCTTTGTCTTAAGTTATTGCATTTTTTCTGTCACCTGGACCTTGCAGTTTCGTGTATGCCAAGTCTAATTTGTGCGCATATAAGAGGTACCCTTAATTCAGTCATCATTTTTGAGCGACAAATACGCGAGAAAATACGGTAATATCCCTCAAATAGAAAATCACCCACCCAAACAACTGAACACCAGTGAACCCTTTCTTAATCTACACATAGTCTCGCATCACAAGTTGAAAAAGCCGTCAGTGTCTAGTCTCAAAACCTCCAAAGCAAAAGATGTGTTTAATATGGATTTAACATTTCAGAAACACCACAAATAATCTCTTTTAGCTCCACTAACCACTATTGTAAACAAATCCATAAACGAGAGTCTCTTCCCTCAACCCTGGAAGTGCTCAGTCCTCACTGGTCCTTAAATCAGGCACCCCCCACAATAACCATCAACTAAAGACCTATAAGCATCCTTCCAGCCATCGCAAAGGTCTTGGATAAGCAGTACAACCAGGAAGTGTGTCCATAGTGGTCAAGTTTGTCATTCCGAGGTTAGTTGCCGGTGCCCTGAGCAAGCGATGGCAGGCACAAGTGAGTTTTTTCACGTTTTATGCAAAATACAGTTTTGTTTTTCTTGAATTTCATTCATAGATGTCAAAATACATTTTGTTGAGGGTTTTATCTGTTTATCTTTTCTCTATTTTGAAATAATTGACCGTATCGGCCGCTTTGTCTTAAGTTTTTGCATTTTTTCTGTCACCTGGACCTTGCAGTTTCGTGTATGCCAAGTCTAATTTGTGCGCATATAAGAGGTACCCTTAATTCAGTCATCATTTTTGAGCGACAAATACGCGAGAAAATACGGTAATATCCCTCAAATAGAAAATCACCCACCCAAACAACTGAACACCAGTGAACCCTTTCTTAATCTACACATAGTCTCGCATCACAAGTTGAAAAAGCCGTCAGTGTCTAGTCTCAAAACCTCCAAAGCAAAAGATGTGTTTAATATGGATTTAACATTTCAGAAACACCACAAATAATCTCTTTTAGCTCCACTAACCACTATTGTAAACAAATCCATAAACGAGAGTCTCTTCCCTCAACCCTGGAAGTGCTCAGTCCTCACTGGTCCTTAAATCAGGCACCCCCCACAATAACCATCAACTAAAGACCTATAAGCATCCTTCCAGCCATCGCAAAGGTCTTGGATAAGCAGTACAACCAGGAAGTGTGTCCATAGTGGTCAAGTTTGTCATTCCGAGGTTAGTTGCCGGTGCCCTGAGCAAGCGATGGCAGGCACAAGTGAGTTTTTTCACGTTTTATGCAAGATACAGTTTTGTTTTTCTTGAATTTCATTCATAGATGTCAAAATACATTTTGTTGAGGGTTTTATCTGTTTATCTTTTCTCTATTTTGAAATAATTGACCGTATCGGCCGCTTTGTCTTAAGTTTTTGCATTTTTTCTGTCACCTGGACCTTGCAGTTTCGTGTATGCCAAGTCTAATTTGTGCGCATACAAGAGGTACCCTTAATTCAGTCGTCATTTTTGTGCGACAAATACGCGAGAAAATACGGTAATATCCCTCAAATAGAAAATCACCCACCCAAACAACTGAACACCAGTGAACCGTTTCTTAATCTACACATAGTCTCGCATCACAAGTTGAAAAAGCCGTCAGTGTCTAGTCTCAAAACCTCCAAAGCAAAAGATGTGTTTAATATGGATTTAACATTTCAGAAACACCACAAATAATCTCTTTTAGCTCCATTAACCACTATTGTAAACAAATCCATAAACGAGAGTCTCTTCCCTCAACCCTGGAAGTGCTCAGTCCTCACTGGTCCTTAAATCAGGCAATCCCCACAATAACCATCAACTAAAGACCTATAAGCATCCTTCCAGCCGTCGCAAAGGTCTTGGATAAGCAGTACAACCAGGAAGTGTGTCCATAGTGGTCAAGTTTGTCATTCCGAGGTTAGTTGCCGGTGCCCTGAGCAAGCAATGGCAGGCACAAGTGAGTTTTTTCACGTTTTATGCAAGATACAGTTTTGTTTTTCTTGAATTTCATTCATAGTTGTCAAAATACATTTTGTTGAGGGTTTTATCTGTTTATCTTTTCTCTATTTTGAAATATTTGACCATATCGGCCGCTTTGTCTTAAGTTATTGCATTTTTTCTGTCACCTGGACCTTGCAGTTTCGTGTATGCCAAGTCTAATTTGTGCGCATATAAGCGGTACCCTTAATTCAGTCATCATTTTTGAGCGACAAATACGCGAGAAAATACGGTAATATCCCTCAAATAGAAAATCACCCACCCAAACAACTGAACACCAGTGAACCCTTTCTTAATCTACACATAGTCTCGCATCACAAGTTGAAAAAGCCGTCAGTGTCTAGTCTCAAAACCTCCAAAGCAAAAGATGTGTTTAATATGGATTTAACATTTCAGAAACACCACAAATAATCTCTTTTAGCTCCATTAACCACTATTGTAAACAAATCCATAAACGAGAGTCTCTTCCCTCAACCCTGGAAGTGCTCAGTCCTCACTGGTCCTTAAATCAGGCAATCCCCACAATAACCATCAACTAAAGACCTATAAGCATCCTTCCAGCCGTCGCAAAGGTCTTGGATAAGCAGTACAACCAGGAAGTGTGTCCATAGTGGTCAAGTTTGTCATTCCGAGGTTAGTTGCCGGTGCCCTGAGCAAGCAATGGCAGGCACAAGTGAGTTTTTTCACGTTTTATGCAAGATCCAGTTTTGTTTTTCTTGAATTTCATTCATAGATGTCAAAATACATTTTGTTGAGGGTTTTATCTGTTTATCTTTTCTCTATTTTGAAATATTTGACCATATCGGCCGCTTTGTCTTAAGTTATTGCATTTTTTCTGTCACCTGGACCTTGCAGTTTCGTGTATGCCAAGTCTAATTTGTGCGCATATAAGAGGTACCCTTAATTTAGTCATCATTTTTGAGCGACAAATACGCGAGAAAATACGGTAATATCCCTCAAATAGAAAATCACCCACCCAAACAACTGAACACCAGTGAACCCTTTCTTAATCTACACATAGTCTCGCATCACAAGTTGAAAAAGCCGTCAGTGTCTAGTCTCAAAACCTCCAAAGCAAAAGATGTGTTTAAAATGATTTTAACATTTCAGAAACACCACAAATAATCTCTTTTAGCTCCACTAACCACTATTGTAAACAAATCCATAAACGAGAGTCTCTTCCCTCAACCCTGGAAGTGCTCAGTCCTCACTGGTCCTTAAATCAGGCAACCCCCACAATAACCATCAACTAAAGACCTATAAGCATCCTTCCAGCCGTCGCAAAGGTCTTGGATAAGCAGTACAACCAGGAAGTGTCCATAGTGGTCAAATTTGTCAGTCCGAGGTTAGTTGCCGTTTCCCTGAGCAAGCAATGGCAGGCACAAGTGAGTTTTTTCACGTTTTATGCAAGATACAGTTTTGTTTTTCTTGAAATTCATTCATAGATGTCAAAATACATTTTGTTGAGGGTTTTATCTGTTTATCTTTTCTCCATTTTGAAATATTTGACCGTATCGGCCGCTTTGTCTTAAGTTATTGCATTTTTTCTGTCACCTGGACCTTGCAGTTTCGTGTATGCCAAGTCTAATTTGTGCGCATACAAGAGGTACCCTTAATTCAGTCATCATTTTTGAGCGACAAATACGGTAATATCCCTCAAATAGAAAATCACCCACCCAAACAACTGAACACCAGTGAACCCTTTCTTAATCTACACATAGTCTCGCATCACAAGTTGAAAAAGCCGTCAGTGTCTAGTCTCAAAACCTCCAAAGCAAAAGATGTGTTTAATATGGATTTAAATTTTCAGAAACACCACAAATAATCTCTTTTAGCTCCATTAACCACTATTGTAAACAAATCCATAAACGAGAGTCTCTTCCCTCAAACCTGGAAGTGCTCAGTCCTCACTGGTCCTTAAATCAGGCAATCCCCACAATAACCATCAATTAAAGACCTATAAGCATCCTTCCAGCCGTCGCAAAGGTCTTGGATAAGCAGTACAACCAGGAAGTGTGTCCATAGTGGTCAAGTTTGTCATTCCGAGGTTAGTTGCCGGTGCCCTGAGCAAGCAATGGCAGGCACAAGTGAGTTTTTTCACGTTTTATGCAAGATACAAGAGGTAAGCGACCTGTATGTAATCGAGAGGTAAACGACCTGTATCCACAACAGCGGAATGACAAATTACAAGTCCGTAACTTACACTTATTTAGGTCTTTTGCCGATTAAACGTAGCTTATGGAGAAGCACCATCAATTTCGTCACACGCAGTTTCTGCGTGTGATGACAAGTAGGCTTTTTTGTGTTGTGGTAATGACGACATGGCCTATGTCCGATTATTATTATTATTATTATTATTATTAAGATACAGTTTTGTTTTTCTTGAATTTCATTCATAGATGTCAAAATACATTTTGTTGAGGGTTTTATCTGTTTATCTTTTCTCTATTTTGAAATATTTGACCATATCGGCCGCTTTGTCTTAAGTTATTGCATTTTTTCTGTCACCTGGACCTTGCAGTTTCGTGTATGCCAAGTCTAATTTGTGCGCATATAAGAGGTACCCTTAATTCAGTCATCATTTTTGAGCGACAAATACGCGAGAAAATACGGTAATATCCCTCAAATAGAAAATGACCCACCAAAACAACTGAACACCAGTGAACCCTTTCTTAATCTACACATAGTCTCGCATCACAAGTTGAAAAAGCCGTCAGTGTCTCGTCTCAAAACCTCCAAAGCAAAATATGTGTTTAATATGGATTTAACATTTCAGAAGCACCACAAATAATCTCTTTTAGCTCCATTAACCACTATTGTAAACAAATCCATAAACCAGAGTCTCTTCCCTCAACCCTGGAAGTGCTCAGTCCTCACTGGTCCTTAAATCAGGCAACCCCCACAATAACCATCAACTAAAGACCTATAAGCATCCTTCCAGCCGTCGAAAAGGTCTTGGATAAGCAGTACAACCAGGAAGTGTGTCCATAGCAGTCAAGTTTGTCATTCCTAGGTTAGTTGCCGGTGCCCTGAGCAAGCGATGGCAGGCACAAGTGAGTTTTTTCACGTTTTATGCAAGATACAGTTTTGTTTTTCTTGAATTTCATTCATAGATGTCAAAATACATTTTGTTGAGGGTTTTATCTGTTTATCTTTTCTCTATTTTGAAATATTTGACCGTATCGGCCGCTTTGTCTTAAGTTATTGCATTTTTTCTGTCACCTGGACCTTGCAGTTTCGTGTATGCCAAGTCTAATTTGTGCGCATATAAGAGGTACCCTTAATTCAGTCATCATTTTTGAGCGACAAATACGCGAGAAAATACGGTAATATCCCTCAAATAGAAAATCACCCACCAAAACAAATGAACACCAGTGAACCCTTTCTTAATCTACACATAGTCTCGCATCACAAGTTGAAAAAGCCGTCAGTGTCTAGTCTCAAAACCTCCAAAGCAAAAGATGTGTTTAATATGGATTTAACATTTCAGAAGCACCACAAATAATCTCTTTTAGCTCCATTAACCACTATTGTAAACAAATCCATAAACGAGAGTCTCGTCCTTCAACTCTGGAAGTGCTCAGTCCTCACTGGTCCTTAAATCAGGCAACCCCCACAATAACCATCAACTAAAGACCTATAAGCATCCTTCCAGCCGTCGCAAAGGTCTTGGATAAGCAGTACAACCAGGAAGTGTGTCCATAGTGGTCAAATTTGTCATTCCGAGGTTAGTTGCCGGTGCCCTGAGCAAGCAATGGCAGGCACAAGTGAGTTTTTTCACGTTTTATGCAAGATACAGTTTTGTTTTTCTTGAATTTCATTCATAGATGTCAAAATACATTTTGTTGAGGGTTTTATCTGTTTATCTTTTCTCTAGTTTGAAATATTTGACCGTATCGGCCGCTTTGTCTTAAGTTATTGCATTTTTTCTGTCACCTGGACCTTGCAGTTTCGTGTATGCCAAGTCTAATTTGTGCGCATACATGAGGTACCCTTAATTCAGTCAACATTTTTGAGCGACAAATACGCGAGAAAATACGGTAATATCCCTCAAATAGAAAATCACCCACCAAAACAACTGAACACCAGTGAACCCTTTCTTAATCTACACATAGTCTCGCATCACAAGTTGAAAAAGCCGTCAGTGTCTAGTCTCAAAACCTCCAAAGCAAAAGATGTGTTTAATATGGATTTAACATTTCAGAAACACCACAAATAATCTCTTTTAGCTCCATTAACCACTATTGTAAACAAATCCATAAACGAGAGTCTCTTCCTTCAACCCTGGAAGTGCTCAGTCCTCACTGGTCCTTAAATCAGGCAACCCCCACAATAACCATCAACTAAAGACCTATAAGCATCCTTCCAGCCATCGCAAAGGTCTTGGATAAGCAGTACAACCAGGAAGTGTGTCCATAGTGGTCAAATTTGTCATTACGAGGTTAGTTGCCGGTGCCCTGAGCAAGCAATGGCAGGCACAAGTGAGTTTTTTCACGTTTTATGCAAGATACAGTTTTGTTTTTCTTGAATTTCATTCATAGATGTCAAAATACATTTTGTTGAGGGTTTTATCTGTTTATCTTTTCTCTAGTTTGAAATATTTGACCGTATCGGCCGCTTTGTCTTAAGTTATTGCATTTTTTCTGTCACCTGGACCTTGCAGTTTCGTGTATGCCAAGTCTAATTTGTGCGCATACATGAGGTACCCTTAATTCAGTCATCATTTTTGAGCGACAAATACGCGAGAAAATACGGTAATATCCCTCAAATAGAAAATCACCCACCAAAACAACTGAACACCAGTGAACCCTTTCTTAATCTACACATAGTCTCGCATCACAAGTTGAAAAAGCCGTCAGTGTCTAGTCTCAAAACCTCCAAAGCAAAAGATGTGTTTAATATGGATTTAACATTTCAGAAACACCACAAATAATCTCTTTTAGCTCCATTAACCACTATTGTAAACAAATCCATAAACGAGAGTCTCTTCCTTCAACCCTGGAAGTGCTCAGTCCTCACTGGTCCTTAAATCAGGCAACCCCCACAATAACCATCAACTAAAGACCTATAAGCATCCTTCCAGCCATCGCAAAGGTCTTGGATAAGCAGTACAACCAGGAAGTGTGTCCATAGTGGTCAAGTTTGTCATTCTGAGGTTAGTTGCCGGTGCCCTGAGCAAGCAATGGCAGGCACAAGTGAGTTTTTTCACGTTTTATGCAAGATACAGTTTTGTTTTTCTTGAATTTCATTCATAGATGTCAAAATACATTTTGTTGAGGGTTTTATCTGTTTATCTTTTCTCTATTTTGAAATATTTGACCGTATCGGCCGCTTTGTCTTAAGTTATTGCATTTTTTCTGTCACCTGGACCTTGCAGTTTCGTGTATGCCAAGTCTAATTTGTGCGCATATAAGAGGTACCCTTAATTCAGTCATCATTTTTGAGCGACAAATACGCGAGAAAATACGGTAATATCCCTCAAATAGAAAATCACCCACCAAAACAACTGAACACCAGTGAACCCTTTCTTAATCTACACATAGTCTCGCATCACAAGTTGAAAAAGCCGTCAGTGTCTAGTCTCAAAACCTCCAAAGCAAAAGATGTGTTTAATATGGATTTAACATTTCAGAAACACCACAAATAATCTCTTTTAGCTCCATTAACCACTATTGTAAACAAATCCATAAACGAGAGTCTCTTCCTTCAACCCTGGAAGTGCTCAGTCCTCACTGGTCCTTAAATCAGGCAACCCCCACAATAACCATCAACTAAAGACCTATAAGCATCCTTCCAGCCGTCGCAAAGGTCTTGGATAAGCAGTACAACCAGGGAGTGTGTCCATAGTGGTCAAATTTGTCATTCCGAGGTTAGTTGCCGGTGCCCTGAGCAAGCAATGGCAGGCACAAGTGAGTTTTTCACGTTTTATGCAAGATACAGTTTTGTTTTTCTTGAATTTCATTCATAGATGTCAAAATACATTTTGTTGAGGGTTTTATCTGTTTATCTTTTCTCTATTTTGAAATATTTGACCGTATCGGCCGCTTTGTCTTAAGTTATTGCATTTTTTCTGTCACCTGGACCTTGCAGTTTCGTGTATGCCAAGTCTAATTTGTGCGCATACAAGAGGTACCCTTAATTCAGTCATCATTTTTGAGCGACAAATACGGTAATATCCCTCAAATAGAAAATCACCCACCCAAACAACTGAACACCAGTGAACCCTTTCTTAATCTACACATAGTCTCGCATCACAAGTTGAAAAAGCCGTCAGTGTCTAGTCTCAAAACCTCCAAAGCAAAAGATGTGTTTAATATGGATTTAACATTTCAGAAACACCACAAATAATCTCTTTTAGCTCCATTAACCACTATTGTAAACAAATCCATAAACGAGAGTCTCTTCCCTCAACCCTGGAAGTGCTAAGTCCTCACTGGTCCTTAAATCAGGCAATCCCCACAATAACCATCAACTAAAGACCTATAAGCATCCTTCCAGCCGTCGCAAAGGTCTTGGATAAGCAGTACAACCAGGAAGTGTGTCCATAGTGGTCAAGTTTGTCATTCCGAGGTTAGTTGCCGGTGCCCTGAGCAAGCAATGGCAGGCACAAGTGAGTTTTTTCACGTTTTATGCAAGATACAGTTTTGTTTTTCTTGAATTTCATTCATAGATGTCAAAATACATTTTGTTGAGGGTTTTATCTGTTTATCTTTTCTCTATTTTGAAATATTTGACCATATCAGCCGCTTTGTCTTAAGTTATTGCATTTTTTCTGTCACCTGGACCTTGCAGTTTCGTGTATGCCAAGTCTAATTTGTGCGCATATAAGAGGTACCCTTAATTCAGTCATCATTTTTGAGCGACAAATACGCGAGAAAATACGGTAATATCCCTCAAATAGAAAATGACCCACCAAAACAACTGAACACCAGTGAACCCTTTCTTAATCTACACATAGTCTCGCATCACAAGTTGAAAAAGCCGTCAGTGTCTAGTCTCAAAACCTCCAAAGCAAAATATGTGTTTAATATGGATTTAACATTTCAGAAGCACCACAAATAATCTCTTTTAGCTCCATTAACCACTATTGTAAACAAATCCATAAACGAGAGTCTCTTCCCTCAACCCTGGAAGTGCTCAGTCCTCACTGGTCCTTAAATCAGGCAACCCCCACAATAACCATCAACTAAAGACCTATAAGCATCCTTCCAGCCGTCGAAAAGGTCTTGGATAAGCAGTACAACCAGGAAGTGTGTCCATAGCAGTCAAGTTTGTCATTCCTAGGTTAGTTGCCGGTGCCCTGAGCAAGCGATGGCAGGCACAAGTGAGTTTTTTCACGTTTTATGCAAGATACAGTTTTGTTTTTCTTGAATTTCATTCATAGATGTCAAAATACATTTTGTTGAGGGTTTTATCTGTTTATCTTTTCTCTATTTTGAAATATTTGACCGTATCGGCCGCTTTGTCTTAAGTTATTGCATTTTTTCTGTCACCTGGACCTTGCAGTTTCGTGTAGCCAAGTCTAATTTGTGCGCATATAAGAGGTACCCTTAATTCAGTCATCATTTTTGAGCGACAAATACGCGAGAAAATACGGTAATATCCCTCAAATAGAAAATCACCCAACAAAACAAATGAACACCAGTGAACCCTTTCTTAATCTACACATAGTCTCGCATCACAAGTTGAAAAAGCCGTCAGTGTCTAGTCTCAAAACCTCCAAAGCAAAAGATGTGTTTAATATGGATTTAACATTTCAGAAGCACCACAAATAATCTCTTTTAGCTCCATTAACCACTATTGTAAACAAATCCATAAACGAGAGTCTCTTCCTTCAACTCCGGAAGTGCTCAGTCCTCACTGGTCCTTAAATCAGGCAACCCCCACAATAACCATCAACTAAAGACCTATAAGCATCCTTCCAGCCGTCGCAAAGGTCTTGGATAAGCAGTACAACCAGGAAGTGTGTCCATAGTGGTCAAATTTGTCATTCCGAGGTTAGTTGCCGGTGCCCTGAGAAAGCAATGGCAGGCACAAGTGAGTTTTTTCACGTTTTATGCAAGATACAGTTTTGTTTTTCTTGAATTTCATTCATAGATGTCAAAATACATTTTGTTGAGGGTTTTATCTGTTTATCTTTTCTCTAGTTTGAAATATTTGACCGTATCGGCCGCTTTGTCTTAAGTTATTGCATTTTTTCTGTCACCTGGACCTTGCAGTTTCGTGTATGCCAAGTCTAATTTGTGCGCATACATGAGGTACCCTTAATTCAGTCAACATTTTTGAGCGACAAATACGCGAGAAAATACGGTAATATCCCTCAAATAGAAAATCACCCACCAAAACAACTGAACACCAGTGAACCCTTTCTTAATCTACACATAGTCTCGCATCACAAGTTGAAAAAGCCGTCAGTGTCTAGTCTCAAAACCTCCAAAGCAAAAGATGTGTTTAATATGGATTTAACATTTCAGAAACACCACAAATAATCTCTTTTAGCTCCATTAACCACTATTGTAAACAAATCCATAAACGAGAGTCTCTTCCTTCAACCCTGGAAGTGCTCAGTCCTCACTGGTCCTTAAATCAGGCAACCCCCACAATAACCATCAACTAAAGACCTATAAGCATCCTTCCAGCCATCGCAAAGGTCTTGGATAAGCAGTACAACCAGGAAGTGTGTCCATAGTGGTCAAATTTGTCATTACGAGGTTAGTTGCCGGTGCCCTGAGCAAGCAATGGCAGGCACAAGTGAGTTTTTTCACGTTTTATGCAAGATACAGTTTTGTTTTTCTTGAATTTCATTCATAGATGTCAAAATACATTTTGTTGAGGGTTTTATCTGTTTATCTTTTCTCTAGTTTGAAATATTTGACCGTATCGGCCGCTTTGTCTTAAGTTATTGCATTTTTTCTGTCACCTGGACCTTGCAGTTTCGTGTATGCCAAGTCTAATTTGTGCGCATACATGAGCTACCCTTAATTCAGTCATCATTTTTGAGCGACAAATACGCGAGAAAATACGGTAATATCCCTCAAATAGAAAATCACCCACCAAAACAACTGAACACCAGTGAACCCTTTCTTAATCTACACATAGTCTCGCATCACAAGTTGAAAAAGCCGTCAGTGTCTAGTCTCAAAACCTCCAAAGCAAAAGATGTGTTTAATATGGATTTAACATTTCAGAAGCACCACAAATAATCTCTTTTAGCTCCATTAACCACTATTGTAAACAAATCCATAAACGAGAGTCTCTTCCTTCAACTCTGGAAGTGCTCAGTCCTCACTGGTCCTTAAATCAGGCAACCCCCACAATAACCATCAACTAAAGACCTATAAGCATCCTTCCAGCCGTCGCAAAGGTCTTGGATAAGCAGTACAACCAGGAAGTGTGTCCATAGTGGTCAAATTTGTCATTCCGAGGTTAGTTGCCGGTGCCCTGAGCAAGCAATGGCAGGCACAAGTGAGTTTTTTCACGTTTTATGCAAGATACAGTTTTGTTTTTCTTGAATTTCATTCATAGATGTCAAAATACATTTTGTTGAGGGTTTTATCTGTTTATCTTTTCTCTAGTTTGAAATATTTGACCGTATCGGCCGCTTTGTCTTAAGTTATTGCATTTTTTCTGTCACCTGGACCTTGCAGTTTCGTGTATGCCAAGTCTAATTTGTGCGCATACATGAGGTACCCTTAATTCAGTCAACATTTTTGAGCGACAAATACGCGAGAAAATACGGTAATATCCCTCAAATAGAAAATCACCCACCCAAACAACTGAACACCAGTGAACCGTTTCTTAATCTACACATAGTCTCGCATCACAAGTTGAAAAAGCCGTCAGTGTCTAGTCTCAAAACCTCCAAAGCAAAAGATGTGTTTAATATGGATTTAACATTTCAGAAACACCACAAATAATCTCTTTTAGCTCCATTAACCACTATTGTAAACAAATCCATAAACGAGAGTCTCTTCCTTCAACCCTGGAAGTGCTCAGTCCTCACTGGTCCTTAAATCAGGCAACCCCCACAATAACCATCAACTAAAGACCTATAAGCATCCTTCCAGCCATCGCAAAGGTCTTGGATAAGCAGTACAACCAGGAAGTGTGTCCATAGTGGTCAAATTTGTCATTCCGAGGTTAGTTGCCGGTGCCCTGAGCAAGCAATGGCAGGCACAAGTGAGTTTTTTCACGTTTTATGCAAGATACAGTTTTGTTTTTCTTGAATTTCATTCATAGATGTCAAAATACATTTTGTTGAGGGTTTTATCTGTTTATCTTTTCTCTATTTTGAAATATTTGACCGTATCGGCCGCTTTGTCTTAAGTTATTGCATTTTTTCTGTCACCTGGACTTTGCAGTTTCGTGTATGCCAAGTCTAATTTGTGCGCATATAAGAGGTACCCTTAATACAGTCATCATTTTTGAGCGACAAATACGCGAGAAAATACGGTAATATCCCTCAAATAGAAAATCACCCACCAAAACAAATGAACACCAGTGAACCCTTTCTTAATCTACACATAGTCTCGCATCACAAGTTGAAAAAGCCGTCAGTGTCTAGTCTCAAAACCTCCAAAGCAAAAGATGTGTTTAATATGGATTAAACATTTCAGAAGCACCACAAATAATCTCTTTTAGCTCCATTAACCACTATTGTAAACAAATCCATAAACGAGAGTCTCTTCCCTCAACCCTGGAAGTGCTCAGTCCTCACTGGTCCTTAAATCAGGCAACCCCCACAATAACCATCAACTAAAGACCTATAAGCATCCTTCCAGCCGTCGCAAAGGTCTTGGATAAGCAGTACAACCAGGAAGTGTGTCCATAGTGGTCAAATTTGTCATTCCTAGGTTAGTTGCCGGTGCCCTGAGCAAGCAATGGCAGGCACAAGTGAGTTTTTTCACGTTTTATGCAAGATACAGTTTTGTTTTTCTTGAATTTCATTCATAGATGTCAAAATACATTTTGTTGAGGGTTTTATCTGTTTATCTTTTCTCTATTTTGAAATATTTGACCGTATCGGCCGCTTTGTCTTAAGTTATTGCATTTTTTCTGTCACCTGGACCTTGCAGTTTCGTGTATGCCAAGTCTAATTTGTGCGCATATAAGAGGTACCCTTAATTCAGTCATCATTTTTGAGCGACAAATACGCGAGAAAATACGGTAATATCCCTCAAATAGAAAATCACCCACCAAAAATACTGAACACCAGTGAACCCTTTCTTAATCTACACATAGTCTCGCATCACAAGTTGAAAAAGCCGTCAGTGTCTAGTCTCAAAACCTCCAAAGCAAAAGATGTGTTTAATATGGATTAAACATTTCAGAAACACCTCAAATAATCTCTTTTAGCTCCATTAACCACTATTGTAAACAAATCCATAAACGAGAGTCTCTTCCCTCAACCCTGGAAGTGCTCAGTCCTCACTGGTCCTTAAATCAGGCAACCCCCACAATAACCATCAACTAAAGACCTATAAGCATCCTTCCAGCCGTCGAAAAGGTCTTGGATAAGCAGTAGAACCAGGAAGTGTGTCCATAGCGGTCAAGTTTGTCATTCCTAGGTTAGTTGCCGGTGCCCTGAGCAAGCGATGGCAGGCACAAGTGAGTTTTTTCACGTTTTATGCAAGATACAGTTTTGTTTTTCTTGAATTTCATTCATAGATGTTAAAATACATTTTGTTGAGGGTTTTATCTGTTTATCTTTTCTCTATTTTGAAATATTTGACCGTATCGGCCGCTTTGTCTTAAGTTATTGCATTTTTTCTGTCACCTGGACCTTGCAGTTTCGTGTATGCCAAGTCTAATTTGTGCGCATATAAGAGGTACCCTTAATTCAGTCATCATTTTTGAGCGACAAATACGCGAGAAAATACGGTAATATCCCTCAAATAGAAAATCACCCACCAAAACAACTGAACACCAGTGAACCCTTTCTTAATCTACACATAGTCTCGAATCACAAGTTGAGAAAGCCGTCAGTGTCTAGTCTCAAAACCTCCAAAGCAAAAGATGTGTTTAATATGGATTTAACATTTCAGAAACACCACAAATAATCTCTTTTAGCTCCATTAACCACTATTGTAAACAAATCCATAAACGAGAGTCTCTTCCCTCAACCCTGGAAGTGCTCAGTCCTCACTGGTCCTTAAATCAGGCAACCCCCACAATAACCATCAACTAAAGACCTATAAGCATCCTTCCAGCCGTCGAAAAGGTCTTGGATAAGCAGTACAACCAGGAAGTGTGTCCATAGCGGTCAAGTTTGTCATTCCTAGGTTAGTTGCCCGTGCCCTGAGCAAGCAATGGCAGGCACAAGTGAGTTTTTTCACGTTTTATGCAAGATACAGTTTTGTTTTTCTTGAATTTCATTCATAAATGTCAAAATACATTTTGTTGAGGGTTTTATCTGTTTATCTTTTCTCTATTTTGAAATATTTGACCGTATCGGCCGCTTTGTCTTAAGTTATTGCATTTTTCCTGTCACCTGGACCTTGCAGTTTCGTGTATGCCAAGTCTAATTTGTGCGCATATAAGAGGTACCCTTAATTCAGTCATAATTTTTGAGCGACAAATACGCGAGAAAATACGGTAATATCCCTCAAATAGAAAATCACCCACCAAAACAACTGAACACCAGTGAACCCTTTCTTAATCTACACATAGTCTCGCATCACAAGTTGAAAAAGCCGTCAGTGTCTAGTCTCAAAACCTCCAAAGCAAAAGATGTGTTTAATATGGATTTAACATTTCAGAAACACCACAAATAATCTCTTTTAGCTCCATTAACCACTATTGTAAACAAATCCATAAACGAGAGTCTCTTCCCTCAACCCTGGAAGTGCTCAGTCCTCACTGGTCCTTAAATCAGGCAACCCCCACAATAACCATCAACTAAAGACCTATAAGCATCCTTCCAGACGTCGAAAAGGTCTTGGATAAGCAGTACAACCAGGAAGTGTGTGCATAGCGGTCAAGTTTGTCATTCCGAGGTTAGTTGCCGGTGCCCTGAGCAAGCGATGGCAGGCACAAGTGAGTTTTTTCACGTTTTATGCAAGATACAGTTTTGTTTTTCTTGAATTTCATTCATAGATGTAAAAATACATTTTGTTGAGGGTTTTATCTGTTTATCTTTTCTCTATTTTGAAATATTTGACCGTATCGGCCGCTTTGTCTTAAGTCATTGCATTTTTTCTGTCACCTGGACCTTGCAGTTTCGTGTATGCCAAGTCTAATTTGTGCGCATTTAAGAGGTACCCTTAATTCAGTCATCATTTTTGAGCGACAAATACGCGAGAAAATACGGTAATATCCCTCAAATAGAAAATCACCCACCAAAACAACTGAACACCAGTGAACCCTTTCTTAATCTACACATAGTCTCGCATCACAAGTTGAAAAAGCCGTCAGTGTCTAGTCTCAAAACCTCCAAAGCAAAAGATGTGTTTAATATGGATTTAACATTTCAGAAACACCACAAATAATCTCTTTTAGCTCCATTAACCACTATTGTAAACAAATCCATAAACGAGAGTCTCTTCCCTCAACCCTGGAAGTGCTCAGTCCTCACTGGTCCTTAAATCAGGCAACCCCCACAATAACCATCAACTAAAGACCTATAAGCATCCTTCCAGCCGTCGCAAAGGTCTTGGATAAGCAGTACAACCAGGAAGTGTGTCCATAGTGGTCAAGTTTGTCATTCCGAGGTTAGTTGCCGGTGCCCTGAGCAATGGCAGGCACAAGTGAGTTTTTTCACGTTTTATGCAAGATACAGTTTTGTTTTTCTTGAATTTCATTCATAGATGTCAAAATACATTTTGTTGAGGGTTTTATCTGTTTATCTTTTCTCTATTTTGAAATATTTGACCGTATCGGCCGCTATGTCTTAAGTTATTGCATTTTTTCTGTCACCTGGACCTTGCAGTTTCGTGTATGACAAGTCTAATTTGTGCGCATATAAGAGGTACCCTTAATTCAGTCATCATTTTTGAGCGACAAATACGCGAGAAAATACGGTAATATCCCTCAAATAGAAAATCACCCACCAAAACAACTGAACACCAGTGAACCCTTTCTTTATCTACACATAGTCTCGCATCACAAGTTGAAAAAGCCGTCAGTGTCTAGTCTCAAAACCTCCAAAGCAAAAGATGTGTTTAATATGGATTTAACATTTCAGAAGCACCACAAATAATCTCTTTTAGCTCCATTAACCAATATTGTAAACAAATCCATAAACGAGAGTCTCTTCCCTCAACCCTGGAAGTATTCAGTCCTCACTGGTCCTTAAATCAGGCAACCCACACAATAACCATCAACTAAAGACCTATAAGCATCCTTCCAGCCGTCGCAAAGGTCTTGGATAAGCAGTACAACCAGGAAGTGTGTCCATAGTGGTCAAGTTTGTCATTCCGAGGTTAGTTGCCGGTGCCCTGAGCAAGCAATGGCAGGCACAAGTGAGTTTTTTCACGTTTTATGCAAGATACAGTTTTGTTTTTCTTGAATTTCATTCATAGATGTCAAAATACATTTTGTTGAGGGTTTTATCTGTTTATCTTTTCTCTATTTTGAAATATTTGACCGTATCGGCCGCTTTGTCTTACGTTTTTGCATTTTTTCTGTCACCTGGACCTTGCAGTTTCGTGTATGCCAAGTCTAATTTGTGCGCATATAAGAGGTACCCTTAATTCAGTCATCATTTTTGAGCGACAAATACGCGAGAAAATACGGTAATATCCCTCAAATAGAAAATCACCCACCAAAACAACTGAACACCAGTGAACCCTTTCTTAATCTACACATAGTCTCGCATCACAAGTTGAAAAAGCCGTCAGTGTCTAGTCTCAAAACCTCCAAAGCAAAAGATGTGTTTAATATGGATTTAACATTTCAGAAACACCACAAATAATCTCTTTTAGCTCCATTAACCACTATTGTAAACAAATCCATAAACGAGAGTCTCTTCCCTCAACCCTGGAAGTGCTCAGTCCTCACTGGTCCTTAAATCAGGCAACCCCCACAATAACCATCAACTAAAGACCTATAAGCATCCTTCCAGCCGTCGAAAAGGTCTTGGATAAGCAGTACAACCAGGAAGTGTGTCCATAGCGGTCAAGTTTGTCATTCCTATGTTAGTTGCCCGTGCCCTGAGCAAGCAATGGCAGGCACAAGTGAGTTTTTTCACGTTTTATGCAAGATAGTTTTGTTTTTCTTGAATTTCATTCATAGATGTCAAAATACATTTTGTTGAGGGTTTTATCTGTTTATCTTTTCTCTATTTTGAAATATTTGACCGTATCGGCCGCTTTGTCTTAAGTTATTGCATTTTTCCTGTCACCTGGACCTTGCAGTTTCGTGTATGCCAAGTCTAATTTGTGCCCATATAAGAGGTACCCTTAATTCAGTCATAATTTTTGAGCGACAAATACGCGAGAAAATACGGTAATATCCCTCAAATAGAAAATCACCCACCAAAACAACTGAACACCAGTGAACCCTTTCTTAATCTACACATAGTCTCGCATCACAAGTTGAAAAAGCCGTCAGTGTCTAGTCTCAAAACCTCCAAAGCAAAAGATGTGTTTAATATGGATTTAACATTTCAGAAACACCACAAATAATCTCTTTTAGCTCCATTAACCACTATTGTAAACAAATCCATAAACGAGAGTCTCTTCCCTCAACCCTGGAAGTGCTCAGTCCTCACTGGTCCTTAAATCAGGCAACCCCCACAATAACCATCAACTAAAGACCTATAAGCATCCTTCCAGACGTCGAAAAGGTCTTGGATAAGCAGTACAACCAGGAAGTGTGTGCATAGCGGTCAAGTTTGTCATTCCGAGGTTAGTTGCCGGTGCCCTGAGCAAGCGATGGCAGGCACAAGTGAGTTTTTTCACGTTTTATGCAAGATACAGTTTTGTTTTTCTTGAATTTCATTCATAGATGTAAAAATACATTTTGTTGAGGGTTTTATCTGTTTATCTTTTCTCTATTTTGAAATATTTGACCGTATCGGCCGCTTTGTCTTAAGTTATTGCATTTTTTCTGTCACCTGGACCTTGCAGTTTCGTGTATGCCAAGTCTAATTTGTGCGCATTTAAGAGGTACCCTTAATTCAGTCATCATTTTTGAGCGACAAATACGCGAGAAAATACGGTAATATCCCTCAAATAGAAAATCACCCACCAAAAAAACTGAACACCAGTGAACCCTTTCTTTATCTACACATAGTCTCGCATCACAAGTTGAAAAAGCCGTCAGTGTCTAGTCTCAAAACCTCCAAAGCAAAAGATGTGTTTAATATGGATTTAACATTTCAGAAGCACCACAAATAATCTCTTTTAGCTCCATTAACCAATATTGTAAACAAATCCATAAACAAGAGTCTCTTCCCTCAACCCTGGAAGTATTCAGTCCTCACTGGTCCTTAAATCAGGCAACCCACACAATAACCATCAACTAAAGACCTATAAGCATCCTTCCAGCCGTCGCAAAGGTCTTGGATAAGCAGTACAACCAGGAAGTGTGTCCATAGTGGTCAAGTTTGTCATTCCGAGGTTAGTTGCCGGTGCCCTGAGCAAGCAATGGCAGGCACAAGTGAGTTTTTTCACGTTTTATGCAAGATACAGTTTTGTTTTTCTTGAATTTCATTCATAGATGTCAAAATACATTTTGTTGAGGGTTTTATCTGTTTATCTTTTCTCTATTTTGAAATATTTGACCGTATCGGCCGCTTTGTCTTACGTTTTTGCATTTTTTCTGTCACCTGGACCTTGCAGTTTCGTGTATGCCAAGTCTAATTTGTGCGCATATAAGAGGTACCCTTAATTCAGTCATCATTTTTGAGCGACAAATACGCGAGAAAATACGGTAATATCCCTCAAATAGAAAATCACCCACCAAAACAACTGAACACCAGTGAACCCTTTCTTAATCTACACATAGTCTCGCATCACAAGTTGAAAAAGCCGTTAGTGTCTAGTCTCAAAACCTCCAAAGCAAAAGATGTGTTTAATATGGATTTAACATTTCAGAAGCACCACAAATAATCTCTTTTAGCTCCATTAACCACTATTGTAAACAAATCCATAAACGAGAGTCTCTTCCTTCAACTCTGGAAGTGCTCAGTCCTCACTGGTCCTTAAATCAGGCAACCCCCACAATAACCATCAACTAAAGACCTATAAGCATCCTTCCAGCCGTCGCAAAGGTCTTGGATAAGCAGTACAACCAGGAAGTGTGTCCATAGTGGTCAAATTTGTCATTCCGAGGTTAGTTGCCGGTGCCCTGAGCAAGCAATGGCAGGCACAAGTGAGTTTTTTCACGTTTTATGCAAGATACAGTTTTGTTTTTCTTGAATTTCATTCATAGATGTCAAAATACATTTTGTTGAGGGTTTTATCTGTTTATCTTTTCTCTAGTTTGAAATATTTGACCGTATCGGCCGCTTTGTCTTAAGTTATTGCATTTTTTCTGTCACCTGGACCTTGCAGTTTCGTGTATGCCAAGTCTAATTTGTGCGCATACATGAGGTACCCTTAATTCAGTCAACATTTTTGAGCGACAAATACGCGAGAAAATACGGTAATATCCCTCAAATAGAAAATCACCCACCAAAACAACTGAACACCAGTGAACCCTTTCTTAATCTACACATAGTCTCGCATCACAAGTTGAAAAAGCCGTCAGTGTCTAGTCTCAAAACCTCCAAAGCAAAAGATGTGTTTAATATGGATTTAACATTTCAGAAACACCACAAATAATCTCTTTTAGCTCCATTAACCACTATTGTAAACAAATCCATAAACGAGAGTCTCTTCCTTCAACCCTGGAAGTGCTCAGTCCTCACTGGTCCTTAAATCAGGCAACCCCCACAATAACCATCAACTAAAGACCTATAAGCATCCTTCCAGCCATCGCAAAGGTCTTGGATAAGCAGTACAACCAGGAAGTGTGTCCATAGTGGTCAAATTTGTCATTACGAGGTTAGTTGCCGGTGCCCTGAGCAAGCAATGGCAGGCACAAGTGAGTTTTTTCACGTTTTATGCAAGATACAGTTTTGTTTTTCTTGAATTTCATTCATAGATGTCAAAATACATTTTGTTGAGGGTTTTATCTGTTTATCTTTTCTCTAGTTTGAAATATTTGACCGTATCGGCCGCTTTGTCTTAAGTTATTGCATTTTTTCTGTCACCTGGACCTTGCAGTTTCGTGTATGCCAAGTCTAATTTGTGCGCATACATGAGCTACCCTTAATTCAGTCATCATTTTTGAGCGACAAATACGCGAGAAAATACGGTAATATCCCTCAAATAGAAAATCACCCACCAAAACAACTGAACACCAGTGAACCCTTTCTTAATCTACACATAGTCTCGCATCACAAGTTGAAAAAGCCGTCAGTGTCTAGTCTCAAAACCTCCAAAGCAAAAGATGTGTTTAATATGGATTTAACATTTCAGAAGCACCACAAATAATCTCTTTTAGCTCCATTAACCACTATTGTAAACAAATCCATAAACGAGAGTCTCTTCCTTCAACTCTGGAAGTGCTCAGTCCTCACTGGTCCTTAAATCAGGCAACCCCCACAATAACCATCAACTAAAGACCTATAAGCATCCTTCCAGCCGTCGCAAAGGTCTTGGATAAGCAGTACAACCAGGAAGTGTGTCCATAGTGGTCAAATTTGTCATTCCGAGGTTAGTTGCCGGTGCCCTGAGCAAGCAATGGCAGGCACAAGTGAGTTTTTTCACGTTTTATGCAAGATACAGTTTTGTTTTTCTTGAATTTCATTCATAGATGTCAAAATACATTTTGTTGAGGGTTTTATCTGTTTATCTTTTCTCTATTTTGAAATATTTGACCGTATCGGCCGCTTTGTCTTAAGTTTTTGCATTTTTTCTGTCACCTGGACCTTGCAGTTTCGTGTATGCCAAGTCTAATTTGTGCGCATATAAGAGGTACCCTTAATTCAGTCATCATTTTTGAGCGACAAATACGCGAGAAAATACGGTAATATCCCTCAAATAGAAAATCACCCACCAAAACAACTGAACACCAGTGAACCCTTTCTTAATCTACACATAGTCTCGCATCACAAGTTGAAAAAGCCGTCAGTGTCTAGTCTCAAAACCTCCAAAGCAAAAGATGTGTTTAATATGGATTTAACATTTCAGAAACACCACAAATATTCTCTTTTAGCTCCATTAACCACTATTGTAAACAAATCCATAAACGAGAGTCTCTTCCCTCAACCCTGGAAGTGCTCAGTCCTCACTGGTCCTTAAATCAGGCAACCCCCACAATAACCATCAACTAAAGACCTATAAGCATCCTTCCAGCCGTCGAAAAGGTCTTGGATAAGCAGTACAACCAGGAAGTGTGTCCATAGCGGTCAAGTTTGTCATTCCTAGGTTAGTTGCCGGTGCCCTGAGCAAGCGATGGCAGGCACAAGTTTGTTTTTTCACGTTTTATGCAAGATACAGTTTTGTTTTTCTTGAATTTCATTCATAGATGTCAAAATACATTTTGTTGAGGGTTTTATCTGTTTATCTTTTCTCTATTTTGAAATATTTGACCGTATCGGCCGCTTTGTCTTAAGTTTTTGCATTTTTTCTGTCACCTGGACCTTGCAGTTTCGTGTATGCCAAGTCAAATTTGTGCGCATATAAGAGGTACCCTTAATTCAGTCATCATTTTTGAGCGACAAATACGCGAGAAAATACGGTAATATCCCTCAAATAGAAAATCACCCACCAAAACAACTGAACACCAGTGAACCCTTTCTTAATCTACACATAGTCTCGCATCACAAGTTGAAAAAGCCGTCAGTGTCTAGTCTCAAAACCTCCAAAGCAAAAGATGTGTTTAATATGGATTTAACATTTCAGAAACACCACAAATAATCTCTTTTAGCTCCATTAACCACTATTGTAAACAAATCCATAAACGAGAGTCTCTTCCCTCAACCCTGGAAGTGCTCAGTCCTCACTGGTCCTTAAATCAGGCAACCCCCACAATAACCATCAACTAAAGACCTATAAGCATCCTTCCAGCCGTCGCAAAGGTCTTGGATAAGCAGTACAACCAGGAAGTGTGTCCATAGTGGTCAAGTTTGTCATTCCGAGGTGAGTTGCCGGTGCCCTGAGCAAGCAATGGCAGGCACAAGTGAGTTTTTTCACGTTTTATGCAAGATACAGTTTTGTTTTTCTTGAATTTCATTCATAGATGTCAAAATACATTTTGTTGAGGGTTTTATCTGTTTATCTTTTCTCTATTTTGAAATATTTGACCGTATCGGCCGCTATGTCTTAAGTTATTGCATTTTTTCTGTCACCTGGACCTTGCAGTTTCGTGTATGACAAGTCTAATTTGTGCGCATATAAGAGGTACCCTTAATTCAGTCATCATTTTTGAGCGACAAATACGCGAGAAAATACGGTAATATCCCTCAAATAGAAAATCACCCACCAAAACAACTGAACACCAGTGAACCCTTTCTTTATCTACACATAGTCTCGCATCACAAGTTGAAAAAGCCGTCAGTGTCTAGTCTCAAAACCTCCAAAGCAAAAGATGTGTTTAATATGGATTTAACATTTCAGAAGCACCACAAATAATCTCTTTTAGCTCCATTAACCAATATTGTAAACAAATCAATAAACGAGAGTCTCTTCCCTCAACCCTGGAAGTATTCAGTCCTCACTGGTCCTTAAATCAGGCAACCCACACAATAACCATCAACTAAAGACCTATAAGCATCCTTCCAGCCGTCGCAAAGGTCTTGGATAAGCAGTACAACCAGGAAGTGTGTCCATAGTGGTCAAGTTTGTCATTCCGAGGTTAGTTGCCGGTGCCCTGAGCAAGCAATGGCAGGCACAAGTGAGTTTTTTCACGTTTTATGCAAGATACAGTTTTGTTTTTCTTGAATTTCATTCATAGATGTCAAAATACATTTTGTTGAGGGTTTTATCTGTTTATCTTTTCTCTATTTTGAAATATTTGACCGTATCGGCCGCTTTGTCTTACGTTTTTGCATTTTTTCTGTCACCTGGACCTTGCAGTTTCGTGTATGCCAAGTCTAATTTGTGCGCATATAAGAGGTACCCTTAATTCAGTCATCATTTTTGAGCGACAAATACGCGAGAAAATACGGTAATATCCCTCAAATAGAAAATCACCCACCAAAACAACTGAACACCAGTGAACCCTTTCTTAATCTACACATAGTCTCGCATCACAAGTTGAAAAAGCCGTCAGTGTCTAGTCTCAAAACCTCCAAAGCAAAAGATGTGTTTAATATGGATTTAACATTTCAGAAACACCACAAATAATCTCTTTTAGCTCCATTAACCACTATTGTAAACAAATCCATAAACGAGAGTCTCTTCCCTCAACCCTGGAAGTGCTCAGTCCTCACTGGTCCTTAAATCAGGCAACCCCCACAATAACCATCAACTAAAGACCTATAAGCATCCTTCCAGCCGTCGCAAAGGTCTTGGATAAGCAGTACAACCAGGAAGTGTGTCCATAGTGGTCAAGTTTGTCATTCCGAGGTGAGTTGCCGGTGCCCTGAGCAAGCAATGGCAGGCACAAGTGAGTTTTTTCACGTTTTATGCAAGATACAGTTTTGTTTTTCTTGAATTTCATTCATAGATGTCAAAATACATTTTGTTGAGGGTTTTATCTGTTTATCTTTTCTCTATTTTGAAATATTTGACCGTATCGACCGCTTTGTCTTGAGTTATGGCGTTTCATCTGTCACCTGGACCTTGCAGTTTTGTGTATGCCAAGTCTAATTTGTGCGCATATAAGCCGTACCCTTAATTCAGTCATCATTTTTGAGCGACAAATACGCGAGAAAATACGGTAATATCCCTCAAATAGAAAATCACCCACCAAAAAAACTGAACATCAATGAACCCTTTCTTAATCTACACAGTCTCAAATCACAACAAATCACAAGTTGAAAAAGCCGTCCGTGTCTGGTCTCAAAACCTCCAAAGCAAAAGAGGTGTTTAATATGGATTTAACATTTCAGATACACCACAAATAATCTCTTATAGCTCCATTAACCACTATTGTAAACAAATCCATAAACGAGTCTCTTCCCTCAACCCTGGTAGTGCTCAGTCCTCACTGGTCCTTAAATCAGGCAACCCCCACAATAACCATCAACTAAAGACCTATAAGCATCCTTCCAGTCGTCCCAAAGGTCTTGGATAAAATAATAGCGGAGCAAATTGTGGATCACAGTAACAGCAATCCATACACCCTGAAC
The DNA here is from genome assembly GCF_051989625.1 of Stigmatopora argus. Taxonomy (NCBI): domain Eukaryota; kingdom Metazoa; phylum Chordata; class Actinopteri; order Syngnathiformes; family Syngnathidae; genus Stigmatopora; species Stigmatopora argus. The sequence continues at coordinate 1,011,012 of NC_135403.1, forward strand.
AGGTTGCAATTCAGCTTTAGAAAACAACATTCGACTGAAACTGTGGTTTGCTTCTTTCTAGAAAACAAAATCAAAACTAGATAAAGGTGGGGTCGTTAGTGCAGTCTTCATTGATCTCAATCTCAAAAAGGTATTTGACACCGTAAACCACCAGATACTTCTGACTAAAATGTCTAATTTTAATTTCTAAGACTATGCACTCCTCAAAAAAGAGCAACAAATAACAATGAGCCCAATGTCATCCAAGGAAAAACAAGCAAAGTACAGTGGTACCTCGTCATACGACCGCTCGTCATACAAAATTCTCGTCTTACGAGGGAAATTTCGATCGAATAATTCGCCCATCATGCGATCAAAATTTCGTGATGCGACCAAGCCAGGTCTTTTTTGCATATCTTTCGTGTATAACAATATCTACGAGCACGGAATGATTAATTCAGACGAGTTTCTCATATGACCAGGAAACGCACAACGCGCGGGCAAAAAGAGGGCTTTCTGGGTAATGAAGTATACTTGTGCACACAACACCCATAGGCAATGGCAACCTTTCTCAGAATAAAATTTCATTAACCACAATCAATACGTGGGTAAGCTCAACTATTGTATTCCCTGTTATTCTTTCTAAGGAAAGAGGCTCCCGCGATCGTTCTTTAAAGAATATTTCTCGTTGGCAAGTGGTCGTGCGTTATCCTATTGTGATGACATTTGTATGCGACATTATCGAAATATTTTGAAGGGTAGACAAAAACAAACAACTCTTGATGCGTTCGTTTTGAAGACTTTGGCGGAGCGGCCAGGTGGTGTCAACCCGTAGAACTACGTAAGGTAAAAAAGATTACAACAAATTTAGAATTTAGTTTTGTTTGAAGTTACATTAAACGTTGAGTGTCTGTATATAGTTATCCAAGTTAATTTAAATTTGTTTGTTCGTTTACGAGTGCATTGTTGCCGTGGATAAAGCCCCCCCGAACAGCCCCCCGCCTCCGTGTATGCCGCTGTCTCCGCGAAATGTGTCTAATTTTACTCCTATTAAACACTATTACTTTCAAACCACTCGTTATTTATTACTTTGTCAATATATGGCGAATTATAAGAAATAAAACATTTTTTTCAATCCGATATCCTGTTTTTGGTGTTTTTTTCAGAGTTGGAACAAATTAATTTGTTTCCCATTCATTTCAATGGGAAACTTCCGCTCGAGTTACGAGAATCTTGTCATACGAGCTCAGTCCCGGAACGGATTAAGCTCGTATCTCGAGGTACCCCTATAGTCCAAGAATTCAAATACATAGAAATCACTCTTGTCTCTCAACTTGTCTTTAAACAACAAATAAATAAAAAACACTAAATGAAATGTAATTCAATTTGTCCAATTTTAATTTCATTAAACAATCTAATGCCTCAGTCAGCAAAACTGTATTTTGACACAATGATCATATCACACATGACTGCCTAAGAAGCTGGCAAATCAACACTAAACCAATTGAAACCATTTATTGGCAGACTGAAAGTATTGGACAGAAAACCCAAAACCACTGAGTGATATTTAAAAAAAAACACACACACAAATACCTGAACTGGGACAATACTGTTTGGTATGCAGATGCCACCTCTCATCTTATCTCATTTTCTTAACCGCTTTATCCTCATTAGGGTGGCGAGGGGTGCTGGAGCCTATCCCAGCTGACTCTGGGCCAGAGGCAGGAGACACCCTGAATCGGTGGTCAGCCGATCGCAGGGCACAAGGAGACGGACAACCATCCACGCTCACACTCATAGCTAGCGGCAATTAGAGTGTCCAACCAGCCCACCATGCATGTCTTTGGAATGTGGGAGGAAACCGGAGTACCTGGACGAGTCCTACACAGGCCCAGGCAGAACATGCAAACTCCACACAGGTGGACCGACCTGGATTTGAACCCAGGAGCCCAGAACTGTGAGGCCGACATGCTAACCACTCATTCGCTGGGCCGCCCCATTCTGAAAGCAAATACATTATATTTAACCCTGACAGATGTGTTAAAACTCAGGCTACCTCATTGAGTGAATTTCTTGTTTGTGCTCCCTAGCGTGAAACATTGTATTTTTGCACTCCTTACATACTATGACCAACTCCGACCAAAAACTCTTTACTACATTTTCGTCAATCATAAAGGAGACATGAGTCAATTTTCTGTCAGTCTCCTAATTTGAAGGTTAAACAGTGATGGCACTACTGTGAGCAGTATAGCTTCAACCTAACAAGATGACACCGGATGTTGCTATGGTCAATGCACTCCACACGATTTTTACGAGCATTCTCCCCCCACGTCGGAGGAGTGGATATATTCATTCAGAAAGCATTGGACTCCAAGGTTATTGAAAGAATTACTACGTCAGTAATAAATAATGTTCTTGAATGTTTGACAATTAAAATCTGCAACAGGAATGCAAAAATCTAATCCTAAAGAAACATACTAAATGAAATGAGAAATAGCAATAAACACAATATTTTGCCTCTGTATTTCATTGATGAGGATACAGAAATAACGGTTAAATAGCTAACAGATTTAATTGGATTGGAACTTTATTTCATCCCGTATTCTGAAAATTTCCTTGGTTACAGTAGCAAGACTGTAGCAAGCATAGACCAAGCCACGCTACCGGGTGGGGTCGAGTCGCAAAGTTCGCAAAACAACAAAACAAAAAGCACAAAGTAAAAGGAAAAGTATTTGGGAAGCATTAAGAAATATTAAAATGCAATTATAAAAGATAGAAAAGCAGCAAAAACGGGCAAGAGCAGACAGAGCTACCGCTACCGGCTGCCACTTGAGCGGTGCCATCTTGATTGCAGTAGGAAAAACGGATACATTGTAGAGTTAGATAAAACTGGAACCGCAAAGGAAGTATTCCACAAGGTGGGGAACTTCTGCAGACTGAGACCGAGGTTGAAAATATGCAGAAATAATCTTCCAAGCTTATCCGCACAGTCACTCAGTAGTCTGGAGCTGAAGAATCAACAGCAACATAGTACAACACTTCAGATACTCCATTTTGGGCCTGGAAAGCGTCGAAAGCTCTTCCATCTTATCGGGAGGGATCTCACTATCCCCATAATAATAGATGGAATTATTGGTCTGAAGCATTGCTTCTGCTCCCGGCACTTTCTTCCAGCTCCGGATTTCCGGGGGCATCAAGGTGTTGCTCTTTCTGCTGTGTATTGTTCACAGCTGATACCATTTGTATGACAGCATGGCTGAATGGTTCAAAAAAAGAACTAGCAGAAATAAACCAAGCTAATAGAGCAAAGAAAGTTGTAAAAACATTAAAGTATAAAGTACATAGTAAAGTAGAAAGGAAGGTATTAAGAAATGTTAAAAAGTAATTTTAAAAAAGATAGAAAGGCTGTAAAACACAAAAAAACGAATAAGAGCGGACAAAGCTACTGCCACCAGAATTGTTCTCTAATAAGCTTATCCGTGACGTGGACCCCCAGGACTTTAAAGGACTGGACCCTGTATACACATACTCCATTTATGAGGAGTGGGGCCAGATCTATGCTGTGTTTGCGAAAGTTCAGGATTATTTCTTTGGTTTTTGTGGTGTTCAGTGTGAGATTGTTCACCGAGCACCATGGAGACAGTTTGTTAACCTCATCTCTGTAGGCCGACTCATCCCCTCCTGAGATGCGTCCGACCACAGTGGTGTCATCGGCAAATTTGATGATGGAGTTAGACTGGTGGGTTGGTGTACAGTCGTATGTCTACAGGGTGTACAGAAGAGGACTCAGTACACAGCTTTGAGGGGAGCCAGTGCTCAGTGTAATGGAGGAAGAGAGGTGGGGACCAAGTCTAACAGTTTGTGGGCGGTTGGTTAAGAAGTTCTTCATCCAGCAGCAGATGGAAGAGGATAGTCCAAGGTGGGAGAATTAGTCAGTCAGAATGTCCGGTATTATAATGTTGAAGGCTGAGCTATAGTCAATGAAAAGCATCCTCACGTAAATCCCATGGTGCTCCAGGTAGTGCTGTGTGTAGAGCTATGGCGATAGCATCCTCAGTGGACCCGTTTGCTCTATAAGTAAACTGGTGAGGGTCAACTGAGGGAGGGATTGTATTCCTGATATGGCGGGCGACCAACTTTTCAAAGCACTTCATGATCACAGGCGTGAGTGCAACAGGCCTATAGTCATTTAGGCTGTCAATGGTTGGATTTTTAGGGATAGGGATAATGGTGGCAGATTTCAGGCAGGATGGAATGATGGATTGTTGCAGGGAACAATTGAAATTTTTTGTGAAAACTCCAGCCAGCTGGTCAGCACAGGCTTTGAGCACCTTCCCAGGTACTCCGTCGGGGCCAGCAGCGTTCCTGGTGTTCACAGTCCGCATTACCTGTCTCACTTCATGTTCCTGAAGCTTCAGTGTACTGCTGCAGGGTGGTGGTGGAGGTGTTGAGACTGGGTCTGATTTGTCAGTCTCAAAACGGGCAAAGAAACGGTTCAGTTCTTCAGCTAGTGAGGCATCTGCATTAACAGACATATTATTGTCATTGTAATTGATAATATGTTGTATTCCCTGCCACATCTTCTTTGGGTTATTTCCTGTGAAGTGCTCCTCAATTCTCCTTGTACAGACGCTCCCCTACTTACGAACATACAACTTACGAACAACGGTACATACGAACATGTCTGCAAATTGCGTTTATGCCGAAAAATGTTCATCAGTTCGATTTTGTATTGCATGCCTTTTTTCGAGTAGTACTTCTTTCTGCCGCTAATACCGACACCTGGCGCTGTGAGAGCTCAGCTCACCCAGCATCTACCTTCTTCGTTGCAATGCGGAAGTGCATGAACGTATCTCCAGTGCGCAAAGAACCTTTTTCATTTGTATCATTAAATATCTCGTGCATCCATTATTGAATATGGTTGGTGAAAATCGAAAGGCTTCTATTGAGGGAGATGCAAGGAATAGGCAAGCCATTTCATTTGAAATGAGTGGCAATAATAACGAAGCTTGATGCGCGTTGCACGGGAATACAACTTGAATTGTTCGACCGTCAGTACCATTTATAAACATAAAGATCGAGCAGCAGGACCCAAATATTGAACTTTGCACAAAGTTTGCAAATCAATTGAATGATGCCATATAATTCTACCGCATCATTTATGATGAAAAAAAAGAAAACTGCAATCGTCATTAGATAGCTTCTTTCGGTCAGTTTCTAGTAAATCTCTCTCTCTCTCTAATGTATGTATACAGTTCTGTATGTATTCTCTCCATTTTATTAAATGTTTTTTCAGTACAAACCAATGCATGTTACTTATACAAGCCTTAAACATACAAATGCACTTATATAAACCTTCAATATACTTATATAGGCCTTAAATATAAATTATAATACAAAATATAGCACTGAGCAACTTACGAACAAATTCAACTTATGAACAATCGCTCGGAACCTAACTCGTTCAGAAGTAGGGGAGCGTCTGTATATGCTGCCTTGGCCTTTTTAATGCCTCTCTTCAGCTCTGCTCTGGCAGCGCTGTATTGTACCTTGTCCCCTGACCTGAAGGCGATAGGCAATAGGAATAGAGAAAAATAGAGATATAGAGAGAGATAGAGAGAGTTAGAGAGAGATAGAGAGAGAGAGATAGAGAGAGAGAGATATAGAAATAGAGAGATATATAGAGATAGATAGAGAGAGAGATAGAGAGAAAGAGATAGAGATAGAGAGAGATAGAGATATATAGAGATAGAGATATATATAGAGATAGAGAGAGAGAGAGAAAGAGATAGAGAGAGATAGAGAGAGAGATAGAGATATATATATAGAGAGATAGAGATATATATAGAGATAGAGAGAGAGATAGAGAGAGATAGAGCGAGAGAGATAGAGAGCGAGAGAGATAGAGAGCGAGAGATATAGATAGAGAGAGAGATATATATAGAGGTCTTCGTCGATTTTGACAGCTGTCACCTCTTCCACCGTGTCCGTGGCTTTAAACCTTTTGCTGACAGACACTGCTGATAGAGAGAGATAGAGATATTTATTTATTTATATATATATATATATATATATATATATATATATATATATATATATATATATAGAGAGAGAGAGAGAGAGAGAGAGAGAGAGAGAGAGAGAGAGAGGGATAGATATATAGAGATATATATATATATAGATATATATATATATCTATATCTATATATATATATATAGAGAGAGAGAGATAGAGAGATAGAGATATAGAGATAGATAGATATATATAGAGAGAGAGATCGAGATATAGAGAGAAAGAGAGAGAGATAGAGAGAGAGATCGGGATATAGAGAGAAAGAGAGAGAGAGATATAGAGAGAGATAGAGAGAGATCGCTATATATATATATATATATATATATATATATATATATATATATATATATATATAGGGAGATAGATAGAGAGAGATAGAGATATATAGAGAGAGATGGAGAGATATATAGATATATAGAGAGATAGAGAGAGATAGAGAGAGATAGAGATAGAGAGAAATAGAGATAGAGAGAGATAGACAGAGAGAGATCGAGATAGATAGATAGAGATATAGAGATATAGATATATAGAGAGATATAGAGATATATAGAGATATATAGAGAGATAGAGAGATAGAGATATAGAGAGAGATAGATAGAGAGAGAGAGAGAGATTTATATATATATATATATATATATATATATATATATATATATATATATATATATATATATAGAGAGAGAGAGAGAGAGAGAGAGAGAGACAGAGATAGATATAGAGAGAGATATAAAGACAGATATATATATATAGAGAGAGAGATAGATAGAGAGATAGAGAGAGATAGATAGAGAGGGAGATAGAGAGAGAGAGAGATAGAGATAGAGATATATATATATATATATATATATATATATATATATATATATATATATATATATATATATATATATATTTAGAGAGATATAGATATATATAGAGATATAGAGAGATAGAGATATTAAGACAGATATATATATATATATATATATATAGAGAGAGAGAGCGATAGAGAGAGAGGGAGAGAGATAGAAAGAGAGAGATAGAGAAAGAGATAGAGAGAGAGATAGAGAGAGAGAGATAGAGAGAGAGAGACAGAGCGAGCGAGCGCGAGAGAGCATGAGAGAGATAATATCAACTGATCTCACTGGGCCTACTTATTTATTGATTATTCATTTGTCTGTTTGTTGTTATTTGTGCACTACGTGGTGAAAGCTTTAGATCTCATTATACTTCTTTAATGACGATAAAAGCATTGAATCCAATCCAAAGTCGTGTTACCAATGACAGAACTGTGTCGACAGGGCAGTCGTGCGTCAAACTGTGTCTATAAAGAAGCGCATGTCAATAGAATGGAGCTGCAAAGCAAGCATCAAGTTATTGACGCTTTCATATCTTGGTGAATATTGCGGTAAAAGATGGAGGACCTCCATGGAAAACGTACATTTTTTTAGCAGACCAGTTCCTATGCACAGCAGCATCATCTCTGTCTTGCAAGCTCATATTCTTAAAAGCAGGATCAAATGGAAGGAATGAAATTACAAAACCTGGGAGAAACTCACCTCATCTAATCTGACCTTTAAAAATCTTTAAATAAATCCATTGTTATTGTAATTCACAGCACTTTCACTTGGGTTTTGACATTGATAGATTTTCTCTTAATTTATCAACCATGTCTTAAATATCAAAGAGCAATTCAAATTACATGACATATACGGAGCAAGTAAATGTGAATGCAAAGACGAAAATGATTGTATTAATCAGTAGTTCTTAAACTGGGTTCGATTGACCCCTAGGGGTTCGGTGAGTAGGTCACAGGGATTTGATGGAGCCTCTGCCGCGGAGGTCAAGACACACTGACTCATCATGTCTATTCATAATAACATGCCCCGCTTGACCATCACTGGCTGCAGATGATCACGTGACATTGCTTGACCAATCAGTGCTGCAAGGAATTTATATATCTTAAATTTGAAAAAAATAAAAATATTCAGTGAATGCGCATATGAAACTGGTGTTGTTCGGTAGCTCCCACAAGGTTAAGAACCAGTGTATTAGATCCAATACTGCATCCAATTTGTGTCAGTTGAGTCTGTTAACTGTGTTTCCTGTAGGGATTTTTCAAGTCCACCAAGTGTCAGTAATAAGCAAAGCAGTGTGTCACTGTCGAAACTATAAGTCAGGGGTGGCCAAGTCCGGTCCTCGAGAGCCCCTATCCAGTCTGTTTTCCGTATCTCCCTCCTCTACCACACCCGAATCAAATGATCAACTCATCAGCAAGCTGTCCAGAAGGTTGATACCGATCAGGATTATTTTATTCAGGTTTATTGGTGGAGGGAGATATAGAAAACAGACCAGATAGGGGCTCTCGAGGACCAAATTTGGCCACCCCTGCTATAAGTGATGCCTCACCAACCCATGACTAGTCGGGTGCCAATATGGGTTAGGGGTTAATTAAAGACACCAAAACCAAAGTGAAAACACGAACCCAAAATCCAAAATTACAAAAAGAAAAATGAACCAAAAGCCACTGAAGGACACAAGAAATTACCGGACAAAGGGACCTTAAATCCACAGACATGGGTTAATGAGACATGGAAAAAAGGTGTGTGACACACAGGGGAGGCGACTACAGGTGAAACAAATGGACAATCACAAGTTTAAAATTAATCAATAGTTTTTTTCACTAATTATTATACATAGAAATATTGAGTGTTGTCTGTTCAACATTAAAATAGAAAACAATTCATATTTGGCTGCATATACCAATTGCCAGGTCTATTTAGATACAAATCAAATCAGTTTGGATAAATATAAAAGTGGAATACAACTACAAAATGAATCCAAAGTCAGTTCTGATTAAGTTCAAAAGAAGAAGAAAATGAAATGGATGTAACTTACAAAGCTAATTGAAAATTCTGAAAAGATCAAATCAAATCAAATAAAACTTTCAACTTGTGCTTTTCTCTCTTATTCGAACAGAGCCAAATTTGCAGCAGACTAATTTTATCAACGTGTCCAAAAACGACACTTGAGGAATTCATCATTTTTGTCAATTGATAGATTCAACATATCCCTCTGCCCCAGATTTGTGTCTTTTAAGTCTTTTAAATAAATCCTTAGCAACAAACTGAGCAGGAAAAGGATGTTTGACGGAATGTCGGACCACAAATTGAGCAAATAAAAGGCTTTTCTCCAGTGCGGGTTGTTAAGTCTTCGTTTAAAGTTCCTTTGTATGAAAATGTTTGAACTTAACTGCGCAGGAAAAAGTTGTTCTAACCAATGTGTGTTCTCGTGTGCCCTTTTAACTGGTGCTTTAGAGAGAAAGCTTTACCACAAATCATGCACGAAAACGGTTTTTCACCAGTGTGGGTTCTTATGTGGGTTTTTAAATTTTGCTGATGAGAAAAGGCTCGACCACAAACTGAGCACAAAAATGGTTTTTCACCAGTGTGGGTTCTTGTGTGGACTTTTAAGTTTCCCTTCCGTGTAAATGTTTGACCACAAACCGAGCACGAAAATGGTTTTTCACCAGTGTGGGTTCTTGTGTGGGTTTTTAAGCTTTCCTTGTGTTTGAATGTTTGACCACAAATTGAGCAGGAAAATGGTTTTTCACCAGTGTGAGTTCTTGTGTGGGTTTTTAAGCTTTCCCTGTGTGTGAATGTTTGACCACAAAATGAGCACGAAAATGGTTTTTCACCAGTGTGGGTTCTTGTGTGTATTTTTAAACTCCCCTTCTCTGTGAATGTTTGACCACAAACTGAACACGAAAATGGTTTTTCACCAGTGTGGGTTCTTGTGTGGATTTTTAAGCTTCCCTCCCATGTAAATGTTTGACCACAAACTGAGCATGAAAATGGTTTTTCACCAGTGTGGGTTCTTGTGTGGACTTTTAAGCTCCCCCTTTGTGTAAATGTTTGACCACAAACAGAGCAGGAAAATGGTTTTTCACCAGAGTGGGTTCTTTTGTGGATGTTTAAGCTTTCCTTGTGTGTGAATGTTTGACCACAAATTGAGCAGGAAAAGGGTTTTTCACCTGTGTGGGTTCTAGTGTGGGTTTTTAAATTTCCCTTTTGTGTGAATGCCTGACCACAAATTGAGCAGGAAAATGGTTTTTCACCAGTGTGGGTTCTTGTGTGTATTTTGAAAGATTTTTTTTCTGCGAAACCTCGGCCACAAAATGAGCACAAAAATGGTTTTTCGCCAGTGTGGGTTCTTTTGTGGGTTTTTAAGTGGTGCTTTTGAGAAAAGGCTTGACCACAAACTGAGCACGAAAATGGTTTTTCTCCAGTGTGGCTCCTCATATGTGTATTCAAAGTACACTTCTTCCCAAAAGTTTTCCCACACTGAGAGCATTTGCAGAGTTGGTCATCACTGGGATTTTTCTTAAGACTTTCATCGTCATCATTGTCATAAAGCAAGTCGCCACCATCTGATAGAGGAGCGATGGAATTGTCTGCTCGCCATCCTTCTGTTGAGCTGCTGCTGTGCGGAGGCTCCGCTACTCCGCTGGCCTCGCCCAGATCATCCTCCCAGAGCCTCTTGCAACGCTCACCAGTTGACCCGGTAACATCTTGCTCCATTTTTTTGATTGGAGGCTGCTCTTCTCTCGTTTGGTGTTGAGGGAACTCTGGCTCCTCCTCTTTAATTAGGCGCCATGTGGTGTTTGGAGGCTCTACCTGTCCACTGGCCACGCCCAGATCATCTTCCCTCTTCACGCACTCACCAGGTGACCAGGTGAAATCATCTTCCTCCTTTTTGATTGGAAGTTGCCCGTCTCTCAATTTTTGTTGAGGCAACTCTGGCTCCTCCCCTTTAATTTGGGGGCGCTCAACTTCTTCTTTAAAGCCAACAGTCCCCTGCCCATCAGGACCAAGATATCTTCCGAAACCTGCAAAGGCACGAAAATGAATGATATATTTAATGGACTTTCTCTCTAACCTGAAGTCCTTTCGGCAAGACTGGAAATTTACAATCACTTACATCGGCATTAGATACGCTGAAGGAATTTTCAACACAACAAATATGAACCATTTTCCAATTAAAATGTCTGAATTTCTTGTTCACAGAAATGAAACTGAACGGAAGAGAGCGCAATACATTTATTACATCACCATGCAGTACTTACTCTTTTAGTATTCTTGTCAACAGCCAAATTAGTTTAAAACTGTTTATGGGTGCATTTTTCATAGTAAGGGACTATCGATCAGTAAAGTATCTTCACAGGTGATCATAGGCCCTTAAAATTTTCCCGATTCTTTTTTGAACCTCTAAATCAGGGGTCCCCAAACTTTTTCCTGTGAGGGCCACATAACATTTCCCTTCTCTGATGGGGGGCCGGTGTCAGTTTGTAACAGAAAAGGTGTGACGATCGTAGGGGAGCTTAATTTTTTTTCATTGTTTTCCAGAAAGCCACACATAACCAAATAACCCTTTCCAGGTTCTTTACAGACAAAAAGTCAGGAAACAAATAACACTTAATGAAATAAATAATAACTAAATAACCCTCTCTGAGTTCTTCACAGAAAAAAACAGGAAATAAATAACTATTTATGAAATAAATAACTAAATAACTCTCTGGGTTCTTCATAGAAGATATTTATTCCTAATATATAAATCCAATTCAGAGTTGCTCCCCTCCACAGCTCTGGGTCAAAAAGAACAATTCTCAAACAGGTTGCAGTTTTTATATGCTTGAATAGTCCGCGATGGTCCCAGGGCTCCGCCCTCACCTCTGATCGTCCAGATGTCTCGGTAACACTGTGCTCGCGCATGCACCGGTGGACGTGCCCATGTGCATCATAGGGAAACACTCTCCCTGCGCATGTCACCAAAGAAGCAATGCGAAGCCCCGCTTCACTGGGATGATTTGTGGGCTCAGCGGGGGTGCAATGAACCAAACATAAGATTAAAACGTCCCAGTCTTCAAGGCCAAATAGGAAAAAAAATCAGATAGCGTCTCTGGTATTGTTCAGAGGGCCGGGCCAAATGTGCTGATGGGCCGTATCCGGCCCGCGGGCCGTAGTTTGGTGACCACTGCTCTAAATTGTAAACAATCTCTTGTATACTTTAGATTTTAATTTAGTTCCAATGCTTTCACCAAAGGTGAGGCATTAAACGCCATGATATTTTAATCAGTAGCTGGTCCATTATTATTTTGGGGATTAATGACATTCACATACAAGTAGGCTGATTGGACACTCTAAATTGCCCCTCGGTATCAGTGTGAGTGTGAATGGTTGTCCGTCTCTGCGTGCCCTGCGATCAGATGGCCACCGATTCAGGGTGTCACCCGCCTCTGGCCAGAAGGCAGCTGGGATAGCCTCCAGCAACCCCCACAACCCTAGTGAGGATAAAGGGGTTCAGAAAATGAATGAATGATTGTTTGGATTTTAAAAAGTGGTAGATTTTTTTTTTTAATGTTTTTTTGAAGAAAATATTTAATATTTCCTTTTTGGGGTTCTCATATAAAAAGATAAATATGATTTGAATTAATTTGAAAACAGAAAATTATTTCAATTGCTTATCTTTACATTTTTTGATTTTTTAATTATTCTGATTAAAACTAAATATTAGAATTTTTAAATTTAAAATGTTTTTTTGTTTTTTCAAAAAAAAGGTTAAAAGAGATTATATTCTATTTATTTATAATTTGCATTTGAATTTTAGCATTAAATATGAAGTACTGAGCTGCCTCGTGTTGTAGAGGTTCACTCGCCTGACTTCGGTGCGGGCAGGCACAGTTCCCGCTGGTGGCGGTATGATTGGGAGTGCGGATGGTCGTTTGTTTCTCTGAGTGCCCTGCCAATGACTGGCGACCTGTCTGCCTTTCGCCCGAAGACAGCTGGGTTAGGCTCCAGCAACCCCCGCAACCCTGTCGAGTGTGGGCGGTATGGAAGATGAATGGATGAATGAATATGAATGGCCCACCGGCTCAATACCTTTGTTTAAACGCTCCTCTCGTTGTTGCTTAGTGCATTTGCATCTCTATTTTTTTGAATTTTCAATTTAGTGCATGTGAGTAAGTGTTATGACACTAGCATTCAGCCAAAAATGGAGGGAGAGTAGCAGGAATGACTCTTCAACGCCTCTGGGGGATGCTTGCGCTTTGCGTCATCTAGAAAAATATACAGTCGTACCTCTATTTACGAAAGCCTCTAGGTACGAAATTTTCAGGTTACGATTTTTTTATATGCAATGAGTGACTCAAGATATGAAAGTTACGAAATCCCCTAAAAAATAAATGCATATCTTTTTTCCCCAAGATGGCGCCGTCACACGGGAGCCAGTGGCAGTAGCTCTGTCCACTCTTATTTGTTTTTTAATATTTCTTAATACATTCCTTTTTACTTTACTTTGTACTTTATACTTTTAACTTTAATGTTTTTACAACTTTCCTTGTTCTGTTAGCCTGGTTTCTTTCTGCTACTTTTTTGGAACCATTCAGCCATGCCTACGCTGTCATACACATGGGACTAGCTGTTACAATACGCAGCTGTAGGAGCAACACCCAAATGCCGCTGGAAATTCGGAGCTGGAAAAAAGTGCCGGGAGAAGAAGCGAAGTTTCAGACCAACCATTCCATCATGGGATAAGATGGAAGAGCTCTCGACGCTTACCAGGCCAGAAACGGAGTCGAGGGGTTCTACTCTGCTACTGTTAATTCTTCAGCTCCAGACTACTGAGGAACTGTGCAGATAAGCTTGGAAGAGTGACTCTGCATTTTCTCTACCTCTGACACAGTCTGCAGAAGTTCCCCATCTTGTGGAAGAGTTCCTGTGTGTGGTTCCAGTTTTATCCAACTCACAACGTCTTTTTCTTGAGTCTGTATCCGTTTTTGCTACCGCAACCAAGATGGCGCCGCTCAATTGGCAGCCGGTGGAGGTAGCTACTTCCGCTCTTGCTCGTTTTGTGTTTTTGCTGCTTTTCTGTCTTAATGATTTGATTTGGTGATTCTTAATGATCCCATATACTTTGCTTTGAACTTTGTGCTTTTTGCTTTGTTGTTCTGCGGCCTTTGCGACTGTATTGTCTAACTTGAAACTATGCTTTTCCTGTACAGTGGTACCTCGACTTACAATCACCTCGTGGTACGAAATGCTCATGGTACGACGAAAATTTCGATCGAATAATTCGCCCAAGATGCGATCAAAATTTCGAGATGCGACAAAGCCAGGTGGCCATGGCACCGTCTTTTTTGCATCTCTTTCGTGTATAAAATATATCTACGAGCACTGGACGGACTTTGTATTTCCCAACCCGTTTTTTCCCCCACGTTGGTCTATATTTACATATAAAGTAAACAACTACTATGGATCAGCCTGAGTTTTGCAAAGAAAATGCGACCGTTGACAATCGACATGAAACACAAAATAATTGAAAAATATGAGAGTGGGGTACGTGCTACTGAGCTTGCTACGAGAGGAATCCGTCAACCATATCCACCATCCTTAAGCAGAAGGGCGCAATTAAGGAGAAGAGGCCTTCCAAAGAACTAACTATAATTTCCCACCGGCACAGTGACATTCACGACGAGATGGAGAGCCTTCTTTTATTGTGGATAAAATAAAAACAGTTAGCAGGAGATAGCGTGCCCGAGTCAACCATATGTGAAAAAGCCAGCGGAATTTACATGGATTTGATAACAACGAAAGGAGTGCCTTCACAACTTCAGAAACCTTTAAAGCGAGTCATGGCTGGTTCGAAAATTTTTAAAAAAGATCTGGAATACACTCGGTAATCAGACACGGGGAAGCGGGAAGTTCCAATTCGAAAGCTGCGGTCGAATTTATCAAGACATTTGCCTCGATTATTACCCACGAAAGTTACATCCCCCAGCAAGTGTTCTACTGCGACAAAACTGGTCTTTTTGGAAAAAGATGCCCAGGTGGACATTCATCGTGGCAGAGGAAAAGGTATTACTGGGGCATAAACCTATGAAGGACCGCTTAATTCTAGCTTTGTGTGCCAATGCCAGCGGTGACTGTAAAATTAAGCCGCTGCTGGTGTACAATGCGGAGAACCTACGTGCTTTCAAGAGACACAACATAAGGAAAGAAAACCTACAAGTTATGTGGCGCGCTAATTCTAAGGCTTGTATTACGCGTATTGTGATGACATTTGTGCGCATCATTCTCGAAAAATTTTGAAGGGGAGGCAAAAACAGACAACTCTTGATGCGTTCGTTTTGAAGACTTCGGCGGACCGTCCGGGTGGTGTCAACCCGTTGAACTAAGGTAAAAAAAGATTAAAACAAAATTAGAATTCAGTTTTGTGGGAAGTTACATTAAACGTTGAGTGTCTGTCTGTATATAGTTATCCAAGTTAATTTAGATTTGTTTGTTCGTTTACGAGTGCCGTGGATAAAGCCCCCTGAACCCCCCCTCCGCGTATGCCGCTGTGTCTCCCCTCCGCGAAATGCGTCTAATTTTACTTCTATTAAACACATTTTATTACTATTAAACCACTTGTTTTTTTATTACTTTGTCAATATATGGCGAATTAGAAGAAATGAAACATTTTTTCCAATCCAATATCCTGTTTTTGGTGTTTTTTCAGAGGGTTGGAACAAATTAATTTGTTTTCAATTCATTTCAATGGGAAACGTTCGCTCGAATTACGAAAAGCTCGACATACAATCGCAGTCTCGGAACGGATTACGATCGTCTGTCGAGGTACCACTGTATCTGCATTCTCACCCTCTTGCTACGGTCACAATGAAATTTCCCGAATACGGGTTGAATAAAGTTATCCAATCCAATCCAATATCCTTTACAGTTACAGTGGTACCTCGACATACGAGAACCCCAACATACGAGCATTTTGAGATACGAGTACAATTTCGAGCAAATAATTATCTCTAGATACGAAAAAAAAATACGAGAAAGCCAGGTGGCCAAGACATGAGAGGCTGTTTATCATTGTAGCACACTGTCTTTTTTGCCACATATCTTTCATGTATAACCAATATCTACAAGCACTGGGCGGAGTGTTGCATTTTTTTCAGTGATTTTTTCCCTCACTCAGCGCGAATGCTGGAGCGATCGCTAATACGAGGAGTATTATATTACTTCTCGCTGGCTGCTCATAAGAACATCAGGGGCACTAGTTCGCAACTCCCTCTTTGTAATATCTCTTGTCGCAACTCCCTTTGTAATGTCTCTGCGAGCACTGGGCGGAACATTGCATCTTTTCAGTGTTTTCCCCCCTTAGCCTGTTAGCTCCCGTTGGTGGAGCGATCGCTAATTCAAGACAACTTCTCATTGGCAAGTGGTTGTGCGTTATCCTATTGTGAGGATATTTGTGTGCATCATTTTCAGAATATTTTGAAGGGAATACAACAGCAAACAGCCCATCGATAGCGAACGTGAGGCTGGAGGCGGGGCAAACAGCCAACCCGGTCAGGAGAAAGTATAAAAAGTAAAACAAAATTAGAATTAAGTTAAGTGTAAGGTTAGATTAAACTTATTTTTGAGTGTGTCTGCATCGTAATCCAAGTTAATTTAAATTTGTTTATGTTATATTACGATTAATCGGTGCAAAAAGTCTCCCCCGCTCGCCCCCCGCCTCTCTCTATGTCCCTCTCTCTACCCTCCGTGAAATCTGTCTAATTCTAGTTCTTTTAAACACATTTTAGTAATATTAAACCACTATGTGTTACTTTGTTAATACATGGTGATTAGAAGAAATACAATTTAAAAAATCCAATCCAATATCCTGTTTTTGGTGTTTTTTCAGAGGGTTGGAACAAATTAATTAGTTTTTAGTTTATTTCAATGGGAAATATTCGTTCGAGTTATGAGAAGATCGACATGCGAGCTCAGTCCCGGAACAAATTAAGCTCATATATCGAGGTACCACTGTATTTTATTTTGAAAATATATTCGCAAATGCATTGATTCTCACTTTAGAACATTGCTAACCTCTACTGGCCTCTCATTTCATCGCTCTCATTCTATCTCATATAATGACAATAAATGCATTCAATTCAATTGGCTGTCTCACAACAACCACTATCCATGTTTCAAGATTCTCTTACATACCTGTCCAGATCGGCTAAATGCTCCCCTTATTTGATTGCAATTCCCCTAAGTGATTAAAAACCAAACAAATGCAGCACAGCACATATTTTCGCACATTTTCACACACGCACGCACGCATGCACTCTCACATACACACACACACACAGGGTACACGTAAAAGTCTAAAATGTAGTACAAAGTGGGCGGCTTTCGGCCCTGGTAGAAGGGGCTCTTGCCGCCATCTGGCGGACAAACACGGATATTACGTCTCCTATTAACGGGCGCGGAGGGAACTAGCAGGGCACATGTTTCTATGCTTTATTTATTTTAAGACACTAATAAATATTTCCTTATCATTTTCTCTAATTTTTGTGTTTCCTCATCTTTCATCCAAAATTGTGACACTTGTCACACTGACCAATTTTAAATTTTAGTTGGTAGTTGTGTGAGGACCGTGGAACGAATGAGAATTTACATATAAAATACACCTACATACGATTTTTTTAAGTTACGAAAAAAGTTCTGGAACCAATTAATTTCTTTAGTAGAGTTACGACTGTAATTGCTTGTGAAAAGGATTCAGTAAGGAGAAATCTACTGCTTTCCGCTGTATAAACATGCGTTGACTCATTCTTTATTGTGGTTACATTTAAATATAAATTCATGAAAATGTACGTAGGGTAAAATAGTGTCACGTCTATTGCTTTAAGGCTTAAAAGTATTTTCTCATAAACTTTGAGGGAATATATGGAAATAAAACTCAACCCACCTTCTAGTCTATGAAGAACAACTTTCTCGTGCATTATATTGCAAAGTGTCCAGTGCTGGTGAGGTGAAGGCTCCTGTTTGACGTTAAAAAGTTCCTCCTGGAACTTTGCCTGTTTTGTTCTTGCGGACATTTCCACGTGTGAATTCTGATGGTCGTTGATAGCTGCTAGCTAAGCTAAAGTAGTCCGAAAACCTCCAACGAGTTCTTCGACGACTTGTTCCTTTGATAGCTGCTAGCTAGGCTAAGCTAAGCTAAAGCATAAACAAGCATTTCGACGACGTGTTTATTTGATAGCTGCTAGTTAGGCTAAGCTAGAGTACGGGGCAAAGCTCCATCAAGTTCTTCGACGACCCGAAGACTTGTTCCTTTGATAGCTACTAGTTAGGCTCAGCTAAAGTACGGCGCGAAGCTCCACCGAGTTCTTCGATGACCCGAAGACTTGTTCCTTTGATAGCTGCTAGCTAGGCTAAGCTAAAGTAGGCTTAGCTGATAAT
Source organism: Stigmatopora argus (assembly GCF_051989625.1). Classification (NCBI taxonomy): domain Eukaryota; kingdom Metazoa; phylum Chordata; class Actinopteri; order Syngnathiformes; family Syngnathidae; genus Stigmatopora; species Stigmatopora argus. The sequence goes on from NC_135403.1 coordinate 1,029,324, forward strand.
GATGGGACGAGCGACACTGGCGCGTCACCACTGTGCAGAGAGCTCAAGAGTGAAAGCCCGTATTAGGGCGTGCATTGCTTTAAGAAAGAAACACGTGACCGATACAGGAAATGTATCGTTTGGCCGAAGTGTTTAAAAGGAAACAAACTGTGTCAAGGTGTCGTGGGTCTTTTGGATGGACTTTTGCGTAATTATGGATCGTTCTGAGAAGTTTCCTTTTGATCGTATGGCGCCAAACAAACCAATCACTTATATTTCATATGATTTAACAGTTGAGTTAACAAAAATGTGGAAAAAAAGATCAAAATTGTAGCTCAAATCTGATATATTTTAAATATCAACTCCGTTTAGCATTATAAAAAAACAAGGAATTTCTTTACCTGCAATGATTTTATAACTACTGCAGGGGTCACTATTGGGTGACCAGCACGGTATCAATATATCAATACAGTGCCGACATAGTGTCTAGTGTCTAGTCAGTGTGACAATACACTCCTTGAGGTAGCATCATCCCATCACTATGGTTTATAAGAGGGTTTTAGTAATTAATTAAAGACACCAAAAGCAAAGTGAAAACATATGAGCCCGGAATCCAAATTTACAACAACAACAAAAAATGAGCCAAAAGCCATAGGATACAAGAAGAAATGGCCAAAGTAGTCTTGAATACACAGCCAGGATAACGAGACATGGCAAACAGGTGGGTGACACACAGGGGTGGCAGTGGTGTACCGTCAGGGCCTTCAGGGCCTTCTCTGCTGGCCTAAGAAATATCTGAAACACAGACTGATGTTGATTATATTTTGTCCGTGAATACTTATTTAATAATTCTAAATTGTCTGTCAGCTTCCTTTCATTGCTTTCCCCCTGGTTGCACTGCAAAAATACAAAATACAAAACGACCTGATCACTGCTATTGCTGAAGTGACGGAGGAAGAGATCAGAAGGGAAATTTAAAAAAAGTACTGTTTGTCTTTGTAATCGTGGATGAGATGACAGATGTGAGTAATGCAGCACAGCTCGCACTGGTTCTGCGTTATGTCACGGGCAAAGGTGTCAAGGAGCGGTTTGTTAGATTTGAAAATGTTACCAGTGAGCCGATGACATTGCAGGTCTTATCATTCAATTTTTGGTGGAAAATGAATGTCTGAGTAAAGTTGTGGCACAGTGTTATGACGGTGCAGCGGTCATGTCTTCTGGATTAAATGGGGTGCAGGCTAAAGTTAAGGAGAGAGCACCAATAGCTTTATTCCTACACTGCTATGCACATCGGCTCAATTTAGCACTGACTCAGGGGGCCTCAAAGCTTAAAGAATATATCAAGAATATAAGCAGGATATTTTTTGCTCACCTTAATGGCTTTGCTGCATTTTCGACGCACACAGCTGCTAGAAGAAATCTGCCAGCGGCGTCTGCCTCGTGTGGCACAACGTGGCAGTACACATCCAGAGTGGTCAATACAATATTTGAGAAGAGAGCTGCTCTAAAGAAACTGTTTCATCACATCCTGGCGCATCATGACGAGTACGACGAGTAGTCTGTGCGGTGTGCTGATGAATATAAAGCACATCTGGATGATTTTGAATTTTGTTGTTTGCTTCACACATCTAATGGCATTTTTGAGCATTCAGACGTGCTTTTTTCAATACTACAGAACAACAAACTGGATGTACAGTTTTGTCTTGGAAGAGTAAAGGAGTTTTGTGACACAGTTGAACGCGAGAGGAGCCGAAATGAGGACATCTATGAGGCCACCAAACTCAGTGCAGGTGCTCTAAGCGCACGAAGAGGTCAAGCGCAAGATTCTCGCGCGCACTACCACCAACTCCATGACCGGATTCTGGACAATATTATTTGCCAGACGCGGACCAGATTTCAAGACCACGAAAGACTGGTGTTTGTCTCCCTCTTCGACTCGCAGATGTTTCGGGAATCCCAGAAAACTTTCCCACATGCAGCCTTCTCCAGCTTAACGCAGAGCCACGGAACACTTTTCTATCTGCCTCGGCTAAGAACAGAACTGACTGTAATGTATGCCATGGATGATTTTGCAGGAAAATCTCCCACTGATCTCCGTGACTTCCTTCAGCAGAAAAATCTGAGTGAGAGCATGGGGCAGCTGTACACATTTGTGTGTTTGGCGGTGACCATCCCCGTATCCACTGCTTCTTTCGAACTGACATTTTCAGTCCTAAATCGAATAAAAACTTATGCCAGAAATACGACAGGACAGGCTCGACTTTCAGCATTAGCTCTGATGGCAATAGAAAAGAACTTCTTGACTGATATGAAACGCACAGATAATCTATATGACAGAGTAATTGAAATCTTCTTGAGGAAAGAAAGGAGGATGGATGTTGTGTACAAATAAAGGATTTTTGTTGGGGAAAATGTGGCTAAATTCCTAAATATTTCAATTTTATGAAGTTATTATTGATGCTTTTTTATGTGTCACAGCTGTAGCGTCAGTAAAGGTTTTTCTAGCCATGAAATAGTTATTGAGGGTTGGATTGATTCAGACATAGCACTACTGAAGAATTAGGTGTGAAATGCACGGCCTGCCACTTTATTTAATAAATACAGATTTAAAGTACAAATATTTACATTTATAATGGGAGCTATTGAAGAAATTAGGTGTGCACACAATACACTCATTTTTTGAATTATTAATTTATTATTTATTAGTTATTAACACCTACAGTGGTACCTCAAGATACGAGCTTAATGCATTCCGTGACTGAGCTCGTATGTCAATTTACTCTTAACTCAAATGAACGCTTCCCATAGAAATGAACTATAAACAAATTAATTCGTTCCAACCCTCTGAAAAAACACCAAAAACAAGATATTGGATTGGAAAAACATTTTTATTTGTTCTAATTCGCCATCTAATAACAAAGTAACAAATAACTAGTGGTTTAATAGTACTAAAATGTGTTTAATTGTACTAAAATTAGACAGATTTTGCGGAGGGGAGAGAGGGACAGAGAGAGTGGAGATGGAGAGAGAGAGACTTTTTGCACGGCAACGCACTCATAACATAAACTAATTCAAATGAACTTGGATTACGATGCAGACACTCAAAAATAAGTTTAATCTAACCTTACACTGAAAATAATTCTAATTTAGTTTTAAATTTTTATAACTTCTTCTCTTGGGTTGGCTCTATTTGCCCCGCCCCCACCCTGACTTTCAGATGTAACCTATCGAGGGTTGTTTGCTTATGTCTTCCCTTCAAAATATTCCGAAAATGATGCACGCGAATGTCCTCACAATAGGATAACGCACGTTCACTTGCCAACTTGCCCGGGAAGAGGTACTCCTCTCGTATTAGCGAACAAGCTCCGCCATACACACTGACTAACGGGGGAAAAACCCACTGAAAAAATGCAACGCTCCGCCCAGGGCTCGTAGAGACATTACACGAGGGAGTTGCGACCAGAAAGACAGTGCCCATGATGTTCTTATGAGCAGCCTCTCGCGTCCGCTGTATGCTCCTATATCAAAATTTGTCTCGTATCTCAAGATAAATATTTGCTCAAAATGTTACTCGTATCTCAAATTGCTCGTATGTCGGGGTATTACTGTATTTTGTTCAATAGCTCAAAAACCATTTCACATGTTAACACCAAATTAACAGAAGTGATAGGTGATTACCTTCTGTTTATCAAACACCTTTTAGTTTTTAAACGACACTCCATTTATTAATTATTAATTTATTACTGTTATTAGCACCTATTTTGTTCAATAGCTCCAAAACCACTTCACTTGTTAACACCAAATTAACAAGAGTTATAGGTGATTACCTTCTCTTTATTGAACACCTTTTAATTTTGACGTGTTGACACCAAATTTACAGAAAAGATAGTTGATTACCTTGTGTTTATCGAGCACCTTTTAGTTTTTCAACAACACACTCCATTTATTAATTATTCATTTATTATTGTTATTAGCACCTATTTTGTTGAATAACTCCCAGGCCATTTGACCTATTCAGCCCAAATCGGTGATCAAGTGATAGCTGATTACCCCCTGATTATTGTAGACCTTTTAGTTTTTCAACAACACACTCCATTTATTAATTACGCAGTGCTGGAACTGCATTGTGATGTTATCGCTGGGATTTCCTTCAACAGACAGAAAAAATCAATGGCCTTATTTTATTTATTTAAAGAGTAACGTTTATTTGTCAATATGGCATTCTTACACTCATTGCAATTGAATGAGATAGTTGAAATCCACTGCCCGAAGCGCTTGACTGGGATTCGGCGGTGATGTCATCCTCTTCTTTTTCTCTGTTCATGGGCCCTCTTTGGCATAAAACCTGAATTAATAAGGCAACCAAAAATGAAGTGCGGCTGGCTTGACTACGGAAAGAGAAACAGCGGCTCACTTGACCGCATTCTTCTCTTTGACACTTCAGCAAGTGTGCAGAACTGAAGTGCGGACAATGTCTGCTAGAACAACAGCAAAGTTCAAGAAGGAACTTTCTGGGACAAAAGAGCCAGCACCCCGAGCATATTTGACTTTTAGAAAAATAATGCACGCAAAGGTCGTTCTTCACAGACTCAAAGGTGGGCCCACTTTTGACGCTCATTTTTTATAGTGCATAAAAGCAGAAGCTGCTTGCGCGACATAGCCTTTCCACTTTCAAGCAGCCGTGGCAGCAGTTTCTCATGGGGCCTCTATTTATGTCCTCTGGTTCTCCGTATTGAGGTTGATGCGAAACAAAATTGGCCAGGTATGAAGCCATGTTTGCACAATCGCCCCGCCAACATTCCTTATTGGCAAGAAGAATGCCGAAATGTTTGCCAAGTGGATCCAGCAATAACAACTAAGTAGTTGACTCTATAATCCCAAACCCCTAGCCCCCACAATGGATGCAAGTGTACGCACCCCGCGAGCACGCATTTGACCAATTGGTTTTCAAGGTGAGCAGTAAGAACTGGGCAAATGCGTGCCCAAGTGTGTGCGTACACGCGCGTCCGTATATTTCATTTTAAGGGGACTGTACAGTAATAACTTGATATAAGAGTGCCCCGACATACGAGGAATTTGAGATGCGAGTAAAATTGTGAGCAAATATTTACCACAGGCAGCCCGGTGGATGAGTGGTTAGTGTGTCGGCCTCACAGTGGGAGATGTGGGTTCAAATTCAGGTTGATTCACCAGTGTGCATATAAGCCACCCCCTGATTCACAATTTTCAATTCCATATTCATGGTTTTAACAGGGACTACAAATGTTGAATAAAATCTTAACAAAAATCATTGCATGTGGTATTTCTGAGATACTGTATGAATCAAAAGCACATTATTAGGGTCAATATCATAAGGAAGTTAATATGCCTTTCTTTGTAAATGCAAAATATCAAATTATTCAATTTGAAAAAAGAAAGGTCTATCTTGATGTGGACTTGATGATTTTTAATGACAGAAATTGCAATTTTCTTACCAGAAATTTACAATGTTCTGGTAGCCAAATTGCTTCTAATGTCGAAATATCTCAATCTTTTTTCGATGGTTCATATTACAAATGTACAATAATTTCCTTTCAAAAAGGAAGTAACGTAAGCACTACCAGGAAGTGTGTCCGTAGTGGTAAAAGGTTCAAGTCTCTGGGTGCAATAATAGCATGAGAGACACATTACGCAGGTATCAAGGCTATTTTAACAATCGACCGCAATACCTTCAATCAGCCTTAACAACTATTGGGATGTGCTGACATGGTAAACGCTAAAAACACATGTATTAAGGCTACTTGCTTCTGGTCAGTCAGGGCACATTTAACTAGGCAAGACGGCGGCGCCCTAGGTAAGATGGCGACGCCCGGAGTGAGCAGCGACAGGCACAAGTGAGTTTTTCACGTTTTATGCAAGACAAGTTTTTTTTCTTGAATTTCCTTCATAGACGTCAAAATAAATTTTGTTTAATGTTTTATCTGTTGATCTTTTCTGTATTTTGAAATAAACATTAGGCCGTGTGGCAGATATTACAGCAGAAGAGAACAACTCCACCCTTATCTACGTGAAACACAATCAGAACCCTTTGAAATTGTGTAAGAGCATTGGGCAACAACAAAAAAAGGAGAGACTCTTCCGCCTGGAGGATCTTAAAGAAGCAATGGTAATAATAACAAATAAATCTATTGAGAATTACATTGAATGGTATGGAAAAAAAACTATATACGTAAGTAATGAGGGTACCACACTGTTAGAAAACAGTTAACAGAGATTGATATTAGAGACCAGCTGATCGCAGGGCACAAGGAGACGGACAACTATACACACTCACACCCATACCTATGGGAATTTAGTGTCCAATCAGCCTCCCATGCATGTTTATTGGAATGTGGGAGGAAACCAGAGTACCCGGAGGAAACTCACGCAGGCCCAGGGAGAACATTCAAACTCCACACAGGTAGACATGACCTGGATTTGAACCCAGGACCCCATGGCTGTGAGGCCGACGTGCTAACCACACGCCCCACCGGGTCGCCGCAATTTCTTATTTTAAACAAAATAAATATGATATAGATATGAATTTGTCTCGAAATATACCACAACTCTCCAATAAATAATATGATACAATACACATTTTGAGCAAACGAATATTTGGCGAATTCAAGCCGCAACGTGGTGAATCTGTGATAGTAGGTATTACTGTAAATACTTTAACTTTTCAGCTCCAATAGAACCAATTTAACCAGTACTCTAGTGACAGTATATTCTAAGAAATCAAGTACACACATTCAAACACAATATATGGTTATTCTAGATGAAAATACAAAAACTATATTTAAAAAAATGCTGTCATTTTAAAGCCGGCTTTGTGTAGAAATAACGAGGTGAGAAACCCAAGACCATTTGTATTCATGTACAAATTTGAGGCAATCATCGACGTGTAGTCTAAACACGTTGGGCACAGAATGTTCGCCAAACATTTAGACTGAAACAAACCTTAAAAAGTCAGAAGGAGAACCTTGAGAGACACGTGTGTTGGTGTGGGAAGGGGTGATGATGGCTTCATCAGTTTATGAATATAGAACAAATGTATTCTGTGAACTTCCTCGAATTCTAAGGAGGAGTAGCACATATGGTCCTCTACGGTCGCTTTGTCCAATCATGGTCTCATGTGACTCCACACTTTTCAAGAGTAATGGCTTATCAGATTTATCTCACGTATGAAGTTGCATGCCGTGATCCTAGGCCTGGATGACCTGGCAAAAAAAAGTCTGTTTCAGAAATTTTGCTTAAAAAATGTGTTCTCAGTTAATGAGAACCTTAAGAATTGTTTCATTTTCCTTTATTATTCATTTCAAACATGCATTTTCAGTAACTAATGATTGACAGTGACACGTTAGTTTTTCCCAATTGCTAATTCAGAAAATCCAACTCACTAAAGCAAAAGGGCACATTCAATTAAACTTGCTCCCATTTGTCAAAACCTCAAACCCATTTCACTCATAAAATCAATTCACACCTCACAATCCTCCTTTCTCATAAATTGAAACTAAGTCACTGAATTTCACAACCTAAACACATTCAGTTGTGGAACTTCTTCCACAACTTTTAAATTCATTCATTCATCTTCCATATTCCATACAGTACCACAAAAAATGGGACCTGCAACCTAGAACAAAGCCTGCATGCAGCAATTTTTTTTCTCCAAATTTTATCTGTGAAAGTGCATAATTTTTAGTATGTGAGTAGTAAAAGTCGTAGACTACTTCGATTGACCCACCTTGCCTGGAAACTATGGAAATATCTTTTTATATATAGTACCACAAAAAATGGGACCTGTAACCTTGAACCAAGTACGGATGCAAGAACGTTAAATTCAATTTTCTCCAAATTTAATGGTACCCGGACGTTTCGTTGACGGACACTTGGTCCCCGGACGTTTCGTCGAACGGATGTTTGGTCGCCGGACAGTGCGTCGAACAGACAATTCGTCGAACAGACATTTCGTCGAACAGACAATTCGTCGAACAGACATTTCGTCGAATAGACAATTCGTCGAACAGACATTTTGTCGACGGACAATTCGGCGCCGGACATTTTGTCGAACGGACAACTCATCATGAGAGAGAGAGAGAGAGTTTGTAATTGCATTGACAATGTCTGAGCATTATTATCTAAATTTCTAATATCCAAATTATCAATAAATTGCGTATTATTGGCGTGTGTGTTCATGTTATTCGTTGCCGGATCCGGTCGCTCCCGGATTCGCTCGCTCTCAAAATTATAATCATGAGAGAGAGAGAGTTTGTCATTGATTGCATTGACAATGTCAGAGCATTAATAGAGCTTTTTTTATAGCAAAAAGAAAAATCCAAGATTGACCAGGAGAGAAAAATATTGTACTATTTTGAAGTGGTGTTCATTTAGCTTTATTTAACTCAGATTAATCTCTGCAAGAAACTCAAACTTTATCAAACCTGGGGTTTGAAATGTAAGAAAAAAGACAATTGAAGGTGAAAATTTAGTTTCAAATTTACTTTTAACATTAAGAACATATTATTATTCAACGTAAGAAAGCAGTCTTTAAATTGAGAGTGATGAGCGGAATATTAGTTAAACTGTGGGTACATGTGCAAGTTGCTATTTTTAACTCAGTAGATAAACTCACATTTCAGTGGGAACTGTGTTGTTGTTCTCCAAGTTACACTCCAACAAAGGTCTAGACTAGCACGTCATCTATGGGGGAAACGAGGGTATTGCAGGGCAAAGGGAAATGAATGAGGTCATTAATTTTTACTATAATTTGGACAACGTCAGCGGACCGGATTAAAAAGCCTAACGGGCTGTATATGGCCCGCGGGCTGTAGTTTGAAAAACATGTACACACAACACCAGTAATACGCAACTTATTGATAATTTTGATATTAGATATTTAGATAATATTGAAGTTTCAAATTTCAAACAAAAAGATGTGATAGTTATCATGATAATTATCGATCAACGATAATCAACGATCATGATAATTATCAATCGACTCAGCCAGCTCAGTCATGCGTACACTAATGTTTTTCAATTATTTTGTGCTTATTATCGATTGTCATTGATAGATCTGTAAAACAACTTCAGGAGTAGGTTAAGAAAGAGGGAGACCCCTCGTCCAGGGGCCCTGGCGCGTCGCCGCCGCTTCCGGGCGGGCAAGAGCTGGGCGGGCAAGAGCTGGGCGGGCAAGAGCTGGGCAGGCGGGAACCGGGCACCCAGGAATTGGGCAGGCTGAAACTGGGCTGGCCGAAGCCGGCCACGGAGACACCGGACAGGGTGAAATTAGGCAGGCGGAGACTGTACCCCCAGGAACTGGGCAGGCCGGGACTGGGCAGGCCGGGACTGGGCAGGCCGGGACTGGGCAGGCCGGGACTGGGCAGGCCGGGACTGGGCAGGCCGGGACTGGGCAGGCCGGGACTGGGCAGGCCGGGACTGGGCAGGCCGGGACTGGGCAGGCCGGGACTGGGCAGGCCGGGACTGGGCAGGCCGGGACTGGGCAGGCCGGGACTGGGCAGGCCGGGACTGGGCAGGCCGGGACTGGGCAGGCCGGGACTGGGCAGGCCGGGACTGGGCAGGCCGGGACTGGGCAGGCCGGGACTGGGCAGGCCGGGACTGGGCAGACCGGAACTGGGCAGACCGGAACTGGGGATTCTCCCTCCATTGAGAAAAAAACTTGCTGGAGCTTGAATTCAAATAACTGGGGCGATGAACTGGGGGTGTCGGAGCCTTGGAATTATGACTTAGCTGTGCTGGCAATCCAGTGCGACGCGTTGAGCGGAGGGTGGGATTAAAGATGGATGGAGGCTCAAAACTACCTCCTAGTCGGGACTCCTCCGCTGCCAGAACGTCTCTGAGGTGCCCACACCAAGGCGTGCCCATTATAAACTCCCCAAAAGACTTTGTGGGGAGTCTCAGTGAATCCATGTTGTCGCGGGGCTTCGAAAAGGGTGGCTGGCGTCGACGAGAGCGTTGGCGCGAGCGTGGGTAGCCTCCTGCTGGGTCCATTATGGCCGGATCGTTCTGTTACGATCTCGCTGCGTCGCTGCGTCGTCGTGGCGCGATCGGGAATATATTAAGACCCATGCGCGGGAGACGTGAGTTGACTCGAGCCAGTTGGCTTCAAACGACATTCTTTAATAAATCAACAGGGATCTATAATTCAACAAAGGCCTGGACACAAAACGGCAGCATGCTGCGCGTACGCATGAACAGAAGTACGATCCGGCAATGGTCCTATAACTCATTGTTCCTTAAAAAACACAACAGGAAGCAATCAGCAGATTGACTGCAGCTGCTCCCTGACGGCACGTCAGGAGGGACAAACAGGCCACTCCTGACAGAGGCGGACAATGTGATGATTTTTCAGTGCAGTATTTGTGTATTTCTTTAAACATAAGAATGACACGGTGCAAGACACCGAGAGGATGCTTGCTGACATAGCCCCATATGGGAAGATCAAACGTCTTAGATCTGATTGTCGTACTAATTACTCTGGATAGGGTTTCAAGTCTTTAATGATTAAAGATTGTATCACACACGAGACCTCACCAACATATTCGCCACACCAAAATGGCCCGGTGTGTGATAATTAAAGTGGACTTCCAAAATTTCTGTGGCCTTAGGCTGTACAGATTCAGCCATAATTAGGAACCAGTGTATATCAGCTGGCAGTCAGATTGAAAACTGTTTTCTTGTAAGCAATGAGTCGTTTTGCAGTCAAGTTTGATTATTGTCACCTACATGACCCGAATTGGCTCAGACAGAGTGTTGGACAGCGTTCCCTGAATCAAACTCGGGCTTCGACAGTCCCATGAACTCTCTAAACCAGGGGTCTCAAACTCAATTTACCTGGGGGCCGCTAAAGGCCGAGTCTGGGTGAGACTGGGCCGCATCAGGATTTCCACAAGAAAAGCGCTGATAAAACATTCCAACGTTATCAAATATCTTTATTTTTTAACAAGAAATAATGAATTAAATAAATTAACTTAAAGATGAATAAAAAATCAATCAATCAGTAATACAAATATAAAATAATAATAATAATGAGCATACAGTAGATATACATTAGCTGGCTAAGTAGAGAAAATGAATTATTTTAATTCCGTTTCAAATGTCTGTATTAACAGCTCTTTAACCTTTAACTTTCTGAACTTGAATGGAACATTGAACATGAAATATTCTGAACACGGCTTCTCTTGCCTACTCCTTGCTGCTAGAGACCTGGCAGCGCTTCTTCTCACATAGCTGAGTCACATTTAGCTTGAGGGAGGAAGCAGTGGAGACCCTCGGTAGAGCTTGAAGATGCTCATCAGTAAGTCTGGACCTGTACTTGGACTTATTGAAGTTCAAGGTGGAGAAGAGCTTCTCACACAAGTATGTGCTCCCAAAAAGGCACATGGTCCGCTTGAACATTCGGGAAAGTTCAGGGAAGCTGGGGGTCAACTCTCTCAAATATTGCCTAAGCTTGTCTGCTTCTCCACTCACCTGCCTGAAGTCGGCTTTGAGTGCAGAGTCGCACTGCAGGTCAATGAGCTCCATTTGAAGCTCAGGAGGGGCATCTTGCACATCAAAGGAGAAGGGGTCCGCAAAAATTTGAAATGTGGCTTTGTGTGTCTTGAAGTCTGCAAATCTGTGATCAAATTCCTCCTGTAGCTTCGAAATGGCCTCAACATACTTCTCACCACTGAATGGTGTGCCTGCATCCACGAGAGCCTTGCATGCTGGGAAATGGCAAAGGTTTGTCTGAGAGAGCTGGGCTTTCCATAACACAAGTTTAGTGCAGAATGCTCTCACGTTGTCATAGGCAGCACTGACAAGTTGCCCCTGGCCTTGTAGCTTCTTGTTCAGTACATTAAGCTCATGTGTGATATCAACAAGAAAAGCCAAGTCCATGAGCCATTTGGGATCACTTAGCACAGGAACAGCAACCCCGTCTATCTCCATGAAGTCTTTTACTTCTGCTCTCAACTCAAAAAATCTCTTCAACACGTTTCCCCTGCTGAGCCAACGTACCTCAGTGAAGTAGAGCACATCCCCATATTCTGACTCCATTTCCTCTAAAAAAGCACGGAACCTTCTGTGCTTTAAGCCCCTGGATCTGATTTGGTTGATGCATTTCACAAAGACAGACATCACATTGTCAAACTTCAGGCATCTGCTGCAAAGGGCCTGCTGATAGATAATGCAGTGCAGAGCTATGGCCTCCTCCACACCCTCCTCTTCCAGTTTTTTTGAACAAGTGCTACCAGTCCATTCTTCCTCCTGAGTCTTGGGTTGATCTTTCACGTTCAGTCGCGCGGGTTTGTGGCGCATGCGCATTTTCGCTCTATGTTCTATGCTGAGAGCAGCGGAGGAGTGTGCGCGCCGAGCGGAGTGATCGGCTTCACGGCTTCTCCTCCGCCCAGCTGATTGCAGGAATGAATGAGTGAGTGAGCGAGGCACTGGACAGCCCGGCCGATGTCCCGCCCTCCAGAGCCGTATACCTCACCGTGATTGGTTCATTCAGCTCCGAACACAACAAGTGTCATTCATATCAATCTTGCAGGCCGCACGAACATTAATCTTTCATATTAAGACGGGGGCCGCAAATTATCGTCCTGGGGGCCGCAGTTGGCCCGCGGGCCGCGAGTTTGAGACCTCTTATCTAAACTAACAGACCATCAGAAGGCATTTGTGAGAAAAGTGTTTAAAAAAATTGTCCCATCTCCTTTAATGCCACAAAACTTCCCGTTTGGATTTTGCCGGGGAGTGTCAACATGGGACATTGAAAGATGGAACAAAAAATATTTTCTGATGAGAAAAATGGAACCTTGACATTCCAGATGGCTTTCAATGTCACTGGCATGACAAGGAGATCCCCTCTTGAGATGCTTTCTACCCGGCACTGTGGAAAGAGGGAGTAGGGGCCATTTTCATCTTGGGTGCTTTTTCATTCATGTATCATTTATTTTTCTTGCTCCAGCTTTCTCAAAACCTTTTCAAGTGTTAAGTGTTGTCCTCCAAATGAAAGCTGAAAGTCTCACTTTTGTGAAACGAACCAAGTAACATGAATCATTTGGTAACAGTGAGCAATCTAGTTTGGGCTATTTTGTATCAGGTGTCATCAGAGGGCACCGATTCTGGACAATTTTAAACCCTGTATGTTCAAATTCTGTCCAACGAGCCCAAGCATGATTAAAATAAGTAAAGTGGAAGCTACGTAATGTGTGGGCTACTTTTTGTATATGAAGGATTTGCTTATGTCAGATTAATGGCAACTCTAGTGATGTGAACTGGGTCAGGAACTCAACACCGTTTTTGTTCTGTGCCAGTTAGAGAACATCTCAATTGTCATTTGGTCAGCTTTGTGTGCTTTTGAGGAACTCGGAAGCTAAATCCTTCAAATTTTTGCCATTTTGTTCTGTGACAATTAGAGCGCAGAGTTTTGAAGTGACAAGGCTTGTTCATTGAGCTTCAGTTTGTTGTGTTTAGACATTGGAGAAAATGAAGTTATTTATTAAATATAATGGAACTGGATTTGCCTAGTACGAGCCCCTGCACTATACTCAGCGGTTGCGGCTCCTGCACAACCAAAATTGGAACGTTATAATTTTTTTTAAATCTTAGGTTCAGAAAAGAAAAACACTTTTTGTGTCTTTACTTTATTTACATGTTATTAAACCTACAAATGTGTCTAAAACAATTAGTTTTTTTTCATCAAATCCCTAAGAAGAATATGTAGTTAGAAAAGGTCACTTTTACAGAATTGATAATTGTCAAGATCAGTTTTTCAGGGCAACGGTAACACTTGGAAGTGGGGTAGTTTGCTTATACAAAAAAGGAACTGACTGTTAGTATCAGAGAATGGTATCTATCCATGGACCTCTGGGTTATGGACCCAGCACGCTTCCGCTACGCCACTCGGCTTCTTCTCACTGGAGTCTTAACAAGCTGGCTCACAAAACTAATCAATCAAACTAATCGAAGCAGATATACTGAGGCATGTGGCTATTCCCACCTGCTGCCGGAGCTCCTCAGGACCACCAGCGCAAGCACCTCGGTCTCGGTTGGGGACTGTCAAAGCCACGGTGAGTTGTACTATTCACAGAGTCATAAAATTTGCATTTAAAAACTTCCAGTCCAATGACAAATTATGGGTTGCATGTATCTTGCAAAAATGGGGAAAGTTTTCATTTTTGTTGCAATATCTTACGAGAGTAGTTTATTTTTTTAAATTCAGGGAGAACATTGTTGGTTGCCACAAGGGTTGGATTTGCCTACATGTTTATGGAATAGATGAGTGGGGGGGTGTTATGAATTCACTTGTTCATCTTCTGTATCACTTATCCTCATGTGGGTCATAGGGTTACTGGGGCTTATCCCAGTTAGTTGTGAACTGCAGCAAAGGTAGCGGTCTCGACTAATTTTGCACCCTGCAATGAAAATTCACATTTCAAATAAAGACTCATAGAATAAGTCAAATTTCCCAACATTTTCTTTCACCCTGGAGACACTTTTGGAGATTATTTTAATAGCACAACAATTGTCTTTTAGTTCTAAACAAGCAGATGGGACCGGCGATAGCCCAATTCAACATGAAGGAATTTGATGTCAATTAAAAAAAACACCACAAGTCATATATCATACTGTATTTGCAAAAAATCAAGTTGTTATATATTTTCGAGACAGGCGAGTCAAACGTCAACTAACCGACAGTTTGGGGTTTAATGATTGTTTGCTAGGCAATGCTAAGCCTATATTTTAACTTTCTTGGCATATGTGCAATTCTCTCTCATCTCATCTCATTTTCTGAACCGCTTTATCTTCATTAAGGTCGCGGGGGGTGCTGGAGCCAATCCCAGCTGTCTCCAGGCCAGAGGCGGAGGACACCCTGAATCGGTGGCCAAGCGATCGCAGGGCACAAGGAGACGGACAACCATACACACTCGCACCCATACCCATACCTAGGGGGGATTGAGAGTGTCCAATTAGCCTACCATGCATGTTTTTGGAATGTGGTGAGGAAACCCGGAGTACCCGGAGGAAACCCACGCAGGCCTGGGGAGAACATGCAAACTCCACACAGGTGGGATGTCACCTGGACCCCAGAGCTGTGAGGCCGACGCGCTAGCCACTCGCATCACAGGGCCGCATGTGTGCAATTGTCTTTGTCATAAGATTTATGACTTGGAAAAAAATAAACATTTTCAATGTAAAATCAAATTTTAAAAAAACAACAACTCAGATCTCATCAATTATGTATACCCCTCCCCCAATCATTTTGATTATTAAAGTCACATTTAGCACTTTACATGGATGTTTATTAGAAATAAAGCACACAATATAATTCAAAACATTTATTGAACTTTAAGTATAAACAACTAAGTAAACAGTACAAGTAGGACTGGTTTAAAAAAAGAAAATATATAATGGGGTCCAAACAGTTTCGCTCCAAGTAGTTTTTTTTTTTCAAATCTTTTTTCAAATATTTCAGTTCTACACTTGGCATTTCCTGGCATTGGCTGTGAAAAATGTTTCCCTACTGAATTCTTTTTTTGTGGATCCAGTGCCTGTATGTAATAAAAATAATAATACAAGTTGGACCAGTTTGCTCTATTATGGACAATTGTGTAAATACATTAACTAAATAGAGCTAAATAGTTAAAAATGAATGACATTCACTGCTATTGACCATGATTGACATTTGTCTGTTTTTTTGCCGCCAGCCTGCCAGCTCAAATGGATTATAAATGTCTAGCACAGTCAATGGCAGTCCATGAGTTAAATGACGATTTGATTTGGTTGGCAATACTAATGCTATGTAGTTGGTAATAAATTACAGACAATACATATTATACCTCGTTTGTCTCTCTGGCGACTAGTCTATGGTGAAAATTAACTTTAAAAAAAGACAATTGGTGAAATAAAACAAATACACAAAAATAGACAAAATACCTAGTTGGTAGTACCAAGAGGAATTAAGCTGGGTTTTATTCTTTCTTATTCCTCTATATATTACTTTATCTTGCACCTTTCTGCCTGAGCTTGTCTCGGGCTGCTTTTCTCTTACCGAGCGCTTCTTCTGCTGCACTTATCTTCCCACTTAGCAAACATAGGCTCGCTCGCTAGAGGATGTATGGTGAAACTAATATCAAAATACACAAACATACGGTGAAACTAAAATGTGGCAGTTACATATCAATTGCCAGGTCAGTTTAGTTACCGTATTTTCACACCTATAGGTCGCACTTAAAAGTCTAAAATTTTCTCCAAAATGGTCGATGAGCCCAATCGGTCGGTGCATTACTCAATTTTTGTATGGCCCTGGCCACTTGATTGACTGGTTTTATTTCTTGCCGGCACGCTACTTATTACGATCAACCCAGTGGACGTTCACCCTAAAAATAGCCTCCCCGCGTGTTGGGGTTATTCTGGATAATATTATAGATGCTTATGTCAAGCTACAAAAGCTACATATCCATTTCAAAGGATACATATGGATTTTATAGAGAATATGTGTGGTACATAACAGTCCTAAAACAGATTGGGGAAAGATTGGCAAGCTTGGATGACACACGCGTGCGAAAAAAACCATCAGGCCTTTGATAAAATTAACCCATATGGTGGGGATATTACCAATCATTATTCAGACTGACAAATTAACTTGTGGAAAAGATCCTTGTCTGACGTTTTTCCTAAGTCCATGGGCAGGTGGAGAAGACCTTTTTTACAAATTTTACATTTGTGTCTCAACAACAATGACCATGTCTATGGAAAACCGTCAGAGATGGAAACACCCGGATCCGCCATAGTGAAATTGAAATCTAAGATGACCAGGGATGAATTCATTTCCGCAACAGGGAGTTCCTAAACGGGAGGCGGTAAGAAAGAATCGGTTATTGTTGATGGAAAATGAAGATGTAAGCCAAAGTGTGAGAAATGAAATAATGTATACCCTGTTCCAAGAGCAGCAAAGGACAAAGCTAACTTTTCAACACATGTTGTGTTTGATCATTTTACCTGCTTTAACCTTACAGGGCATGGTCTGAAGCTGGAGGCAATAAATTAGATGTGGTGTACCCACGTCCTAAAACCGACTACACCCTGACACCACGTTCTGACCTATGGTGGTGGTGTGGTGGAAATCAATTATACGACTCCTGCCAAAACGCGTCAGGACTTTGTGCCTTGGTGTCACTGCTTTTACCAGTGTCTGTTTTTCCATCTACAGTGGAGGAGATATAATTGGCTGAAATCCAGTATGATGGTGGGTCCCTCCCGACGGCGTCGATCGGTATGGAGAGTGGGAGATCCAACATACATTGATGTGATTGGCATCCTCCGGGGCGTACCAGATGAGTATGAGTTGGCTAATCAGGTCGCAGCAGGTTGGGAGTCTATTTTTTTCTTTTAAGTACCCCAAAACAAAAATGTGATAAATTACCTGCATTACAATGTCCAAAACCATGGAAATTATACTGAACAGGGATTTGTGGCAATAAAGAAACAACTAGCAGCCACTAGTCTGATGGCGTTTCAGGATCGCATAGCGGTTGAAGTGCTTCTTGAAGGAGCAAGGGGCGTATGCAATACAGACACTACCCTACTTACCATACCTGTCAACTTGTACGTTTTATACATATTTTATACGTTTTTTTACCATTTCAAATCATGTACGCCGTACACCGACTTTTGTACGGGAAAAATATTTTTAAAAAAAAATCACCAATTTTTATGAAAACCGATCTCAACAAGACCGTTTTGGCTAAAATCCAGATAGTCTCGTAGGCTGGTAGCCAGCGACGCTACTTTCATCGATCGTAAACTATTGTCACGGTATACCAGCAAAAATTATCCTCAATCGTATGTATTTTTTTAGCGGTGCGTACGGCAATATCGATAAAGGATGACATGCGCATGCGTAGATATACATAGAGTAAATATAGTGGAAGCAAGCATGGAGGAGCCACCTATAAGAAACGAAGAACTCAAGGATCGGGTCGACACCAGAAAGAATGGGAGTTACTTCAAGGTGAATATGCTGACTGGATTAAAGCATTGTTAAGAGGCACTCAATTCTCATTCTGTGTCCCTTGCAATAAAGACGTGAAATGTCCCATGTCACATGTCCCATTAACCAAGCACTTCGTCTCTACCGCAAATCCTGCAGCATCCCACAAGACGACAAATGCGGAAATTCTCTTCTGCCATTTTCTTGCTGAGCACAACATTGCTTTCACAGCTGCGGACCACTTCTCGGATTTGGTGAAAGTTATGTTTCCGTATTCACAGACAGCTAAGGTAATTTATTATTATTATTATTATTATTATTATCATTCATATCTACAATGAATCAGCATTTATGGCACCGTGTCAACCATAACGGCCTTGGGAAAAGCCCCATTTCTTATTTAATTTTGATAATTCATGCATTATACCTGTTATGAGAACAAAGCACTTTGAGTTCCTGACACTGCTGCCAACTTTAATTGTGAAAAATATTTATAATTTACCAACTGTGTTGCTACACACATATACATATAGATATATTTTTTTCCAGAAAGAATTGTGTACATTGTTGAATATATATTTATGTGATTAAAATTTTATATTTTAATATTATATTTTTGCAGGAGTTTGCATGTCGGAGGACCAAGGCTACGATGATTGTTAAGGAGAGCCTTGCACGTGGCTACACCCAAGACGTCATTCAGTACTGCAGAACTCACCCATTTACCCTCATGATTGATGAAAGCAATGATCGTACTACCAAAAAGCGACTTGTTGTGTTAGCTCACTTCTTTGATGGGGAGAACACAAATACCAGACTCCCCGATTTACCAGAGTTGGCATGAGGCACAGCAGCATCAATCTTTGCCATTATTGACAACATTTTACAAGAAAATGACATTCCATGGAGTAACGTTGTGGGATTTGCAAGCGACAATTGCAGCACCATGGTTGGAAAGAAAAACTCTGTCTTGTCTAGGATAAAAGAAAAAAATGGGGCTGTTTTTAGTGTTGGATGCATTTGTCATCTTGGCAATCTGTGTGTCAAAGATGGACTGAAGACATTGCCAGTAAACATAGATGACTTGCTGGTGGATATATATATATATATATATATATATATATATATATATATATATATATATATATATATATATATATATATATATATATATATATATATATATATATATATATATATATATATATATATATATATATATATATATATATATATATATATATATATATATATATATTTTAAAAATAGTTCCAAACGAATTGAGGATTTTAAAGAGTTTCAGGACTTTACAAATTCCGAGCAAGAAAAAATCCTAAAGCATTGTCCGACACGATGGTTGTCTCTGCAAAAAGTGGTTGAAAGAACATTGTCTCAGTACGAAGCACTCAAAAGCTACTTCGCTAGCCATGCGGATGTTGAAAGGGCAGGTAAAGTGAAAAGCATCCATGATCGACTTCAAGACCCTGTTACTCTCCTCACACTCCACTTCCTCAGCTTCATCCTGCCTCAAATAAATCAATTCAATATTGTGTTCCAAACAGAGGCATGTATGATTGGAGATTTGCTACCAGAAATGGAAAGACTCTTAAAGAAACTCTTGGTGAAATTTGTGCAAATGGAACATGTCAAATCTGCTGATAGCCTGCTGGCAGTTGATTATACAAACAGATGCCTGCAGCATGAAGATAGCAGGCTTGCTGTTTGGCTTGGGCACCAGGGCCCTCTTCCAAGACACCAATGAGGAGGATGAAATCAGGCAAAGCATCACACCAGCCATGCAAGCAACTTTTTTTTCCTCTGTTCGCTCCTTCTACGAGGCTGTTGTAACTAAAATGATACAAAAATTTCCATTTGAGAATACAACACTGAGTGACTTGGTGGTGTTGGACCCAAGAAAGAGAGAGATGTTGGATTACACAAGTATTGTTAAGCTTGCAAACAGGTTTACACCAGACTTTGATCAGGAACAATTAAAAGATGAATGGGAAGACTATCAACTAATACCTGATGATCTTCTCCCTCAGAAAAGTCAGGATGGACAACCAATTCGTCCAGAGACATTTTGGCCTCATGTGTTCAAAATGAAAACTGGTTTGGGGCTGGATCGCTTTCCACTGATGAGAAAGATGTATCTAATTTTACTCAGCCTTCCTCACAGTAATGCTGATAGCGAGCGGGTTTTCAGCCATGTGAGGAAAATTCATACAGAGTACAGAAAGACAATGGGAACAGACACTCTTACTTCTTTATTACAGATGAAATTGAACTGTGACAACTGTTGCTCACAAGTGAGACCCTCATTAGAGCAGATAAAGTCTGCTAAATCATGCACATTGGCTTACAATAGGAAGCACTGAAGGCACAGTTTATTGCATTGTAAACTTTTTAAATTGAATAAAAGACTTTGTATGCAAATTACCTTTGTTATTTCTATTACACTGTCTGGTTACCGCGAGTAAACATGCATTGTACGGTGTTTGTAAGGTTTTTGGGGGGTTTGTAAGGGGAATCATAATCATTTATAAGGGCAGTTATCGGCAGAGGTATGACTTACGAACGAGTTAGGTTTCGACCGATTGCTCATAAGTTGAATTTGTTTGTAAGTATATTCAGTGCTATATTTTGTATTATAATTTATGTTTAAGGCCTATATAAGTATATTGAAGGTTTATATAAGTGCATTTGTATGTTTAAGGCTTGTATAAATAACACACATTGGTTTGTACTGAAAAAACATTTAATAAAATGGAGAGAATGTGTACAGTACTGTATAGAGAGAGAGAGCGATTTATGTATTAGAAACTGTCCGAAAGAAGCGATCTAACGACGATTGCACAGTTTTCTTCTTTTTTTCATCATAAATGATGCGGTAGCACTGTATGGCATCATTCAATTGATTTGCAAACTTTGTGCAACATTCAATATTTGGGTCCTGCTGCTCGATCTTTCTGTTTATGAATGGTACTGACGGTCGAACGATTCAAGTTGTATGCCCGTGCAACGCTCACCACTCTCATGCGCATCAAGCTTCGTTATTATTGCCACTCGTTTCAAATGAAATGGCTTGCCTCTTCCTTGCATCTCCCTCAATAGAAGGCTTTCGCTTTTTACCAACCATATTCAATAATGGATGCACGAGATATTTAATGATACAAATGAAAAAGGTTCTTTGCGCACTGGAGATACGTTCACACACTTCCGCATTGCAACGAATTGGGCAGAAGAAGGTAGATGCTGGGTGAGCTGTGCTCTCACAGCGCCAGGCGTCGGTATTAGCGGCGGAAAGAAGCACTACTCGGAAAAAAATACAAAATCGAACTTACGAACATTTTTCGACATAAACGCAATTTGCAGACATGTTCATATGTACCGTTGTTCGTAAGTCGTATGTTCGTAAGTACGATGGCCTGCAGACCCTAAACCGCAAGATGAAAAAGAATCCTGGAGTAGAATTATCCGCTTGACAGATTGGTGGGATAAGGCCTTCGTACATACAAAGGTTTGGCCCTATCTGTTGTAATTTCAGTAGCCATTTTTGCTACGACTTTGACATTATGTGGGTGTTGTCTTATTCCCTGCTTAAGATCCTTGGTAAGCCGACTTATAACCACTGTGATTGCCCCTACAAATTCTAAATTGCATGAATTATATCCTCTGCTGATGAAACGTACTGAGGGGAGCAGTGAATTCCAGGAGCATGGTAATTCCGAGAACGAATTGGGCGAAAATGATTTTGTTTTTTTCTTTTTCAGACCAGCCGAACGAGTAGGGCCTAAGCGGGTAAAAATAAAGCAGCCAACGGACATATCCCTCGCTTTTTGTATTTGCCATAAAATGAATTAATAGCATACATATTATAAAAACTGGGGAATGTTGGGGTTATTCTGGATAATATTATAGATGTATGCATTTTAATTACTTTTGTATAAGAGTGTCTTTAATTTGAGACTGGGGCAAACTCGAGGTCACCCTGCTGGCTCCAGCTTGTTGACATAACACCTCACCCTCCAAGGACTGTTTACTGGGAGATAGACCTTGCAACCCAGACACCCAGATGCAAGTTCACAATGAAGATCTACGAAAAAACTCATAAATTGTTTTGTCTGGGACGCCGGCAGTTTACCTTATAAAAAAAATATTATGCTTATACTGCAAATTCGTACGCAGGTGTTTTGGTTTCGATCTAATATGAGCAGTTGTTTTTTACCTCAAGGGTGCTATTCGGTTACCTTATGCAATTGTTTTGAATCAGACTACATTAAATGTTTTCAGTTATGTGCGACTAAATACAGAGAAGAGGAGACTGCACGTCAGAATGCTCAGGAACGAAGGCGCGTTATGAGTGTATTCTCCTTGCAAGTTGTAATCAGTTATGTGAACGATGTCTTCCAGTTTTAATTAAATATTACTAATAATGATTTAATGGTATTAATCATTATTCCAACACCGCACATTCCAAGCATTACGATAAATCTATTCAAAACATCCCAGGGGAGTGGCAAGGCATTTCACTTCCGTGTGCTTGCAGCGCCTTTAACCGTCAAAAACAATCAATATTTAAAGAAACAGCATATCAGAGCTATACAGAGGAAATGCCTGGCGTGAATGACGACAGAAAACGGTGGGAATGCTTGGAAAATGGACTGAAGCCATGGATCGAACAGCTTTGCTAACAGATTGCTACTAGATTGCTAACGGATGGCCAACAATGTAGGCAGCGTCGCACGAGTAACATTTGGAATGAATTGTCGATGCCGATATAACAGCGAGGAGAATCAAAGGCTTGGGAGCGATGCATGTTGCGAGTTACAATGCATTGTGGATGACTGGGCTCAAGTGTCGGCCAGCACTGTTCGAGCTTCCGCCAAAGCTGTAATCAAGCCTAACGTACGCTAGCGGCTAGCATAACAAACGCTAGCCGAGTGTCATTCTAGTGCCTTAACCGACGAGGCGCGCCCTATGTATTGACAAAAAAACAGTAAAACAGTAAACTTCGATTATCGCGGTTAATGTAGACCAGACATGGCCGCGATTAACGAAAAACCGCGAAGTAGGGTCACTCCTATTTAATTTTTTTCTTTTTTTTTTCTTCAGTGCTGAGTCCTAGTAGCAAGCAGAGGACAGGGAAGTGGCTTCCGCTTGCGAGTTTTGGCATGGATTTTCACACTTGCCAGCTTGTCAGGGTGCCTCTTTTCTACGAAATCAGAAAACTTTTGCCACTTCGCTAGCATGTCTTTATCCTTTGTAGCCAGGATAGGTTTATACCCCCAGTAGTGCCTTGTCCTCTGCCATGATGAATGTCCGCCTGGGCATCTTCTTCCAAAAAAGACCAGTTTTGTCGCAGTTGAACACTTGTTGGGGGATGTAACTTTCCTGGGTGATATTAGAGGCAAATGTTTTGATAAATTCCCCTGCGGCTTTCGAATTGGCACTTGCTGCTTCCCCGTTGTGATAACTTTGCAGTTTATATAACTGTTAATATATCCATAACAGCAATAGACGGCGGAGCCAGGGTTAACACACGTGTAGCTCTTTATTGCAACCCTCCAACACACACACACACACACAAACCGGACACACAACACTACTACGTCCGGGTCACGCTGTGCTACCCCACGGTTCCAGGTGGCGTGGTTAAACACACTCCCACAACCCGAGGCAATCATCATTATCAATATATTACACTCCTCCCCCTTTAACTATGAAGTTCCTATTTAGACTTAGCACTCAACTCCAACAATTATCTTTGCCTCATTAACTTTTTATAATTTTACTTCTCAACTTGTAACTAAATTATTACTGCTAACACAACCATTAGACTCAATATTCCAGTCTTTGACATTCCAATCTCAGGAACTCTTTTCACATTTTTGTATGAGCAGGAACTCTATTATTTTAGGAACGACGTTCCTCACAACTAACCGATCACAAATTCAGTCGCTTCGGAGGTGCTCTATCTCTCACTGGGTACCTGCGCCCACACACCTCTGGGGAACTGACTGCTCGGTTGTCAGGTGTAACTGTCTTGTCACAGGCCACTGAGCCTGGTGAAGATGTTACACGTGTCTCTTCAGGTGAGTACGGGCTACCACCTACTGCTCCAGGTGTGCCTTTCCCCCCCACATCTGCGTGAACCACCACAGGGTACTTGTTTGTGATGTCCAGCTGCTCATCTGGAAGCTCCAATGTCTCTGGTCTGGACGGTTGGTTGTACAGCAGATGATCAATGTGGATCGAGCGTCGGCTCACACCATTCCACACCAGGTAGGTGACTGGTCCGAGTCTCTTTTCCACTGTTCCTTTTGTCCACCTCTCCTTTCCTCCACGGAAATTCCGGATCAGGACTGAGTCACCCTCAGACAGATGTCTCGGCTTGGAGGCGGTCCTATCATGATAGTGTTTCTGCTTCCCTTGTTTTGCTTCCACCACTCGAGCGAGATCTGGTTTCAGTAAGCTGAACCTGGTCCTGATTTGACGTTTTAAAAACAGTTCCGCTGGTGTACATCCTGTAACAGTGTGCGGTGTACTCCTGTATGCCATCAGGAAGTTAGCTAGCCTGTGCTGCATAGTTATTGTGACCTTTTGTTTCTTCTCCTCGAGTACTTGTTTCAGCAGTGATGCTTTCACTGTCTGAACTGCTCGCTCTGCCGCTCCATTGGAAGCGGGATGGTAAGCTGGTACCAAAGTTTGTGTTATTCCGTTGCTCAGCAGGAATGTCTTGTACTCCTGCGAAGTGAATTGAGGTCCGTTGTCAGAAACAATCTCCTCAGGAAGCCCGTAGGAAGAAAAAATGTTTCGCAACACCTCAATCATTTTGGCTGCTGTGGTTGTTGCCATGGCGATGACCTCCAGCCATTTTGAATGACTGTCCACTAGTACTAAAAAGTGGTGTTGGTCTTTCTCTGCAAAGTCAATATGTATTCTCTGCCAAACTCTAGTCGGCCATTTCCAGACGTGTAGAGGTGCGGTTGCAGGTAGTTTCCTCACACTCTGACAGGCGTCACATTGTTGTACTGTATGTTCTATGTCACTGTCCAACTGCGGCCACCACAAATAGCTCCTGGCCAAGGCCTTCATCCTGCACCCTCCCGGGTGTCCTAGGTGAAGATCATGCAGTAGTCGCTCTCGGTGTGCTGGTGGAATGATAACTCGAATTCCCCACAATATGCAACCTTGTTCCACCGACAGTTCATTTTTCCTGAAAAAGTATGGTTTCAGTCTCTCGTCCTTGTTTTGACTTGGCCATCCAGACCGAGTCAGCTCCAGTACTTTGCATAGGACTGGGTCCTTGAGAGTGCTCTGTGCAATCTCTGTAGCTTGCACGGGAAGCTCATCTGCTACTGAGAAATAGAAGATGCTGTTTTCCTCCGCGGTGTTATCCTTTTCCTTCCCCGGCAGTCTAGATAACGCATCTGCGTTGGCATTTTCTGCTGACGTTCTGTACTCTATACTGTAGTCATAAGCCATCAGTCTCAGCGCCCAGCGCTGCATTCGCAGAGCAGCTAAAGTGGGAATTTCAGACTTGGGTCCCAAAATAGCAAGAAGGGGCTTGTGGTCAGTTATTAAACTGAACTTGCGGCCATATAAATATTTATGAAATTTGGTCACGCCAAAAATTATGGCCAAAGCCTCTTTCTCTATCTGACTATATTTGCTTTCTGCCTCTGTCAATGTACGCGATGCAAATGCGATCGGTTTCTCATCTCCATTTTCCATTATGTGAGACATGACAGCCCCGATTCCATAAGGGGATGCATCGGAAGCTAATCTCAGGGGTTTCTTGGTGTCATAGTGCACTACTACTGAGCTTTTTACTAACTGTTCTTTTGCATCTTTGAATGCTGCTGCACATTTAGTAGTCCATTGCCAATCAACTTCCTTCTTCAGTAGTTGATGTAGCGGCTGCAGCACCGTCGACAGGTCTTTCATGAACCGACCATAATAGTTTAATAGTCCTAGAAAAGACCGTAGCTCTGTGACGTTTGTAGGCTGGGGTGCATTAACGATGGCTGCCACTTTTGTCGCAGTGGGGTGCAGTCCCTCCTTATCTATCAGATGCCCCAGGTATTCTACTTTCTCCTGCATGAAATCACATTTTGCTCTTTTCACTCTTACCCCGTAGCTCTCCAGGCGGCTCAGTACCTCCTCCAGATTCCTCAGGTGTTCAGCTCTTGTCTTTCCTGTGACCAAAATGTCGTCTAAAAAACAGGTGACATGCTCCAAGCCTTGGAGTATCTGGTCCATCACATTCTGAAACATCGAAGGAGCACTGGACACTCTGTATGAAAGTCTATGATACACATACAGTCCTTTGTGAGTATTTATTGTCAAATACTTTTCTGAGTCTTTTCCTAACTCCAGCTGTTGGTAAGCATGTGACAAGTCTAACTTGCTGAAAAGAGTGCCTCCAGCTAGGGTGGCAAAAAGGTCTTCAACGTTTGGTAGTGGATAGGTCTCCTCTTCCACACTTTGATTTACTGTGACCTTATAGTCTCCACAGATACGAATTGACTTGTCTGCTTTGGGTACCACTACTATGGGCGCGGCCCACTGACTATGTTCTTTCTTTGAGATAATGCCAGCTTTTTCTAGGCGATTTAACTCAGTCTCAACTGCATTCTTTAATGCATACGGCACTGGTCTGGCCTTCCTGAAGATCGGTTTGGTATTTGGCTTTACTGTAATGTTGGCCTTAAAATTCCGAATAGTGCCCAACTCCTCAGCAAACACTGCTTTGTGTCTCTGCAACACTGTATCCACATCTGCGTTGTTACCGCCCCTTGCTGGTATAACTGAGAAGATGCGTGCCCAGTCCAGTTTGAAGTTTTTGAGCCAGTTACGGCCAAGTAGGGCTGGTCTGTCACCTTTTACGATCACTAATGGTAGCTCCCCACCCTGGGTCCCATATTTTACCTTGGCCGTCACTTGTCCCATCAAAGGAATGTTCTCTCCGGAAAAAGTTGACAGCTGCACTTTACTTACTTCCAAAGGCAGATGAGAGAGATGCTTCTTATACACTATTTCCGAAACAAGTGTTACAGCCGCTCCTGTGTCCAGTTGCATCTCTAGAGGAGTTCCCTCTAATATGACCTGTACTGTCATTCCCTTCTTCCAATTCCCGACAGCATTTGTGGGATACACGGCATTCAAGGGATATGACTCCCACAGTTCATCATCCGCACTTCCTGTTGTCTCATTTTGATTTCCTTTTACATACTGTGTGTGTCCTTGCCAACTTTTCGTTTTACACATCCTTGCTATGTGTCCTCCTTTTGAACACTTGTAACATGTCTCTCCTTTATACCTGCATTCCTGAGGGGCGTGGTTGCTCAATCCACATCTGTAACAGGGTTGGTGATTCTCTTTTCTCTGTGGTCTGAAAGCTCCACTTGTGGTTCTACCCCTCCAATCGCCGGTGGCTGGTCGGTACTTCCACGCACCTCTGCTTGTCTTTTCCTGGTCAATCTTATTTAAGGTGGCAGGTTCTTCCATTTTGCTAGCGAACTCCAACATATTCTTTGATGCCATTTCCATGGATAATGACAGTTCGCATGTTTTTTAAATGTTAGATCTTGCTCCGTGAGTAATCTTCTCTGAATAGCTTCCACTCTCAATCCACAAACAAATCTGTCTCTCATTGCTTCGTCTAAATGGAGACCAAATTCGCAGTGGCTGGATAGCTGCTTTAACGCCACAATATACTCTGACACCGACTCGTTTTCCTTCTGATTCCTTTTTTGAAACTTGAATCGCTCCGCGATCACCAGCGGTTTCGGGTTGTAATGAGATGCTAATCTTCCACTTAGCACCTCATATGAGAGGCTACTAGGCTTCTCTGGTATGCAAAGGTTTTTTAACAGTCCGTAGGCCTCTGCACCTATTTTAGACAGGAACACGTTGGCTTTTTTACCTTCCTCCACTTCGTTGATGATCATCCATTGCTCAAAACGTTCCAAGTAAGATTCAAAATCTTCTTTAACTTCTTCGTATTCGCCGAGATTCCCAAAGAATCTGGCCATGATGCAGCGCCGCCGTTAGCTTAGCAACTCTTGCTAATGCTACTTTGCAAAGTCACGTTACCTCCTTGTAATGCCTTAATTTCCTCGTCCGAAACTTTTAATCCCTACCGCCTGGAAAGGGATCCCATCCTCGTCGCCACTGTGATAACTTTGCAGTTTATATAACTGTTAATATATCCATAATAGCAATAGACGGCGGAGCCAGGGTTAACACACGTGTAGCTCTTTATTGCAACCCTCCAACACACACACACACAAACCGGACACACAACACTACTACGTCCGGGTCACGCTGTGCTACCCCACGGTTCCAGGTGGCGTGGTTAAACACACTCCCACAACCCGAGGCAATCATCATTATCAATATATTACACCCGTGTCTAATTACCGAGTGTATTCCAGATCTTGTTTTAAATTTTTCAAACCAGCCATGACTCGCTTTAAAGGGTTCTGAAGGTGTTGAAGGCTCCCACTTTTCAGATCCTTTCGTTGTTATCAAAACCATGTAAATTCCACTGGCTTTTTCACATATACAGTGGTACCTCGTCACACGACCGCTCGTCATACAATATTCTCGTCTTACGACGGAAATTTTGATCGAATAATTCGCCCGTCATGCGATCAAAATTTAGTGATGCGACCAAGCCTTTTTTGCATATCTTTCGTGTATAACAATATCTACGAGCACTGAACGATTAATTCAGACGAGTTTCTCATTCGCATCGACCAGGAAACGCACAACGCGCATGCGCGGGCAAAAAGAGGGCTTTCTGGGTAGTATACTCGTGCACACAACGCCGATAGGCAATGGCACTCTTTCTCAGAATGAAACTTCATTACCCACAATCAATACGTAGGTAAGCTGAGCTGTTGCATTTCCTGTTATCTTTATTATCTAATACGAGGAGTATTATATTACTTCTCGCTCGATGCTCCTATGAACATCAGCGGCACTGGCTCGCAATTCCCTCTTTGTAATATTTCTGGTCGCAACTTTCTCTCACAGGCGCCGTTCAAAGCGGTTGCAACCAGAGCCATTTCAACGAGGGAGTTGCGAGCCGGTCTTTATGAGCAGCGGAGCGATCGCTAAAATGTACTACAAGACTATTTCTCGTTGGCAAGTGGTCGTGGGTTATCCTATTGTGAGGACATTTGTGTGAATCATTTTCGGAATATTTTGAAGGGAATACGTAGTACAACAGAAAACAGCCCATCGATAGCGAACGTGAGGGTGGAGGTGTGGCAAACCGCCAACCCGGAAAACGAAGGTAACAAAATATTACAACAAAATTAGAATTCAGTTTTGTGTAAAGTGACATTAAACCTATGTTTGAGTGTCTGTATATATTAATCCAAGTTAATTTAAATTTGTTTGTTCCGTTTACGAGTGCGTTGTCGTGGGGAAAAAAGAACCCCCCCACGTCTCTGTCTCCCGTCGGCGAAATCTGCCCAATTTTAGTTAGATTAAACATATTTTATTACTAATAAACCACTAGTTATGTGTTACTTTGTTAATAGATGGCGAATTAGAAGAAATAAAACATTTTTTCCAATCCAATATCCTGTTTTTGGTGTTTTTTCAGAGAGTTGGAACGAATTAATTTGTTTTCCATTCATTTCAATGGCAAACGTCCGCTCGAGTTACGAGAATCTCGTCATATGATCTCAGTCTCGGAACGGATTACGATCGTATGTCGAGGTACCACTGTAGTTGACTCGGTCACGCTATCTCTTGCTAACTGTTTATCTTTTATCCACAATAAAAGAAGGCTCTCCATCTCGTCATGAATGTCACTGCGCCAGCGGGAAATTATAGTTAGTCCTTTGGAAGGCCTCTTCTCCTTAATTGCGTCCTTCTGCTTCAGGATGGTGCATATGGTTGACATATTTCTCTCGTATTGCCGAGCAAGCTCTGTGACACGTACTCCACTCTCATATTTTTCAATTATTTCGCGCTTAATATTGATTGTCAATGTTCGCCTTTTCTTTGCACAACTCTTCATTCCACCTGTTTGCTTTGGATCAATTGTTGTATTATGCATTGACTAATGGGGGGAAAACACGGGAAAATGCAACACTCCGCCCAGTGCTCGTAGATATCTGTTATACACGAAAGAGATGCGGCAAAAAAGACAGTGCGCTACAATGATAAACAGCCTCTGATGTCTTGGCCACCTGGCTTTCTCATATCTCAAAATTGTTCTCGTATCTAGAGATAATTATTTGCTCGAAATTTTACTCGTATCCCGAAATGCTCCAATGTCGGGGTGCTGGTATGTCGAGGTACCACTGTATACTTATATCGGCAGTGGTTAGGCTGGAAAGAAAGGATAAAGGTGCCAACTTCTCCGAAAAGTAACACAAACTCCGGGACCCCGGACAACCTCCCTAAACTCTGGAAATCCCCCCAAAAATGCCAAAACAACTGTCAAAGCTCGACAATAATCTTCATACAGAGGAAGCAGCAAAACACATAGTAGTTTTTGACTCCCGGCCGATGGAGGTTATCTGGGAGAGACTCATCTGAACGGTTCTCAAAATGGCCCCTGCCCGCTCTGCTTTCTTTGTTCTTCTTCAGCCCCCACCCTTCGTAGCCGGGTGGGGGTGGGCAGAACCCACGTTCATGTGGAGACGTCTCCCATCCAGATACGCCGTCCGAACGGGCGGGAAGGTATTTAATGGAAGTAGGCGGAGACAAACTTTAGGCGGGAATACAAAAGGGGAGGTGTGCTATATACAAAGTGATGACAGGCCTTGACCTGTAGGTGTCAGTAAAATTCAATTCTAGTAACTTTAAATTCATAAGAGTGCAGAAGGGTGCAAGATTAAATATAAGAATACAATTCATATTTCACACCAACTATTTCAGAAAAGTACCAAATTTCCAATTTAAATGCCTCAAAATTACGCATCTTACTTCTGCTTTTGATTCAACTGCACTGTAAAACGGATGAATTCGGTAAAACGAGTGCATTGTGAATCATCTGAGTTACAAGTTCTGACAAATGATTTGTCTTGTGGGACTTCAGCGTGGCAATCGATCCGGAATCGATTGTATTAGCCGCACCCTTAAAATTGTTGAATTTTACAATTTCTCGCGTATAAGCCACCCCCTGATTCAGAATTTTCACCTCCATATTTATGGGTTTGATAGGGAGTACAAATGTGTTACTTTGAAGGGAAAATCTTAAGAAAAATCATCATAAGTGGTATTTCTGAGACACTGTATGAATCAAAAGCACATTACTAGGGTCAATATCATAAGGAAGTTAATATTGTAAATGCAAAATATCAAATTATTCAATTTGAAAAAAGAAATGTCTATCTTGATGAGAACCTGATGCTTTCTATTTAAAGAAATTACAATTTTCTTACCAGAAGTATAAGATGTTGTGGCAGCCATATTGCTTCTAATGTCAAAATATCTCAATTCCTTCGATAGTATTTTGGAAGCATTCAGGCCAGTTAGGTAAAACATTTCAAAACGTCCCAGGCGAGTGGCTAGGTATTTGACTTCCGTGTGCTCGCAGCGCTTTTAACCCTCAGAAATTCTCTCAATACTCAAAGAAACAGCATAATAGAGATATACAGAGGAAATGCCTCACGTGAATGACAACAGACAACGGTGGGAATGCTTGGAAAATGGACTGAAGCCATGGATCGAACAGCTTTGCTAACAGATTGCTACTAGATTGCTAACAGATTGCTAATGGATGGCCAACAATGTAGTTTGGGCAGGCAGCGTCGCACGAGTAACATTTGGAATGAATTGTCGATGCCGATATAACAGCGAGGAGAATCAAAAGCTTGGGAGCGATGCATGTCGCGAGTTACAATGCATTGTGGATGACTGGGCTCAAGTGTCGGCCAGCACTGTTCGAGCTTCCGCCAAAGCTGGAATCAAGCCTAACGTACGCTAGCGGCTAGCATAACAAACGCTAGCCGAGTGTCATTCTAGTGCCTTAACCGACGAGGCGCGCCCTATGTATTGACAAAAAAACAGTAAAACAGTAAACCTCGATTATCGCGGTTAATGTAGACCAGACATGGCCGCGATAAACGAAAAACCGCGAAGTAGGGTCACTCCTATTTATTTTTTTTATTTTTTTTTCTTCAGTGCTGAGTCCTAGTAGCAAGCAGAGGACAGGGAAGTGGCTTCCGCTTGCGAGTTTTGGCATGGATTTTCACATTTTTATGGACTTACAAAAATATTTAATGAACAAAAAAATGAAAATTCCCCCAGAATAAATGCGATGTAGTGAAGCCGCGATAATCGAGGGATTACTGTATACCCGCAACTGAGACTGCGCCCTATCAGACGGTGTGTTTTATGTGTGAAAATACGGTAATCGTATTTTGGAAAAACGGGCCCGAATTTAAAAAACCAAAAAAACTATAACATAAAATTAAATCGAGCATGGTAACATCCTAGAGCCGTACATTTGAAATTGTTTCTCACCGCTACTTAAAATATAGTAACTTGATACTCACAGAACAGCGAGTGTGATGTTGCGTCGTGGCTATCTGATGGTGGAGCCATAAGGTTGTCTGCTTGGGAATGTTCTGTTGCTATGCTGCCGTTCGGAGGCTCCACACATCTGCTGGCCTCACTCGGTGTCCATCTGGGGATGTCCATGCTCTCATCTTTTACATGTGATGAGACTTCATCCACCTTTTTGAGGAGATGCTGCTGCTGCTCACTATTAGATTTCCCAGCTGTTATGAAGTTCTCTTCATGCTCTTCTTTAATGCGTACAAATCATTCATTCTCTTCTTCTTTGATGGGAGCAGACTCCTGTTGCTCAGGACAATGCACTTGACAGACATCTGCAAGAAAAAGATCATCAACACATATGGACCAAATCACATTTCTTTATTTGCAATCTTGTGTCCCCAAACGATTGACTGCTGACAAAATTATCCTCCACATTCTTGCCATCCACAACGACTAATGGGCGAGACACATGGGAAAGCGATGGCAAAACATTGTTGGAATTATGCACACATCATTATCATTTGTCATACATTTGCTGTCATAAAGTACAAGCCTTGCTTTGCAATTGAAGAACACTTTACTTGCTTTGTATAAAAAAGGACACTATTTCATGCCTTACCAACAATGAACACAGCTTTTCTTAACAGTAATGGAGCACAACACTCTTGATACTCCGTTTCCAGCCAGGTAAGCGCCGACAGCTCTTGCATCTTATTGGGGAGGGATCTTACTTTCCCCATAATAATAGATGGAATGATTGCTCTGAAGCGTTGCTTCTTCTCCCGGCACTTTTGTCCAGCTCCGGATTCCCAGTGGCACTTACTTGAATCGGACCATTTTACACCATGTACGGTACTCGGATGATTTGCCTAAAGACGTTTCGCCGACGGACGTTTGACAGACGGACAGGTCGCCGAATGAACGTTCCACCGAACGGTCATTCGGCCGAACCTCCATTCGGCCGGACGGAGGTTTCGCCGAAACGGGATTCGCGTGCTTGCCCCGCCCCCGGATCGTGTGTGTACAAGTTTTTCAACCTCGGCCCGCGGGCCATACACGGCCTGTTAGGATTTTTAATCCGGCCCGCCGAGTGGGTAAATCATATCCCTACGGTCATCGGAGGGGTTTCTCCCCGGGAACAGTGCTTCGTGTGCGGATTTTAATGACACATGCTGAGTTTCATTATCGAGCTTGTTGGGGTAATTTTCTATAATTATATTAAAGTTAAGTTAATAATCTGACTCCAATTTGCAACCTTACCCGACTGCCACTCATCCAACAATTTGCGCGCTCGTTCTGCAATAGAAAGGTACCAGGAAGCCGACATTTTCACACACGGGTGGATTTATTTCTAACACACAAATCTAATACATAAGCCTGTGGTTCAGGTTCCTCTCAGTCCATCTTTCAGCGTCTCTGTTGGCACCAGTCATCGTAGTTCTCCTTCTGAGTTGCCCAGGAATTTAGTTATAGTCCACAATATGCAAATGACACAACAACAAAGGCATCCTGGCCATTGGTCTTTATTTCCCGCCGAAGCTCCTCGCGGTTCCGCCCAGTTGTACTTTCCGCTCCAGGGCATCTGTAAAACATTCTACTGGTGCAACCCCCCATGGCATCTCCAAACATTTGAGTCCAACCCCCACATCCTGTCCAGTGACCTTCGCATACACTCAACATTCCACAGGAATGCAGGGAGATCTAATGAACTCTCTTTAAGCTGTAAACTATTATTCCTTCATTCCCTCTCATGACCTCAGACGACTGAGATCATCACCTGAATACCTTGTTTTATTGTTAGACACGAGCTAAAATCAATGGCCATAAGCTAAAAATCAGTAAACAATTAAAAAATCAGTAGAAAACTAAAAATCAGTATAAGATTTCATTCTAGTAAAAAATCAGTAAAAAATTAATTCTAGTAAAAATCAGTACAAAATTCATACTCTCCTTGTGGCCTCAGATCCTTCAGGCTACCCCCCATACTCACATCCCGAACTCCCGGAGGGCCACAGCTGTCTCCGCCTCCTGGGGGTCCTTCTGAGGGATCATCATGTACTGGCCACCCGGAGTGCGTGGCCCCAACGTGCGTTCAATTGTCCTGACAGTTAATGATCTGAGTGCTCCTTCATTTTGTTACTTAGCGTGCGCAGACCCTCCAATGCCTATCGTACAACACTTTCGCTCCACACCACAGCCAAACATCAGCACGAGCGAGAGGGATTCCTGCTGGCAAAGACACATTTTCATTACACCATGACTCCTGGATATTTCCAATCCCAGGGCCAGTCCCATTTAACTTTAGGCAGGTGAAATTTTGTTGTGCAACATGGGTGTCAAAAATGGGCTTTCTCTTTTCCATTAACAAATCAAGCCATTGTTGAGTCCAGTTCAAAATTGTCACCCAAGCGTTCACCTGTGTCGATTGTTTACACTTCAGATTTAGCAGTAATTGTTGTCTGTGTCAGCGTCTTTCCACCATCTCGCTCTGCTTCATACCATACTGTTGGAATAATGATTCAAACCTTTTAAATCATTATTAGTAATATTTAATTAAAAAAGGAAAAACATCTTTCAACAAATTCTGCTTACAACTTCGAAGGAGATGCCTTGTGACGCCGTCTCAGTCCACAGTGCATTCTGACGAGCGGCATACTCTTCGGTCCATTTAGCGGCACATAACCAAAACATTCAACTGTTTTGAACAATTGTATAAGCTCAACCGAATAACATCATGAAGGTTATAAAAACACTGTCATAACAATCTGTTTTTATCGGAACACCTGGGTAAGAATTTGCACAATAAGCAAAACAACGGCATTATTATTTGCACCAGTAAGCATAATAATTTCATTATTAGGTAAACAAAGCAAAGCAGTTTAATGTAAACAAAGCAGTATTTTCAAATCTGCTGGAGTCTTCGTCATAACATTTGGTAGAAGTGTCCGTAACGCCTTCGCCCTTGAAGAGTCGACTGTGCAGGAAAAAAGTCCATCTTCCCATGACTTGATTTATAGCATTACTACTTATTGAAAAATGTTTACAACACATATAGAATATTCCATAATAATTCTATCATTCCCTCCTTTTACTATATGTTTGTTATTCATTTTATGATAAATTCAAAATGAGAGGGATATCACCGTTGGCTGTTTTAATTTTACCCGCTTAGGCTCTACTCGTTCGGCAGGTCTGAAAAGCAGAACACAAGATCATTTTCGTCCAATCCATCCTCGTAATTACTATGCTCCTGGAATTCACTGTTAGTGTCAGCACGTTTCATCAGTAGTGGATATAATTCATGCTATTTAGAATTTGTAGGGGCAATCGTAGTGGTTATAAGTCGGCTCATCAAAGATCTTAAGCAGGGAATAATACAACACCCACATAATGTCAAAATCGTAGCAAAAAGGGCAACCACAAATTAGGCCAAATCATTATTAGTGAGGCCACAAATCTGTCAGCGGACATTATTCTACTCCAGGATGCTTTTTCATCTTGCGGTTTAGGGTCTGCAGGCCATCGTTGGCCCTGGTGTGGGACCCAGTGGGGGGCGTGTTGTTGAGTGCAACATTTTCAAACGTTGCATACGCCCCCTGCTCCTTCAAGAAGCATTTCAACCGCTGCACGATCCTGGAACGCCGACAGACTAGTGGCTGCCAGTTGTTCCTTTATCGCCACAAATCCCTGTTCAGTATAATTTCCAAGTTTTTGGACATTGTAATGCAGGTAATTTATCCAATCAACATTTTTGTTTGGAGTAATTAAAAGAAAAATATACTCCCAACCTGCTGTGATCTGATTAGCCAACTTATACTCATCTGGTACGCCTCGTGGATGCCAATCGCATCAATGTATGTCGGATCACCCTCTCCATGCGACGCCGTCGCGAGGGGCCCGCCATCATACCGGATTTCTGTGCAGCCAATAGTATCTCCTCTACTGTAGATGGAAAAACAGACACTGGTAATAGCAGTGAGACCAAGGCACAAAGTCCTGCTGTCATTTTGGCAGGAGTCGTATAATTTGTTTTGACCCCACCACCACCATAGGTCAGAACGTGGAATCAGGGGTGCAGTCTGTTTTAGGACGTGGGCACACCACGCCACATTTATCGCTCCCAGTGCCGGATCGTGCCCTGTGAGGACTAAGCAGGTAAAATGATTAAACGCGACATGTGTTGAAAAGTTAGGCTTGTCCTTTGCTGCCGTTGTAACTGGGTAGACATTATTCCATTTCATACATTTTGGGCTTACATCTTTTGTCATTATCTCCTTTACACAATCAGGGGTAATTTGTGCGGGTACTACTCTTAAGAGGTCGGCCCCCCATACATGTTATACAGGTTTGATACAGGTTTGATTTATAATAGCTGCATTTTCCATCAACAATAACCAATTATTTCTTACCGCCTCCCGTTTGGGAACTCCCCGTTGCAGAAATGAATTCTCTGGTCATCTCAGATTTTAATTTTACTATGGCGGATCCGGGTGTTTCCATCTCTGACGACCTTCTTACCGTCTCCATAGACATGGTTCTCCACCTGCCCATGGACTTAAGAAAAACGTCAGACAAAGATCCACAAGTTAATTTGTCAGTCTGAATTATGATTTGTAATGCCCCCACCGTATGGGTTAATTTTATCGAAGGCCTGATGGGTTTTTTTCGCACGCGTGTGTCATCCAAGCTTGCCAATCTAGACCAGTTTCTGCAACAAGGTTTCCCCAATCTGTTTTAGGACTGTTATGTACCACACATATTCTATAAAATCCATGTGTATCCTTTGAAATGGATATGTAGCTTTTGTAGCTTGACATAAGGGGAATCGCCCGTGTTTTTGCCATATATCTGCTTATAGATTGAATATATAACCTCCCCCTTTTTTGAGGCATGAAATTTACCATGACTCAAAATGGCAGCCCTCCCAGAAAAGTCTTTTGTTTTTGTTTAGTCCCCCAGTTTCCCAAAATTTCCCATTGCAGAAATCAAAAATTTCATTTGGCGAAATTCTTTTCTTTTTTGTTTCTGTCCTACTCTGCCACCGCCGTCCTCGAAAGGCTTAACAGCGATTTCAGAAATATTCCACCTTGATATTAGAATATTGATATATCTTGGTGGCTAGCCAATTGAAACACAAAAGACAGACACTCATCCACGCTCGCACTCATAATCAAGGAATTTAGAGTGCTCCCCCAATCCTCAAGATTGAAAGCCTGAAGAAACTAGATAATTAATGTATTAGATTCACATGCCACATATCTAAAAATAGAAATTTGTTCAATTGCCACCGCCCCTTACCCCAGTCAGTCAGCATGTAGACTGCCATGCGAGTGGCTGTGATTAACTATTCGCCAATAATGCAATAACGGAAAAGTTGTGACACATTGAAACACACACAAACCCCCTTTTTGTATTTTAACCGTTTGTAAAACTTTATCTCCATGTTCTGGATTAAGTTACACCCCCTTTCAATGTTAACGAATTTTGCCCATTCTAGTCAACCCATCTACTTAAAGCATTTCTCCAAGGTTGATATTTTATAATTTGGAGATGTTATTTTTAAAACATAGACATTATTTCATCACTTGTTTCCCACCATGAAAGGCCCCACCTGAATTTAGATTTTTTTGTAGATATTCCCCTTTATCTAAGCTTGTTATTGCCCATCGTTATCACCGTAACATTCAGGTGTATTAACCCCATAATTGCAATGCAGTAAGTTTTGGCTAAATTCTTAATTTGTATGCCCCTAAAGTAATAGACAGTAATAACGTCCCAATAGTCATCAATATGACCTATACCAAAGCATTTTCCCCCTGTCAAACAGGGAACGCCTTTTGTCCACTGAAAGACGCTCCATGTTTCTTCTAGGGAAACTATGCCTATCCTTAACCAATTATCTTATCTACCCCAGCCAGGTTCAATTTACCTAACAATTTGGATGAATGCCATGAAATTTCTCATGCCATTTCTGCATTGTTAAATTCATGTCTGATTCCTTTAACAACCAAATAACTCTTAGTACCTAAAACATAATTTGTAAATCACCACATACTATGTTTACTTAAGATAAGAGCCATTTCTTATAGCTCCCTTTTACCACAAGAAAAATCTACAATAATTAAATTAGAGAAATCCACCTTTCACTAGGCATTTCCTAATTACAATTTTCAATGCTTAATAAAGGACCCACAAATTGTAACCAATATGCCATAATATTGTAAAAAAATCCATTCATTTTTCTTTAACCAGCCAACCATTCAAAAACAGTAATAATATCGTTTTATCCTCCAAAACTAGCTCTCTTCAATTAAGAGCCCTTTGAACTTCACAAAAAATAAAATAAAATAATAATAATAGTATTATTCCCAATTCCAAAGCTTTCCCCAAATCAATCTTTGCCAAACAGATTTTCTATCACCTCGAAAGACATTGACCTTCATGCTCGCTGCAGAAGCAGCATCCTTATCTTTTGTTTACAAATTCCAAAATGCTCTCTTTTCTTTGTGCCCAATGCTTTGCCTCCTGGGCCTCCTGTGAGCAATTATTTTTTAGAGAAGACTAAATTAATAAACTAAATTAATTACTCTCCCGATATCCAACTATATCATCATATCATCATAGTTTGCCAAGACCCCATAATCACAATATGCTGCAAGCACAACTATAACGTAGCAAAACCCATTTCTGCCCTCAAGTTTGCTTCAGCACCCCCAAGGCCAATTATTTTAATATTCAGCCGCACCAAAACAGAGCGTTCCCCCCACAATCAAAGCATTATTCGGCAAGTTTAGAGTCTGACCAAAACGCAGTTTTGGCAACCCCGCTAAACATTTAATTTGCTGTTTTGTATTTCTGTTAACCAAAATATTCCCGCTAGCAGACGGGAACGAAACCAGGATAAGCCACAATAAGCCATTTCATTCCAGTACATTGACAGTACATTTAGTTACTATTAACAAGTATGCCTAGCACTTTGAAATAACAATTTTAATTGCCATTTTACAACTTTCAGCATCACACAAAAAAATCCAATTGAATTCATTCCCAAAGAATGTGATCTCTGGTTTAAAATTAGCTCAACATCCTCATGTTCAAAATCCTCATTCAAATCATTTTGAGAAGGCCTGCCTTGTTTTTAGAGACATTTTTGTCCAGGCAATCAAGCGATATATGTAATATAAATAAGTATAATTTGAATGAGCATGCAACACATTTGAATGAGCATGCAACACATTTTTTAGCTGCTCCTGATAAATGCTGCCCACCGCGTGGTCTTCAGCGAGGCCGCTGTTGGCCTTAAAACAAGCCGTCATCCTGATTTGATATCCTGCAAAAGGCTCACCATCCCTCTGCTTAGCTCTGCTGATCACGGTATAATTAACTTTTGTTTTAAACTTCCCCGTAACCCGATCAATCAGTTCATGCACTCTCAAATTCAATTTACGACCGTCATGACACAACGGGCCACCATCAGCTTTTGGATTCGAACATCCAAATTTAGTAGGAGCCTGCTCCTTGCCCACATTAGTATTAGCAACTTCGATCATGGGATATTGTTCAATAAACACATCACTCATTGGCGGCGCCCCGGGCTGGGGAGATAGCGTTTTCTCCCCATGTCCCCCACGGGCCCTCCCGACCTGGTCATAACAACAACACACTTCTTCCCCACCGGGCCAGTCTCCCCGTCCTCTTTTCTGTGGAATAACACAGCCTCTGT
Source organism: Stigmatopora argus (assembly GCF_051989625.1). Taxonomy (NCBI): domain Eukaryota; kingdom Metazoa; phylum Chordata; class Actinopteri; order Syngnathiformes; family Syngnathidae; genus Stigmatopora; species Stigmatopora argus. The sequence goes on from NC_135403.1 coordinate 1,069,571, forward strand.
GTTTCCAGTCCCACCGTTATCAACTGATTTAACCCATGTATCATAAACCAATAATAGGTATCATTATATCCCTCCTGCTCCATTTTGTTAAGATTTCCCCCATGCTTAGCACGTATTTTATCCTGCAGTATCAATATCTTATGCATATTAAGCTGGCCAGCAAATCCATATTTATTTATCCATAAGTTTAGGTGTTTAACCCTTGTAGCGCTTTGATTTTCAACAATCCAATCTTTACACGGCAGACGTCAATAGCCGCTTTACTGTTTGCACCACCCATTTTTGGAGTGGATTTGTGTGTATCCCCGTAGTACCTTTTTTTCTTTTTAGGTTTTTTTAACAACTACACACACATCCAAACACCGTCGACGTTTATAGAACACGTGTCCACCTGCTAGTGACTAGTATTCGCAGGGTTTTAAAATCGCTATCCCCAGGATGCGAGCCTTACTTCTCAAAATAAGGCCTTCGCGTGTGATGCCCTTCGCGCATTTTGGATCCCGTCAACAATATGCAGCCATCACACGCGGACTCGGCAGAAATGTCGAAAGATGCTTACCCAGAGGATAGTCGTCAACCGATTAGAAAACAGGCGCTGCTGAGAAATAGTCCAGTCTGGAAAAGGGATTCTCGCCGTGCACGGTCACTCCAGATATTAAACTGCAGCGTCTGGATTCCTTATCGATGTGTTGACCCCGGCTACTCGAAGGACCAAATGTTGGAATAATGATTCAAACCTTTTAAATCATTATTAGTAATATTTAATTAAAAAAGGAAAAACATCTTTCAACAAATTCTGCTTACAACTTCGAAGGAGATGCCTTGTGACGCCGTCTCAGTCCACAGTGCATTCTGACGAGCGGCATACTCTTCGGTCCATTTAGCGGCACATAACCAAAACATTCAACTGTTTTGAACAATTGTATAAGCTCAACCGAATAACATCATGAAGGTTATAAAAACACTGTCATAACAATCTGTTTTTATCGGAACACCTGCGTAAGAATTTGCACAATAAGCAAAACAACGGCATTATTATTTGCACCAGTAAGCATAATAATTTCATTATTAGGTAAACAAAGCAAAGCAGTTTAATGTAAACAAAGCAGTATTTTCAAATCAGCTGGAGTCTTCGTCATAACATTTGGTAGAAGTGTCCGTAACGCCTTCGCCCTTGAAGAGTCGACTGTGCAGGAAAAAAGTCCATCTTCCCATGACTTGATTTATAGCATTACTACTTATTGAAAAATGTTTACAACACATATAGAATATTCCATAATAATTCTATCACATACCGTTCCATTCCAGGAATGATACACCATCACTCGTTCTCCTTTCACTCCATTCCTTCTGTCATCCTGCACCATCAACATATAATAATAATAATCGGACATAGGCCATGTCGTCATTACCACAACACAAAAAGCCTACTTGTCATCACACGCAGAAACTGCGTGTGACGAAATTGATGGTGCTTCTCCATAAGCTACGTTTAATCGGCAAAAGACCTAAATAAGTGTAAGTTACGGACTTGTAATTTGTCATTCCGCTGTTGTGGATACAGGTCGCTTACCTCTCGATTACCACACACTGTCTGCCACTTACCTTCCTTCAAGTCAGCTAGTAGGAGGCAGATCACCAACCAAACATCTATTCATATGCCGCAGAAGGGAATGTGTGTATGTTAGCGCGAGTTTAGATGTCTGATGGATGTGGGGAAAAAACTGTCCTTAAGCCTATTTGTCCGAGCTTTGTGGGACCTATAGCGTCTGCCAGAGGGCAGCAGCTGGAACAGATTGTGACCAGGGTGGTAAGGGTCCCCTATGATGTGCTTGGCTCTGCTGAGGTAACGCGGGCTGGCAATGTCTTCAAGTGAGGGCAGAGAGCAGCCGACAATCCTCTGGGCAGTGTTAATCACTTTCTGCATGGCCTTTTTGTCTGCCGCCGTGCTTCCAGCGTACCACACTGTGATGCCGTACGCCAGGATGCTCTCTACAGTGGTTCTATAGAAGGTTCTCAGAAGATTGGAGCCCAAGTTGTTCTTCCTGAGCACCCTGAGGAAATGGAGTCGTGTCTGAGCCTTCTTCACCACTGCCGTGGTGTTTGTAGACCATGAGAGCTTGTCCGTGACGTGGACCCCCAGGAACTTAAAGGACTGGACCCTGTCTACACATACTCCATTTATGAGGAGTGGGGCCAGATCTGTGCCGTGTTTGCGAAAGTCCAAGATTATTTCTTTAGTTTTCGTGGTGTTCAGTGTGAGATTGTTCACCGAGCACCACGAAGACAAATTGTTGACCTCATCTCTGTAAGCCGACTCATCCCCTCCTGAGATGAGTCCGACCACAGTGGTGTCGTCAGCAAATTTGATGATGGCGTTAGACTGGTGGGTGGGTGCACAGTCGTAGGTGTACAGGGAGTACAGAAGAGGACTCAGTACACAGCCTTGAGGGGAGCCAGTGCTTAGTGTAATGGAGGAAGAGAGGTGGGGACCAAGTCTAACAGTCTGTGGGCGGTTGGTCAAGAAGTCCTTTATCCAGCAGCAGATTGAAGAGGATAGTCCAAGGTGGGAGAGTTTGTCAGTCAGAATGTCCGGTTTTATGGTATTGAAGGCTGAGCTGTAGTCAATGAAGAGCATCCTCACGTAGTTCCCAGGGTGTTCCAGATGGCTCAGTGCTGTATGAAGAGCAATGGCAATAGCATCATCAGTGGACCTGTTTGCCCTATAAGCAAACTGGTGAGGGTCAATTGAGGGAGAGATTGTATTCCTGATATGGCGGGCTACCAACTTTTCAAAGCACTTCATGATCACAGGCGTGAGGGCAACAGGCCTATAATCATTCATGCTGCCAATGGTTGGCTTTTTGGGGACAGGGATGATGGTGGCAGATTTCAGACAATATGGAATGATGGATAGTTGCAGGGAACAATTGAAAATATTTGTGAAGACTCCAGCCAGCTGGTCAGCACAGGCTTTGAGCACCTTCCCAGGTACTCCGTCAAAGCACAAGCCAGCACGCAAAATAGTCAATAACGTTAAACATTTGCATCGTCGTCGTCTTTGTTCAGACACTTTCGAGTCCGACTTTGATCCAATTCTTGCCATCGTCACATTCCCTCTCTTGACCTGCCCGCCCGGGCGGTCAACCTTTAAGCTCACCATTGGCAGGCACAAAGTCTGGGGCCGGGCGCAACTGTGAGTAATGGTACCACTTTTGTCCTTTAGTTTCTGTTGGAATAATGATTCAAACCTTTTAAATCATTATTAGTAATATTTAATTAAAAAAGGAAAAACATCTTTCAACAAATTCTGCTTACAACTTCGAAGGAGATGCCTTGTGACGTCGTCTCAGTCCCCAGTGCATTCTGAATTGCAGTAACTGAATCATTGTATTTAATCGCGACATTCGAAAAACATGGTTATGTAATCAGTACAATAACACTCTCGCTGGTTAGAAAAACAACAGTGTGAGGAATGCTTTCAAGGTAAACAAAGCAGTATTATAATGTAAGCAAAGCCGTATTTTCAAATCTGCTGGTGGAGTCTCGTCATAACATTTGGTAGAAGTGTCCGTAACGCCGTGACCTCTTTTTCTTTGCCCTTGAGGAGTAGAATGTGGAGGAAAAAGTCCATCTTCCCATGACTTGATTTATAACCTTACTACTTATTGAAAAATGCTTACAACACATATAGAATATTCCATAATAATTCTAACAGTTTCCAATTAAACTCTTTACTTTTAAAATGCATATTAATCAAGTCCCAATTCATTCAATAATGTGTATCGCGTTGCATAGTAAACTCAGTTGTCTGAAATTCCAAATATCCCAGTGTAGTAGTCTTTTTATCAAATGTAACATTCCATTGTCTTTGGAGTTTGCCAATCATCTCCTATAAAACTTTCTTAATCAATCTTTTCCAACATTCAGGCATAAAATTAAAATCTAGTTACATTTCTATCCATTGTAGTTTATTTTCTCTCTAATTGTTTACTTTAAAAATCTGTAAGAAGATCTAGTCTCAATTGTTTACTTTAACTATCTGTAAGAAGGTTTGGTCTCAATTGAAACGCTTTCACTCCTTTTTTTATGGAGACAGTAAAACCCATATAAAAATTCCTTATGACTTACAGCATTGCTCCTCCAGCGATAATCTTTCCAATCAATATTGGAGTACTTGCCATTACGTCTGATTACGTCAAAAGTTTATCTTACCTGTCTCCTCAAACGTTTCAACTGAGAGAACCTTCTTACAGTGCACCAGGTGGATCTTGCACGGACACTCTTATCCTGGGTTGCTCATGCGTGCTCTCCATGATTCCTGTTAAGAAACACCATCTGCCAACCCAAAATTAATGCGTTTCTTTAAAGTTTTTTCTTTTATGCAGACATATGATTAGCCTCATCCTCCAGTTCCAATCGTGTAGTGAACAATGGCATCTGGTACATTCCACCAAATTGGATTTCCATATTTTTCCGGAAAGAAATATGGAAACTTCAGTCAATGTTTCTATTAACACAATTTGGATGCCATTATCACTATAATACTCTGGAATTTCATATCATGCACTGTCTTTGTTTTTCCCAGTGCTCCCAAATTTCGCATAGCAGATTTGTTTCTCCACTTCAAATTTCACATTTGGAGAACTGCTGCTGCATTTTCATTAAAAATTTCCTTGGACGAAATATTTTCCATAATTTGTCGTTGCCATCCGTGAAACGGCTTATTGGCAAATTCCGAAATCGATTCCAATTTGCTAAATCATTTTCCACCTTGATATCTAATTGATTAATTATATCTCGGTGGTCGGCCAATCAAAAACACAAAAAGACAAACAAACAACCATTCACGCTCACACTCATTTTCAGACATCAGTGGTCTGCAAATTTTTTCTATCACTGGTGAAGAGCGCCATCCCACGTCTGGGCTTCTTGGCAGCTTACCTCCACTTTGCTGTCCTATCAGCCTAATCATTCTCAAAAGAAATAGGTTAACGTCATTTGGTTGACATCAACTGTTCGATGCTAATGCAATCCGAGATATTCTCATAGTCATTCATTCTTACGACTCACGCTAAAGCATATTTCATCTGCTGATGGGCAAAACAAGATACATATCCCGTGCACTGAATATGTATGATTCTTCAATCCATCTCAGAGAAATCATGCCTATCCTAAATTAATTATTCTATCTAAACTTGCCAGGTATAATTTACCTAATAATTTGGATCAATGTCATTTCTGCATTGTCTTCATGTTTGATATCATTAATAATTTGGATGATTCCTAATACTTTAGTCTAAATCGCAAATCCCTCTCTATTTGCTGAAATAGCTAAATTGCACTTGTTGAATTGCTGTTCTGCTCCAATCTTGTGTTTATTTAATATAAGAACCATTTTTGTAGCTCACTCTTACCACAATTAAAATTTAGAGAAACTAACCTTCCACTTAGCCATTTCCTAATTATAAAGTTCCGTGTCTAATAGAGGACCCATAATTTGTCACTAATATATCCCAATACTGTCAACTATCTCTCTATCTCTCCCTGTTTGCGCAGAGGGAGGGGGCCTTGGGCTGGGCTGGTGGGGGCTCTCTCTTTCTCCCCTGGCTCTAGGTGATAAAAAGCAGTTATGGGCGACCCCCCTCTTTTTGTTATCTTTGGGTGAGGGGTGTCCGCATCTGTGAAGGGGTGCTGGTCGTGATCACTGGACCGAGCCGGCGAGCCTCATGACCAGGAGACAGAGCCAAAGCATTCTTTCAACTGCCAGGGTGTTCCAAGAACCTTCTGAAAACAGTAAAACAACGTACAATGAAAATCATCCATAGGTGAATGGTAAGGCCGGAGCGAGTCAATGACTGATTTCCACCGGTGATATACGGACAAGTTCCCCCAGTGGCCGAAGTTTCAGGCTCAAGACGTGACCTATAGATTGTCCCCCACTGTCCACATGTTCATGTTGGTTGTGAACACGGAATCCTTGCACCATTTGGTAAAGTCACTGTGAGGCCATCCAGTCCACATAAGATGGTAGCTCCAATAGACATCAACAAGTCTCTTCCCATCAAATTCATAGGAGCCTCTCGTGCACCTCTATTCAGAGTGTGGAGGCTCTCATGGACCGTAATAATCATCTCCGCCCTGGTAATATTGTCCAGGTGACTGGGCCGGCTGCTGTGGGCCGCCATGGTCCGCCAGTGCCTCGTCCTCCTCCGCGCGTAGGCCGCTGTTGCTGTAATGGGCCATACTGCTGTGCTTGGGTTGCCGTGGGAACGGTTGTTGCGGTTGCTGCTGTTGACTGGGACAATCATGTGCCCCGTGTCTAATACCGCCACCCTTGTTGGCCTTGTCCTGAGTACCCTCTTCCCCGGCCACCAGAGAAAACCACGCCCATGACCACAGTGTCCACCACTTAACCGACCAGCTCGGGCCCCACCATAGCTTGGAACATCTGGACGGATTGCTCTATCTTTTCCTGTTTAGAATTTTTCTTTGACCTTCTCGTCATCAATAAATAGGTTCTGGAAGACCCTCGACAATAGCTGCTCCAATCATTCGTACCTGATGTCTCATGTCAAGCGCGCAGCTCTGTCCACTGATCCAGGCCAAAAGCCTCCCCTGCCATGAACTTTCTACCCTCACCAGAGGGGGGGGGGGGTTATTTAGTTCCACATCTCTAAGAAGGATCATATATCACGCCTCCTCCCTGAGGGCAAAGGGGAAAGGTACCTCCTCTCCCTGCACCAGACCATGCCCCCAACCACTCATTCTCTCATTTCAACCTTTTTTTTTTTTAAATTCTGCCCTAGCTGTGACCTCAGGCTCCTTTTTCCTTTTTTTTCTTTCTTTTTTCTCAATGCGACGGACAAACGCTTTTGACCCGTACAATGTAAATTTCCTTTCAACGTACAAAATTGTTTCTCCAACTCATATTTAATTTAGCTTGTCTTTGAAAATCTGTGCTTCTACATCTTCACATTCTCATCAATTAATTCCATTCCATTCTCATTCAGCATCTTTTTCTTTTCTTCCTTTCAAAACGCACACACGAGCACACGCACACATACACACACCATTCTCTCCCAGGCCCTCTCTCAACATTCCTTTTCCTTCTTAACTTTCTTACTTTCTATTCCACTAATCTTAACTTTCTTACTTTCTATTCCACTAATTACTCTTTTCTTCCTGCTTACCAAAATATTTTCTATAAACTCATCAATTAATTCCATTCTCCTTCAGCTCACTTACAAAAATCCTTTCTATTCACTTACAAAACTCTTTTCTTCATGCTTTACCAAAATCTTTTCTATTCACAATTCCCTTTCTATGTTGCCATTGCCAGCCCGCGTTACCTCAGCAGAGCCAAGAACATCATAGGGGACCCTTACCACCCTGGTCACAATCTGTTCCAGCTGCTGCCCTCTGGCAGACGCTATAGGTCCCACAAAGCTCGGACAAATAGGCTTAAGGACAGTTTTTTCCCCACATCCATCAGACATCTAAACTCGCGCTAACATACCACACATTCCCTTCTGCGGCATATGAATAGATGGTTGGTTGGTGATCTGCCTCCTGCTGGCTGACTTGAAGGAAGGTAAGTGGCAGACAGCAAGGTAAGTGTGCGCGGTAATCGAGAGGTAAGCGACCTGTATCCACAACAGCGGAATGACAAATTACAAGTCCGTAACTTACACTTATTTAGGTCTTTTGCCGATTAAACGTAGCTTATGGAGAAGCACCATCAATTTCGTCACACGCAGTTTCTGCGTGTGATGACAAGTAGGCTTTTTGTGTTGTGGTAATGACGACATGGCCTATGTCCGATTATTATTATGTTCAAACCTTCCTCACACCTTCCACATCCTTCAAATTGGGACAGAAAACATGCCTCTCAACCCATCGCGGCAGACAAAGGCAACCCCCACATTACGCATCCGCACATACACACACATCCTCTCAAAACGCACGCACGCACGCACACACACACCAACTCTCCGATCTCCATTCTGCATTCCATTCGTCTGCTGAGACAACCTGAGAGGAACCTGAAACCACTATCAGACTTCCTATCATCGCCATCTTGAAATCCACCCGTGCGTGTCCCAAACACTTTTTACGCAGAACAATTTTAGTTTTAATTTTAGTTTTCACACACACCGCTTCCACACTGATACGTAAATCCCAGATTTTAAACCGTATCGAACCACGAGTAGTTCCACATTATTGTAGTAGGTAAAATCCCAGATTTTATACCCTACTGTCCATCCTTTTTTTAAGCCACAAATGGACTACTCTACGTAAGTAAATCCCAGATTTTATACCCTACTAATGGAACTACTCTTAGTAGGTAAATCCCAGATTTTATACCCTACTAATATCCACACTTACACTTTTAAGCCACTAATGGACTACTCTACGTAGGTAAATCCCAGATTTTATACCCTACTGTCCACCCTTACATTTAAAGACGTTCCGGTCCTCCTTCCTCTTATAATTTAGCGTTGTCAATGTGCAGAATTTGAAAAGGAATCTGCTTACCTTGTTTCACTGTGCACCCAAGAGGAAAGACGGTCGGACGCGTGTGGCTCCTTTATCAGGTCGTCACCTGGTGTGGACGTGGGTCCCAGACCCGAGTCCCAGACTCTTGTGGCTCTTGCTACCTCAATCGCATCATAGTTGGGGATCACCAGAATTGTTGGGGTAATTTTCTATAATTATATTAAAGTTAAGTTATGGCATCTCCAAACATTTGAGTCCAACCCCCACATCCTGTCCAGTGACCTTCGCATACACTCAACATTCCACAGGAATGCAGGGAGATCTAATGAACTCTCTTTAAGCTGTAAACTATTATTCCTTCAAGCTCCGTATATTTCCCGAGTTTGAGCACTTTAAAAATCGGTGGGGGTTCCCCTCGAGCCTATCCGAGAATAGTGCACCGTGAGCAGACTGGGTTGGACGACGCCCCGCTGAATTTCTGGAGCTCCAGAAATGTTTCACATTTGAGCCCCACACACATTGGAGGGGGTTTTTCACCGAGCACAGTGCTCTGTAGGCGGACAGGGGTGACACATGCCCCGCTGGAATCCTGAGCACCATATTTCTTTCTAAGTGTGAGCACCACATACATCGGCGGGGTTTTTCCCCCGAGCATATCCGAAAAAACGTCTATATACGTCCATTCGCCAAAACGTCTCAAAATGCTCTCAAATTCGGTCAAATCCAGCCGAAAACAGCGTTTAATGATTAAATACAAATACTAGTATTTGTATATACAATACTAGTATTGTATTTTATACTAGTATTTTATTTAAAAGAAGACAAAGGAAATTCACATACAGACGCTCCCCTACTTACGAACGAGTTAGGTTCCGAGCGATTGTTCATAAGTTGAATTTGTTTGTAAGTTGATTCAGTGCTATATTTTGTTTTATAATTTATGTTTAAGGTCTATATAAGTATATTGAAGGTTTATATAAGTGCATTTGTATGTTTAAAGCTTGCATAAATAACACACATTGGTTTGTACTGAAAAAAACATTTAATAAAATGGAGAGAATACATACAGTACTGTATACATACATTAGAGAAAGAGATATTTACTAGAAACTGGCCGAAAGAAGCGATCTAACGACGATTGCACAGTTTTCTTCTTTTTTTCATCATAAATGATGCGGTAGCACTGTATGGCATCATTCAATTGATTTGCAAACTTTGTGCAAGGTTCAATATTTGGGTCCTGCTGCTCGATCTTTCTGTTGTATGCCCGTGAAACGCTCACCACTCTCACCCGCATCAAGCTTCGTTATTATTGCCACTTGTTTCAAATGAAATGGCTTGCATCTTCCTTGCAACTCCCTCAATAGAAGCATTTCACTTTTTACCAACCATATTCAATAATGGATGCACGAGATATTTAATGATACAAATGAAAAAGGTTCTTTGCCCACTGGAGATACGTTCACGCACTTCCGCATTGCAACGAAGAAGGTAGATGCTGGGTGAGCTGAGCCCTCACAGCGCCAGGCGTCGGTATTAGCGGCGGAAAGAAGTACTACTCGGAAAAAAATACAAAATTGGACTTACGAACATTTTTTGACTTAAACGCAATTTGCCGACATGTTCGTATGTACCGTTGTTCGTAAGTTGAATGTTCGTAAGTAGGGGAGCGCCGGTATTCCCATAGGTATCGTGTATGGTAATCGAGAGGTAAGCGACCTGTATCCACAACAGCGGAATGACAAATTACAAGTCCGTAACTTACACTTATTTAGGTCTTTTGCCGATTAAACGTAGCTTATGGAGAAGCACCATCAATTTCGTCACACGCAGTTTCTGCGTGTGATGACAAGTAGGCTTTTGTGTTGTGGTAATGACGACATGGCCTATGTCCGATTATTATTATTATACAGACTAGATATCCGATGCACATTGTGAGGCAATGGAGCTAGACGTCGTCGCTTGTCGGCCATTTTAAGAACAGGGACATTCGCCAAACGGCTCAAAATGCTCTCAAAATCGGTCAAATCCAGCCAAAAACAGCGTTTAATGATTAAATACAAATACTAGTATTTGTATATACAATACTAGTATTTGTATTTAATCATTAAATGCATTTTGAGCCGTTTGGCGGATGGTCGTATATAGACGTTTTTTCGGATACGCTCGGGGAAAAAACCTGCCGATGTATGTGGTTCACACTTAGAAAAAAATATGGTGCTCAGGATTCCAGCGGGGCATGTGTCACCCCTGTCCCCCTACAGAGCACTGTGCTCGGTGAAAAACCCCCTCCAATGTGTGTGGGGCTCAAATTTGAAAAAATTCTGGAGCTCCAGAAATTCAGCGGGGCGTCGTCCAACCCAGTCCGCTCACGGTGCACTATTCTCGGATAGGCTCGGGGGGAACCCCCGCCGATTTTTAAAGTGCTCAAACTCGGGAAATATATGGAGCTCGATAATGAAACTCAGCATGTGTCATTAAAATCCGCCAACGAAGCACTGTTCCCGGGGAGAAACCCCTCCGATGACTGTAGGGATATGATTTACCTACTCGGCGGGCCGGATTAAAAATCCTAACAGGCCGTATATGGCCCGCGGGCCGAGGTTGAAAACATTGTACACACACGATCCGGGGGCGGGGCGAGCGCGCGAATCCCGTTTCGGCGAAACCTCCGTCCGGCCGAACCTCCGTTCGGTAGAACGTCCATTCGGCCACCTGTCCGTCTGTCAAACGTAGTATGATAGTTTTCATTAAGACTTAATATCTATCACTTGGAATGATGCCAAATGAATAACTTACTTGAATTGGACCATTTTACACTATGTACATTGTAGATTTGTGTCTCTGACACTTCTTTTGTTTGCAGGGGACATATTCAGTTTTTATGGTCCAAATGTGCTTTATAGGCGCTGAAAAGCACGTTTTGGCCGAGTATGATAGTTTTCATTAAAACTTAATTTCTATCAATTGGAATGATGCCAAATGAATAACTTACTTGAATTGGACCATTTTACACAATGTACATTTTAGATTTGTGTCTCTGACACTTCTTTTGTTTGCAGGGGACATATTCAGTTTTTATGGTCCAAATGTGCTTTATAGGTGCTGAAAAGCACGTTTTGGCCGAGTATGATAGTTTTCATTAAAACTTAATTTCTATCAATTGGAATGATGCCAAATGAATAACTTACTTGAATTGGACCATTTTACACAATGTACATTTTAGATTTGTGTCTCTGACACTTCTTTTGTTTGCAGGGGACATATTCAGTTTTTATGGCCCAAATGTGCTTTTCAGGCGCTGAAAGGCACGTTTTGGCCGAGTATGATAGTTTTCATTAAAACTTAATTTCTATAACTTGGAATGATGCCAAATGAATAACTTACTTGAATTGGACCATTTTACACTATGTACATTGTAGATATGTGTCTCTGACAGTTATTTTGTTTGCAGGGGACATATTCAGTTTTTATGGCCAAAATGTGCTTTTCAGGGTCTGAAAAGCTACTTCGGCTGATTGATGACAACAATAACCAACTAGGACTGCAAATTGACTCATGCCTCACTAGTACAATATTCCAATTGGAGTCTTAACTGATATTGGTCTGGTTTAGAGAATTCAAGGGCCTGCCGAAGCCCGAGTTTGATTCAGGGAACGCTCTCCAACACTCTCTATATGAGCCAATTTGGCTCATGTGGGTGACAGGACTCAAACTTGACTGCAAAACTACTCATGGCTTACAAGTTAACAGTTTTCACACTGCCTGCCAGCTGATTTACACTGGGTTTTTAAAGTCCACTGTGCTGCCAAAGCTCGGGGTTGAACCAGGGACCTTTTGATCTTCAGTCTAACGCTCTCCCAACTGAAATACTTCAGCTGAGTAATAACAATAAGAACCAACTAGGACTGCAAATTGACTCATGGCTTACTAGTAAACAGTTTTCATACTGACTGCCAGCTGATTTAGGCTGGGTTTGCAAAGTCTAATGCACTGCTAAAACCTGGGGTTAAACCTGGGACCTTTAGATCTTCAGTCTAACGCTGTCCAACTGAGCTACTTCGGCTGAGTAATAATAACAATACCCAACTAGGAGTGCAAATTGACTCATGGCTTACTAGTACAATATTCCAATTGGAGCAATAACTGATATTGGTCTGGTTTAGAGAGTTCATGGGACTGCCGAAGCCCGAGTTTGATTCAGGGAACGCTCTCCAACACTCTCTATCTGAGCCAATTCGGGTCATGTAGGTGACAAGAATCAAACTTGACTGCAAAACAAGTCATGGCTTACAAGGAAACCGTTTTCAAACTGACTGCCAACTGATTTAGGCTGGGTTTGCAAAGTCCAATGTGCTGCCAAAGCCCGGGGTTGAACCAGGGATCTTTAGAACTTCAATCTAGCACTTCCCAACTGAACTATTCCAGCTGATTGATAACAACAACAACCAACTTGGACTGCAAATTGACTCATGGTTTACTAGTACAATATTACAATTGGAGCATTAACTGATATTGGTTTGGTTTAGGGAGTCCATCGGACTGGCGAAGCCCGAGGTTGATTCAGGGAACGCTCTCCAACGCTCTCTATCTGAGCCAATTCGGCTCATGTTGGGGACAAGAATCAAACTTGACTGCAAAACAACTCATGGCTTACAAGAAAACAGATTTTAAACTGACTGCCAGCTGAACTAGGCTGGGTTTGCAAAGTCCAAAGTGCTGTCAAAAGCCAGGTTTGAACAAGGGACCTTTAGATCTTGAGTCTAACATGCTCCCAACTGAGCCACTTCAGCTAATTGATATGAACAACAACCAACTTGGACTGCAAATTGACTCATGGCTTACTAGTACAATATTCCAATTGGAGCATTAACTGATATTGGTTTGGTTTAGAGCAGGGGTAGGGAACCTATGGCTCGGGAGCCATATGTGGCTCTTTCCATGGGTGCGTATGGATCTCCACTAACCTGTGAGGTAAAATATGGAAATCACTGGTGAGAGAGCGGAGTCCCGAACGCACTAATATGAGCGTCACTGTGGCGTTGACACTACCTCTACCACCACTTTAATCATAATTTTGTTTTTTATTACTCTTCTGCATGCATGATCTCATTGATACTAAGTTATTAGCAACAGCATAAAAATGTTGTCAAAAGAATTCTGAGAGTTTTTGTACTTTAAAAGTGGTGCAATGACAACATACACTTTTCATGTATTTTTACTTTTCAATTCTGAGAATGGCTCTCAAGAAATAACATTAGAAAATATGAATTGTTTATGGCTCGCTCTGTCAAAAAGGTTCCCGACCCCTGGTTTAGAGAGTCCAATGGACCGCGGAAGCCCGAGGTCGATTCAGGGAACGCTCTCCAACACTCTATCTGAGCCAATTCGGGCCATGTAGGTGAGAAGAATCAAACTTGACTGCAAAACGACTCATGGCTTACAGGTAAAAAAAAATCATACTGACTGCCAGCTGATTTTTGCGTTGGCATTTGCAAGATGGCGGCGCGCACTGACGCTGCGGCTCTAAGCTCTCCAGTTCGGTGTCGTTCGTTATCTTACAGTCGCCAGGATTTACTCACTATCCGAAGGATATGCGATACATCCGATTTCTTAACACACTCTCCGGGATCTCCGTGGCTAGCCAGCCCACCAAAAGCGCGTCGAAGGCGGCGAAGGGACAGGAAACAGAAGCGAGGATGCCGAGGGGGCCTTGCTGCTAAGCTGAAACAACAACCTCACCGAGCTCCGCTTCCCAGTATCCTTTTGACCAACGCCCGATCCATCACCCACAAAATGGATGAGTTGGAACTTCGTATTGCTACCAACAGCTTTGTTAGAAACTGTAATATTATTATCATCTCCGAAACGTGGCTACACCCGCATATCCCCGACGCGGCGGTATCGCTAGCTAGCCGAACGCTTTTTCGCAACGACCGTTCTAAAGTATCAACAGGCAAAAGCAAGGGCGGAGGACTGTGCATGTATGTCCATAATGAATGGTGTTGCGACAGTAAAATTATTGACACTCACTGTTCCCCGGATTTAGAGTTATTAGCAATACGATGTAGGCCCTATTATCTTCCAAGAGAGCTTAACGTTGTCATAGCAACGGCTATCTATATACCTCCGAATGCTAACGTTAACACGGCACTTAACCTCCTGCTAGCGGCTGTTAACAAACAACAGCTTGCTCACCCCGATGGAGTTTTTATTGTCGCTGGTGATTTCAACAAGGCGTGTTTAAAGACTGTTTTACCTAAGTTTATTCAATACGTAAATTGTAATACTAGAGGAGACAAAACTCTTGACCATGTCTATTCTAACATCAAACATGCTTATAAAGCCACTTCCCTACCTCACCTAGCTGGATCAGATCACCTCTGCCTATCTCTCACCCCCGCTTACACTCCACTCCGGAGGCAAACAACGCCACAAATAAAGACAATAAAAACTTGGCCCGACAACGCACTCTCTCAGCTGCAGGACTGCTTTTCCCGCACCAACTGGGAACTTTTTGTACACGACAACCTCCAGGACTACACGGACTCTGTTCTTTCTTACATAAAAAACTGCATCGACAACGTCACTATAGATAAACGAATACGGGTTTTTCCTAACCAAAAACCCTGGATGACCAATGAGACACAGGCACTCATCAAATGCCGAAATTCCGCCTTTAGATCAGGGGACAAGATAAAATATAGCGCTGCCAGAGCTGAGCTGAAAAGAGGCATTAAAAAGGCCAAGTCAGCATATACCAAAAAAATTGAGGAGCACTTCACAGAAAATAACCCAAAGAAGATGTGGCAAGGAATGCGACATATTACCAACTACAACAACAATACTATGTCTGTTAATGCAGATGCCTCACTAGCGGAGAATTTGAACCGTTTCTTTGCCCGCTTTGAGACTGACAAATCAGGCCCAGTCTCAACACCCCCACCACCACCCTGCAGCAATACACTGACGTTCCGGGAACAGGAAGTGAGACTGGTAATGCGGTCTGTGAACACCAGGAAGGCTGCGGGCCCTGACGGAGTACCTGGGAAGGTGCTCAAAGCCTGTGCTGACCAGCTGGCTGGAGTCTTCACAAATATTTTCAATTGTTCCCTGCAACTATCCATCATTCCATCTTGTCTGAAATCTGCCACCATCATCCCTGTCCCCAAAAAGCCAACCATTGGCAGCATGAATGATTATAGGCCTGTTGCCCTCACGCCTGTGATCATGAAGTGCTTTGAAAAGTTGGTAGCCCGCCATATCAGGAATACAATCTCTCCCTCAATTGACCCTCACCAGTTTGCTTATAGGGCAAACAGGTCCACTGATGATGCTATTGCCATTGCTCTTCATACAGCACTGAGCCATCTGGAACACCCTGGGAACTACGTGAGGATGCTCTTCATTGACTACAGCTCAGCCTTCAATACCATAAAACCGGACATTCTGACTGACAAACTCTCCCACCTTGGACTATCCTCTTCAATCTGCTGCTGGATAAAGGACTTCTTGACCAACCGACCACAGACTGTTAGACTTGGTCCCCACCTCTCTTCCTCCATTACACTAAGCACTGGCTCCCCTCAAGGCTGTGTACTGAGTCCTCTTCTGTACTCCCTGTACACCTACGACTGTGCACCCACCCACCAGTCTAACGCCATCATCAAATTCGCTGACGACACCACTGTGGTCGGACTCATCTCAGGAGGGGATGAGTCGGCTTACAGAGATGAGGTCAACAATTTGTCTTCGTGGTGCTCGGTGAACAATCTCACACTGAACACCACGAAAACTAAAGAAATAATCTTGGACTTTCGCAAACACGGCACAGATCTGGCCCCACTCCTCATAAATGGAGTATGTGTAGACAGGGTCCAGTCCTTTAAATTCCTGGGGGTCCACGTCACGGACAAGCTCTCATGGTCTACAAACACCACGGCAGTGGTGAAGAAGGCTCAGACACGACTCCATTTCCTCAGGGTACTTAGGAAGAACAACTTGGGCTCCAATCTTCTGAGAACCTTCTATAGAACCACTGTAGAGAGCATCCTGGCGTACGGCATCACAGTGTGGTACGCTGGAAGCACGGCGGCAGACAAAAAGGCCATGCAGAAAGTGATTAACACTGCCCAGAGGATTGTCGGCTGCTCTCTGCCCTCACTTGAAGACATTGCCAGCCCGCGTTACCTCAGCAGAGCCAAGCACATCATAGGGGACCCTTACCACCCTGGTCACAATCTGTTCCAGCTGCTGCCCTCTGGCAGACGCTATAGGTCCCACAAAGCTCGGACAAATAGTCTTAAGGACAGTTTTTTCCCCACATCCATCAGACATCTAAACTCGCGCTAACATACACACATTCCCTTGCGGCATATGAATAGATGTTTTGGTTGGTGATCTGCCTCCTACTAGCTGACTTGAAGGAAGGTAAGTGGCAGACAGGGTGCGGTAATCGAGAGGTAAGCGACCTGTATGTAATCGAGAGGTAAGCGACCTGTATCCACAACAGCGGAATGACAAATTCGTCGTAACTTACACTTATTTAGGTCTTTTGCCGATTAAACGTAGCTTATGGAGAAGCACCATCAATTTCGTCACACGCAGTTTCTGCGTGTGATGACAAGTAGGCTTTTTTGTGTTGTGGTAATGACGACATGGCCTATGTCCGATTATTATTATTATATTTAGGCTGGGTTCGCAAAGTCCAATGTGCTGCCAAAGCTCAGGGTTGAAACAGGGACCTTTAGATCTCCAGTTTAACACTCTCCCAAATGAGGTACTTCGGCTGATGTTGACAACAATAAGCAACTTACCGCAAATTGACTCATGGCTTACTAGTACAATATTCCAATTGGAGCATTAACTGATATCGGTGTGTTTAGAGCAGGGGTCTCAAACTCGCGGCCCGCGGGCCAACTGCGGCCCCCGTCTTAATATGAAAGATTAATGTTCGTGCGGCCCACAAGATTGATATGAATGACACTTGTTGTGTTCGGAGCTGAATGAACCAATCACGGTGAGGTATACGGCTCTGGAGGGCGGGACATTGGCCGGGCTGTCCAGTGCCTCGCTCACTCACTCATTCATTCCTCCAATCAGCTGGGCGGAGGAGAAGCCGTGAAGCCGATCACTCCGCTCGGCGCGCACACACCTCCGCTGCTCTCAGCATAGAACATAGAGCGAAAGTGCGCATGCGCCACAAACCCGCGCGACTGAACGTGAAAGATCAACCCAAGACTCATTCCAAGTGGAAAAACATATTACAGAGCCCCAGAGATGTCTCTTTCAAAGCCTGGCGTGAAGAGAAAGGTCGGTGATGAGCACAAACAGTTTCAAGAAAAGTGTGGAGTGCAATATTTCTTTGTTGAACACAGGGGGACCCGACGTGTCTCATTTGCACTGAAAAAGTTGCGGTGCACAAGGAATACAATTTGAAACGTCATTATACTACGACTCGTAGTCTACGAGACATGCTGAGGAGTACGAAAAATACCAGGGAAATGAGAGAGCCAACCAGGTTGCCAGTCTTATAACATGTCTTCTGAGGCAACAGGATTTCTTCAAGAATGCTACCAAAGACAGTAATGCAGCAGTCGAAGCTAGCTACGCAGTTTGTGAGTTGATTGCTAAAGCAGGAAAGCATTCACAGAAGGTGAATTTATCAAAAAGTGCATATTACAGGCTGCACATATTGTCTGTCCAGAAAAGAAAAGTCTGTTCAACCACATCAGCCTTTCTGCCAACACCGTGGCAGAGCGCATTTCTCACCTGTCAAGTGACATTTATGATCAACTGTGTGAGAAAGCACAATGTTTCAGTGTATATTCAGTGGCTCTTGATGAGACCACAGACATCACAGACACTGCCCAGCTCGCAACATATGTCCGTGGTGTTGATGACAATTTTGAAGTAATGGAGGAGTTGCTCACAGTAATTCCAATGCATGGCCAGACCACCGCTAAGGAAATATTTCACCAGCTGTGTGATGCCATTAAGAATGCCGGTTTTCCATCGAAGAGCTTTGTTGGAATAACAACTGACGGGGAGGAAGAATGGACTGGTAGCACTTGTTCAAAAAAACTGGAAGAGGAGGGTGTGGAGGAGGCCATAGCTCTGCACTGCATTATCTATCAGCAGGCCCTTTGCAGCAGATGCCTGAAATTTGACAATGTGATGTCTGT
Organism: Stigmatopora argus; assembly: GCF_051989625.1. NCBI lineage: Eukaryota > Metazoa > Chordata > Actinopteri > Syngnathiformes > Syngnathidae > Stigmatopora > Stigmatopora argus. The sequence goes on from NC_135403.1 coordinate 1,088,254, forward strand.
CGTTGTGAAATGCATCAACCAAATCAGATCCAGGGGCTTAAAGCACAGAAGGTTCCGTGCTTTTTTAGAGGAAATGGAGTCAGAATATGGGGATGTGCTCTACTTCACTGAGGTACGTTGGCTCAGCAGGGGAAACGTGTTGAAGAGATTTTTTGAGTTGAGAGCAGAAGTAAAAGACTTCATGGAGATAGACGGGGTTGCTGTTCCTGTGCTAAGTGATCCCAAATGGCTCATGGACTTGGCTTTTCTTGTTGATATCACACATGAGCTTAATGTACTGAACAAGAAGCTACAAGGCCAGGGGCAACTTGTCAGCCTATGACAACGTGAGAGCATTCTGCACTAAACTTGTGTTATGGAAAGCCCAGCTCTCAGACAAACCTTTGCCATTTCCCAGCATGCAAGGCTCTCGTGGATGCAGACACACCATTCAGTGGTGAGAAGTATGTTGAGGCTATTTCGAAGCTACAGGAGGAATTTGATCACAGATTTGCAGACTTCAAGACACACAAAGCCACATTTCAAATTTTTGCGGACCCCTTCTCCTTTGATGTGCAAGATGCCCCTCCTGAGCTTCAAATGGAGCTCATTGACCTGCAGTGCGACTCTGCAATCAAAGCCGACTTCAGGGAGGTGAGTGGAGAAGCAGACAAGCTTGGGCAATATTTGAGAGTTGACCCCCAGCTTCCCTGAACTTTCCCGAATGTTCAAGCGGACCATGTGCCTTTTTGGGAGCACATACTTGTGTGAGAAGCTCTTCTCCACCTTGAACTTCAATAAGTCCAAGTACAGGTCCAGACTTACTGATGAGCATCTTCAAGCTCTACCGAGGGTCTCCACTGCTTCCTCCCTCAAGCTATATGTGACTCAGCTATGTGAGAAGAAGCGCTGCCAGGTCTCTAGCAGCAAGGAGTAGGCAAGAGAAGCAGTGTTCAGAATATTTCATGTTCAATGTTCCATTCAAGTTCAGAAAGTTAAAGGTTAAAGAGCTGTTAATACAGACATTTGAAACGGAATTAAAATAATTCATTTTCTCTACTTAGCCAGCTAATGTGTATCTACTGTATGCTCATTTATTATTTTATATTTGTATTACTGATTGATTGATTTTTTATTCATCTTTAAGTTAATTTATTTAATTCATTATTTCTTGTTAAAAAATAAAGATATTTGATAACGTTGGAATGTTTTATCAGCGCTTTTCTTGTGGAAATCCTGATGCGGCCCAGTCTCACCCAGACTCGGCCTTTAGCGGCCCCCAGGTAAATTGAGTTTGAGGGATGAATAAAGTTTTCCAATCCAAAATGTTTTGTTGACTTAAAAAAAAGACCCAAAAAGTATTTTTTTCCAAAAGAGAGCTTTATTGGAACGACAAAAAAAATGACACGTTATATATTGCAGTAAATCGGTTTAAAAACATGATTCATCTTATAAAATGACAAAAGTACAAAGACATTGTACACATTTTTTTACAGAAAATTCATTGTCTTTCATACCATATTTCTACTAAAAAAGACATCCTAGATATAAAATTCAAGATGCAAAACTGCAATGTTTCAAATTTCTTAAGAATGTCTTTAACTGAAGACATTTTATTTTAAAAGTGTGGAACTATATTACAGAAAATTGAAAATTAAGAGAAAAAAATGAAAATTAAGAATACAATTATCTTTCATGCAGAAATTGATAAAGCAAGTACATTTTTTTCTGGCCACTGCTTCCCACATTTGTCATTCACATTTGTCATTAACTGCGCAGGAAAAAGTTTTTTCACCAATGTGGGTTGTCATGTGCATAAATGTTGTTTTAAGCTTTCCTTGTAAGCGAATGCTTGACCACAAACTGGGCAAGAAAATTGTTTTTCTCCAGTGTGGGTTCTTGCGTGTCTGTGTAAATCTTGCTTTTGAGAAAAGGCTTTACCGCAAACTGAACACGAAAATGGCTTTTCACCTGTGTGGGTTCTTGTGTGGGTTTTTAAGCTTCTTTTCCGTGTGAATGTTTGACCACAAACTGAGCACGAAAACGGTTTTTGTCCAGTGTGGGTTCTTGCGTGTCTTTGTAAATTTTGCTTTTGAGAAAAGGCTTTACCGCAAACTGAACACGGAAATGGCTTTTCACCAGTGTGGGTTCTTGTGTGGATTTTTAAGTGTTGATTTTGAGAATAGGCTTTACCGCAAACTGAACACGAAAATGGTTTTTCACCAGTGTGGCTTCTTATGTGGATTTTTAAGTGTTCATTTTTAGAATAGGCTTTACTGCAAACTGAACACGAAAATGGTTTTTCACCAGTGTGTGTTCTTGCATGACTAATTAAGTGTCCCTTCTGTTTGAATGTTTGACCACAAACTGAACACGAACATGGTTTTTCACCAGTGTGGGTTCTCGTGTGCCTTTTTAAGGTTCCCTTCTCTGTAAATCTTTTACCACAAACTGAACACAAAAATGGTTTGTCACATGTGTGGGTTCTTGCACGACTATTTAAGTTTCCCTTGTGTGTAAATGTTTTACCACAAACTGTACATAAGGGTTTCCCGCAAGTGTGGCTCCTCATATGTGTTTTCAAAGAAGACTTTTTCCCAAAAGTTTTCGCACACTGAGAGCATTTGCAGCCACTGGGATTTTTCTTAAGACTTTCATCGTCATGAAGCACATTGTCGCCATCTGGTGGAGGAGCGATGACATTGTCTGCTTGCATTCCTTCTGCTGAGCTGCAGTTCACAGTCTGCGCTTCTCTGTTGGCCCCGCCCAGATTATCTTCCCTCCTGAATGGCTCACCAGTTGACCCGGTGACATTTTGCTCCTCCTTTTTGATTGGAGATTGCTCTTCTCTCTTGTGCTTTTGTTGAGGGAACTCTGGCTCCTCCTCTTTAATTAGGGGCCATGATGTGGTGTTGGCAGGCTCCGCCCCTCCACTGGCCACGCCCAAAACATCTTCCCTCTTCGCGAACTCACCAAGTGACCAGGTGAAATGATCTTCCTCCCTTTTGATTGGAAGTTGCTCGTCTCCCATTTGTTGTTGAGGGAACTCCGGCTCCTCCTCTTTAATTAGGGGCCATGTTGTGGTGTTTGCAGGCTCCGCCCCTCTGCTGGCCACGCCCCGAACAGCTTCCCTCTTCACGAACTCACCAAGTGACCAGGTGAAATCATCTTCCTCCTTTTTGATTGGACGTTGCTCGTCTCCCATTTGTTGTTGAGGGAACTCTGGCTCCTCCTCTTTGATTTGGGGGAGCTCAACTTCCCCTTCAAGGTCAACAGACTCCTGCCCATCAGCACCAAGATCATTTCTGAAACCTGCAAAGACACAAAGATAAATGATTAACCATTTTCTAATTATAAAATGACTGAATTTCTTGTTCACAGAAATGAAACCAAACGGAAGAGGGCGCCATACATTCATTTCGTCAAAATACTGTAGTATTCTCGTCAACAGCAACATGAGTTGAAAACTGTTTATAGGTGCATTTTTCAAAGTATGGCACTATTGGTCAGAAAAGTTTCTTCACTGGTGATGTAGCTCCTTAAAATTAGTCAAATCTTTTTTGGAGCCTTTTCATTGTAAACATTCTCTTTTATGTTTTAGATTTTAATTTAGTTAAAATGCTTTCGCCAAAGGGAGTGTTAGGGTTATTAGTCTCACAATTACTATATATTTGCTCGCAATGAAGAACGCTTTGACTTACCTAGCTTAATAACATTAAAAAAGTCATTTTTAGGACATCTGCTTGCAACCGTGATAAACAACGGGAAGGTCGCTCCTCTCTCCAGCTGGACTTCTCAAAATTGTTTTGAGAAACATCGACTTCTGAAAGTGTGGTTCACAGCCCTCCCTCGGGAAGATCCGGCACGGGAGAAAAGAAAGGAGGAAATTAAAAAGAAATTGAGTTTTCAAAAATGCTCCGAGCTGGGTTTGTGGAGAATTGGGGCATATATCGCGTGATTGCCCAAATAACAGGGTCTCTAAAAACAAGGCCTAATCGGCATGACTAGCCGGCGTGCCTGCTCAAAATGAATTGAATGTCAAAGAAATTCAATTGGAATTTTTGTGTGATACTTGGAGCTTGTAAAACGGCAATTAAAATGGATATTCCAGGTGCTAGACGTACAAGGCGGAAAGTCTGTGACAACGGCAGGTGGTCAAGATACCGCCGTTTTGGAAACAGTTCCGTTTTGGATAAGAGATCCGAATGGAGAAACGTGTAAAAAGTTTTCAAAAATGCTGCGTGCTGGGTTTGTGGAGAATTGGGGCATATATCGCGTGATTGCCCAAATAACAGGGTCTCTAAAAACAAGGCCGAATCGGCATGACTAGCCGGCGTGCCTGCTCAAAATGAACTGAATGGGGACTTTGAATATGGTTAAACCAGGGATCACATTTTTCATCAAAGGAATTCAATTGGAATTTTTGTGTGATACTGGAGCTTGTAAAACGGCAATTAAAATGGATATTCCAGGTGCTAGGCGTACAAGGCGGAAAGTCTTTGTGATAACGGCAGGTGGTCAAGATACCGCCATTTTGGAAACAGTTCTGTTTTGGATAAGAGATCCGAATGGAGAAACGTGTAAAACGTCTGTGTTAGTAGTACCTGAATATACTGTCATTTTACTGGAATGAGATGGCCTATTGCAGCTTGGCCTGGCTTTGATCCCGTCCGCTAGTGGGAACATGGTGGTTAAAAGATGAATAGAGATTCAAAACGGCCAATTAAGTGTTTTGCAGAGTTGCCAACCTGCGTTTTTTTATTATACTCTAGACTTGCCAAATAATGCGTCGACTGCGGGGGGGGAGCGCTCTGTTTACTGCGGCTGCTGATTTGATTGGGACGCGGGAAAGTTTTGAAAACATGCTAAAGGACTGAGGGGCCTGATAAGGCCTATGAGAAAAAAAATAGCACTGGCCACTCCGGTCGACTTTGTAAATGCAACTTGTGTGCCCAGACCGCACAAGTGACTAAAATTTTTGGACCCCTTCCGTGAAGACATTACATCAATTGGCCCTTGGGGTTGCTGAAGCAAACTTGTGTCCAAAAATAATGGTTTATGCTAAGAAATAGTTATGCTTGCAGCATATTTTGTGATTATGGGGTCTCAGCAAAATATTGTGATATGGTTGGATATCGGATGAGGAATTAATTTATCTTATTAAGGACTAATGGTTGTTGTTGGATTTATTATGGGATGTTTCTATATGTTTTGTAAGCATTTTTAATAAGTAATAAGGATATGATGATATTATAGATGTACAGACGCTCCCCTACTTACGAACATTCAACTTACGAACAACGGTACATACGAACATGTCTGCAAATTGCATTTAAGTCGAAAAATGTTCGTAAGTCCAATTTTGTATTTCGCGCCTTTTTCAGAGTATTGCTTCGTTCCGCCGCTAATACCGACGCCTGGCGCTGTGGGAGCGCAGCTCACCCAGCATCTACCTTCCTCTGCCCAGTTCGTTGCAGTGCGTAAGTTGCGTAAGTGCGTAAGTTGCGTAAGTGCGTGACGTATTTTGAACGTATCTCCAGTGCGCAAAGAACCTTTTTCATTTTTATCATAAAATATCTTGTGCATCCATTACATTGAATATGGTTGGTGAAAAGAGAAAGGCTTCTAGTGAGGATGGTAATGCAAGGAAGAGGCAAGCCATTTCATTTGAAACAAAAGTGGCAATAATAAAGAAGCTTGATGGGGGCGAGAAAATGGTGAGCGTTGCACGGGCGTACTATTTGAATCGTTCGACCGTCAGTACCATTTATAAACAGAGAGATCGTATAATGGCACACGTGAAAAGTGCAGTGCCGATGCAATCGAAGATTATTAGCAAAAGAAGAGGGAAAATCATAGAAGAGGTGGAGAAACTTCTCATCATTTGGCTCGAGTATCAACAGCAGCGGCGTATTCCTCTGAGCCTTATGCTCATTCAGGAGAACGCCAAATCTCTTTGAGGATGTCAAGGCTAAGGCTGGGGAAAGCGCTGCCGAAGAAACGTTTTCTGCCAGCAACGGGTGGTTTTTCCGTTTCAAAAAGAGGGCTAATCTCCACCATGTGTCCGTGTCCGGAGAGGCAGCATCCGCGGACAAAGAGGCTGCCGAGCGATTCCCCCAAGTGTTAAAGGAGATCATTGAGGAGGGTGGCTATTCGGCTAAGCAGATCTTCAATGTCGACGAAACTAGTCTTTTTTTGAAGAAAATGCCAGAGAAGACCTACATTAGCCGTGAGGAGAAGACTATGCCCGGATATAAAACGGCTAAAGATCGCCTAACCTTAATGCTTGGGGCGAATGCTGAAGGGAGCTACAAGCTGAAGCCGCTGCTAGTTTACCGGGCAGCTAACCCTCGAGCCCTGAAGAACGTGACGAAAAGCTCTCTCCCCATTATCTGGATGTCAAACAAGAAGGCATGGGCGACACTCGCTGTATTTGAACACTGGTTCTTCCACCATTTCATCCCAGCAGTGAAGTTGTATTGCCAGGAAGATGGAATTCCATTTAAGATCCTGCTGGTGCTGGACAATGCCCCTGGCCACCCCCCGCACTTGGATGATTTTTATCCTGATGTTAAAGTTGTGTACCTGCCGCCAAATACAACTTCACTTCTGCAGCCGATGGACCAGGGCGTTATCGCCAATTTCAAGAAATATTACACCCGACGGACGTACAGGATGGCCTTGAAAGCAGTGGATTCTGACCCTGAGATGACCTTACGGAGCTACTGGAAGTCCTTAACATCCTTAACTGCATAAAAAAGATTGATGCATCATGGCGTGAGGTTACCGAGGTCAACCTCAACGCTGTGTGGAGGCCTCTATGCCCTCAGCTCGTCAACGACTCCCGTGGCTTTGATCAGGAGGGCATCAATAAAGAAATTCTTAGCACTCTTGTCGGCCTAAAGTGACAAACTTGAGCTTGACCTGCAGGAGGAGGATTTCGAGGAATTGCTTGAGTCCCATGAGAAGGAATTGAGTAACAAAGACCTCATGGAGTTGGAGGCTCAGCAACGTGCCGAGGAGGATGAAGAAACGCCTGTCCCCATGAGGAAATTCGACACGGAACTCTTGGCCGAGGGGTTTTCGCTCATAGATCAATCCATCGCACTCTTCGAGCGGCAAGACCCAAACATTGAACGTTGCACAAAGGTGGCAAATCAAATTAATGATGCCATACAGTGCTACCGCATCATTTATGATGAAAAAAAGAAGAAAACTGTGCAATTGTCATTAGATCGCTTCTTTCGGCCAGTTTATAATCCATAAATCTCTCTCTCCCTCTCTATAAAGTACTGTACATATTCTCTCCATTTTATTAAATGTTTTTTTCAGTACAAACCAATGCGTGTTACTTATACAATCCTTAAACATACAAATTCTTACGCAGGTGTTTTGGTTTCAATCTAATAATGGCAATTGTTTTGAATCAGATTACAATGAAATGTTTTCAGTTATGTGCGACTAAATACAGAGAAGAGGGGACTGCACGTCAGAAATACTCAGGAACGAAGGCGCGTTATGAGTGTGGCTCCTTGCAAGTTGTAACCAGATATGTGAAAGATGTCTTCCAATTTTAATTAAATATTACTAATAATGATTTAAGGGTATTAATCATTATTCCAACAGTTGTCTTCTCTAAAATGCATTATTCACAGCTAAAAAGCGACATTTCAAACATGATACCTCGCTGGGGAGGCATTTGTAAACAAAGCAAAACAAGGAATTTGTGAAAGTTAAGATGTGTGTGCGAGGGGAGGAATGCTGCTTTTGCAGCGAGTCTAAAGGTCACAGTTAGCGGCTAAGAGCGTGCTTCCGTTAAGCGTTTCATAATAAGAGCAAAACATGGTCTGCAGGAAATGCAGGGTTCTGCGATTACTTTCGCATTTATGTTCCAGATTTTAAAGAAAAATGTCTCTCGAGGTGATAGACAATCTGTTTGGTAAAAGATTGGGTTGTTTGGCTTCGAAATTAGTAATAGAGCAAGATAGCCATTTTTTACCAATTTGTTGATTTCAAAGGGCTCCTAATTAAAGAAAAATAGATTTTGGAAGATAAAAGATTATTAATACCGTTTTTGAATGGTTAGTTTGTTCAAAATAGTTTAACATTAGAGTTTAGCTAGTTAGTGAAAAAGGGATGAGAAAATTTACAATATTGCCTCACTAGCGGAGGAACTGAACCATTTCTTTGCCCGCTTTGAGACTGACAAATCAGACCCAGTCTCAACACCCCCACCACTACCCTGCAGCAATACACTGAAGTTCCAGGAACAGGAAGTGAGACTGGAAATGCGGTCTGTGAATACCAGGAAGGCTGCTGGCGCTGATGGAGGACCTGGGAAGGTGCTCAAAGCCTGTGCTGACCAGCTGGCTGGAGTCTTCACAAAAATCTTCAATTGCTCCCCTGCAACAATCCATCATTCCAACCATTGACAGCAAGAATGATTATAGGCCTGTTGCTCTCACGCCTATGATCATGAAGTGCTTTGAAAAGTTGTTAGCCCGCCATATCAGGAATACAATCTCCCTCAGTTGACCCTCACCAGTTTGCGTATAGAGCTAACAGGTCCACTGAGGATGCTATCACCATTGCTCTACATACAGCACTGAGCCATCTGGAACACCCTGGGAACTACGTGAGGATGCTCTTCATTGACTACAGCTCAGCCTTCAATACCATAAAACCGGACATTCTGACTGACAAACTCTCCCACCTTGGACTATCCTCTTCAATCTGCTGCTGGATAAAGGACTTCTTGACCAACCGCCCACAGACTGTTAGACTTGGTCCCCACCTTTCTTCCTCCATTACACTGAGCACTGGCTCCCCTCAAGGCTGTGTACTGAGTCCTTTTCTGTACTCCCTGTACACTTATGACTGTACACCAACCCACCAGTCTAACTACATCATCAAATTTGCTGATGACACCACTGTGGTCGGACTCATCTCAGAAGGGGATGAGTCGGCTTACAGAGATGAGGTCAACAAACTGTCTTTGTGGTGCACGATGAACAACCTCACACTGAACAACACAAAAACTAAAGAAATAATCCTGGACTTCCGCAAACAGAGCACAGATCTGGCCCCACTCCTCATAAATGGAGTTCGTGTAGACAGGGTCCAGTCCTTTAAATTCCTGGGGGTCCACATCACGGACAAGCTCTCCTGGTCCACAAACACCACGGCAGTAGTGAAGAAGGCCCAGAAACGACTCCATTTCCTGAGGGTACTAAGGAGGAACAACTTGGACACTAAGCTTCTGGTAACTTTCTATAAAGCCTCTGTGGACAGTATCCTGGCATACGGCATCACAGTGTGGTACGCTGGAAGCACGGCAGCAGACAAAAAGGCCATGCAGAGAGTGATTAACACTGCCCAGAGGATCGTCGGCTGCTCTCTGCCCTCACTGGAAGATATTGCCAGCCCTCGTTACCTCAGCAGAGCTGGGAACATTGTTGGGGACCCGTACCACCCTGGTCACAACCTGTTCCAGCTGCTGCCCTCTGGCAGGCGCTACCGGTCTCACAAAGTACGGACAAAGAGGCTTAAGGACAGCTTTTTTTTCCCACAGCCATCAGGACTCTGAATTTGCAGTAGCATGACACACAATCCCTTCTGAGGTAATAACTTTGGGGTGAGGAAACATGAAGGACGTTGGGCGGTGATCTGCCTCCTGCTGGCTGACTGAAGGTAAGTAAGAAGACAGTGGGAGGTAAGTGATCCATTTTATTCTTTGTTGGCATCGGTGAGGCAAACCTTTTCGCAGTCGCCGGGATTTGGTTGCGCTCGGGAGGTGATGCGATGTATCCTTCACGGCAGAGTGCCAGCGAGTCTGAAACTATCACTTGGTTGGGCTTTTGCCTGGGAAAGCGCACTTTGTGGAGAAGCACTACCAATTTTGTCATACGCAGCTGAGTATGGTGACAATTAGGCTTTTGTCTAGTCAATGATGATAAGCCTATGTCTGATTTTATTTTATTTATATTATGGCATATTGGGGACAATTTGTGGGTCCTTTATTAAACATTGAAATTTGTAATTAGGAAATGCCTAGTAGAAGGTTGGTTTCTCTAATTTAATTATTGTTGCTCTTGGCTTAAGTAAACATCGTATGGGGTGATTTGTGAATTAGATCTTAAGTATTAAGAATTATTTGGTTGTTAATGATATCAAACATGAAAATAAGAATGCAGAAATGGCATTCATCCAATTTATTAGGTAAATTGTACCTAGCTGGTTTAGATGAAATAATTGATTTAGGATAGGCATAATTTCCCTAGGACTGAAGGGCATAGAGTGTTGTCAGTGCACGGACAACATTCCCTGTTTCGTCCTGAGCGGGGGAAATATGCTTTGGCGTGGGTCATATTGATGACTATTAGGATATTACGGATTGCATAAGCATTGAATAAGTGATAACAACCAAATGACGTTGCTTCCTATTGCTTTAAGGCAGGGGTGTCAAACCGGTCCTCAAAGGGCCGCAGTGGGTTCAGGTTTTCATTCCAACTTAACAAGAGGATACCTTTTGCAAGTGTAATCAGTTAAAGTCAGGTGTTACTTATTTTGGAAGACACATGATTGGTTAAAATGTCGGCACTGGATCGGTTGGAACAAAGACCAGGACCCACTGCGGCCCTCGGCGGAATCGGTTTGAGACCCATGCTTTAAGCGCATACAAATTAAAAGAACTTTATCTTAAAACTTACAGCATTGCAATTATGGGGTTAATGCACCTAAATGTTACAGAGATAACGATTGGCAAGAACAAGTTTAGATAAGTGGGAAACGGACAATTCTTCCAAGCTCCAAAATCTGGCTAAGAAACAGATTGTTTGTCGCTTTGGGTTTGACAAAATGCGTTGGCGCATGAGTTCTGGAATATTTGGGGAATGTGAATCCCATATCTAAAACAAATTCGACGGGAATTTGGTAATAGGCTCTATTTGGCACTGGATGCCCAAAATCTCGTGGGGCCTTTCATGGTATGAAACAAGTGCTGGAATTATGGTCAAGAAATAGCACTTCCAAATTATAATATCAACCTCTGAGTAATGCTTGAAGTAGATGGGTTGTCTAAGAATAAATAGAATGGGCAAAACTCGAACGGAATACGAGATACATAGACGGCTACCAAAACAAACTTTAGAGGTGAAACTATTGCCACCTCAATTCTGCGTACAAACAGCTAAACTGGTAGGATTAACGGGGGGTATAACTCAATGCAAAACATGGAGGTAAAATTTTACAAACGGTTAATATACTTGTGTGGGTGTGTGTGTGTGTTTAAATGTGTCACAACTTTTCCGTTATTGCATTATTGGGAAACAGATAGTTAATCACAGCCACTCGCATGGCAGTCGCTCATGCTGACTGACTAGGGCGACGAACGACGGCAAACGAACTTCCAAAACAAATTTCTATTTGTAGATGTGTGGCATGTGAATATAATACATTAATTACCTAGTTCCTTCTGGAATGATTATTGCTGATAGGGCAGCAAAAGGGGGTGAACTACCAAGAAGCCCCACGGGGGATGGTGGTTTAGACCTGTGATTAAAATTTACGGGGCACTGATTTACTCCCACAAACCAAAAATATGGATGCTAGACTGGTTGAACACTCTAAATTCCCCTGATTTGAGTGTGAGCTTGAATGATTGTCTGTCTTTTTGTGTTTTTGATTGGCTGGTCACCAAGATATAATCTATCAATCAAATATCAAGGTGGAAAAGAATTTGGAAATTTTATTTCTGAAATCGCCAATAAGCCTTTCGGGGATGGCGGCGGCAGATTAGGACAAAAAACAAAATGAAAAAATAATTTCGCCGAATGAATTTGTTGACGTAATGCAGCAGTACTCCACATGTGGAATTTAAGGTGGACAAACAAATAATCTGCTCTGCGAAAGGTGAAATTTGGGAATATTGAGGAAAAAACTGAAAAAAAACAAATTGGTACATCATCTTACTTGGGTGAGCTGCATTTAACAAAGCTGTCTTGAGTCATGGCAAGTCCTATGTCTGGACAGGGGGGATGGTGGTACGGTGCCACTACACAATTTATAGGGTTAAATTGGTGGCAGAGCATGCTTAACCTGTGCTCGGCATATCAGTGCACGATTTGAAATCCAAAGAACCATTGATTTATAGTGATAATGGCACCCAAATTGTGTTGACAAAATAAGGGGTTGGATGGACGGCAAGATACGTTTTTTTCATGAATTTCATTCATCGACGTCAAAATAAATTTTGTTTGACATTTTATGTTTATAAATTCTCTATTTTGAAATAAATAACCGTATCAGCATTCGCTTGCGTCCTGACGTCACAGCGCACGCATGGCCGCCATTTCTGCCGTGATGTCATCGTGTCACGGCGCTGTCAAATTCCTTTTTTTGGAAGTCGTGTTTTATGCGCATATAAGACGTACCCTCGATTCAGTAATCATTTTGTTGTCCGACAGAAGAGGCTTATGTGCGAATAAATACGATAATCTAATCCAATATGGAAAATTTCCAAGACCTCATTCTTCATCTTTATTGCTGTCATTGTTTTGGGGGAAATTAAACTCCCACTTCGCTCCTCCACGCCGTCCAGCCGTCAATTACCGGTCCAGAGAGCTCTTTTTCGGATAAGAGCAACGGCGTCAGCCCAGTGCCCGGAGGTAAATCAAAACTCAATTTCTACTCTGCTTGTCCACAGTGTTCAGGGTGTCCCCCCGCTTATGGCCCGGAGTAACAAATAACTAGTGGTTATAATGTTTAAAAATAAAATGAGGCATTATTGTTTACAACGGGGACTTCGTGGATAGGGGAGAGCGAGGGAGAGAGTCACTTGATGGATGCGCTCGTAACAGAACTGGTGGTTATGTTTAATAATAAAATGAGGCATAATTTTATACAACGGGGAGTTCGTGGATGGGGGAAAGAGAGCGACTCTTGACGGATGCGCTCGTAATGTAACAAACTTTACTAAATGTCAACGTAAGCGTTTAAGGTAAGAACCGTTTCGTGCGTAGTGTTTAGAGACGAGCACATTTAACGCACACGCTCAAATGGGAATGTGTTTGTGTTGTCGAGCGAGTTTGTGCGGTTTTATTTTCTTTAATAAAGAATGTGAATTTCCTTTGTCTTCTTTTTAATAAAAAATTTAATAAAATGATTTTATTTATTGCCTTTTATTTAAAAAATGGAGCGCTCAACGTAGGAACCGTTTAACGTAGGAACCGTTTTGTGCGTAGTGTTTAGAGACGAGCACATTTAGTACTTGCACACGCCCAAATGTTAATGTGTTTGTGTTGTTGAGCGAGTTTTTGGCGTTTTATTTTCTTTAATAAAGAATATGTGAATTTCCTTTGTCTTCTTTAATAGTGGTTAAGGTTAGGCGAACTGTCTGGCGACGAAGTGTCCGGCAACAAATTGTCCGGCGACGAAGCATCCGTTCGACGAAGCGTCCGGGGACGAAGCGTCCGGCGACGAAGTGTCCGTCGAGGAAATGTCCGGGTACCGGATTGACGAGTCAGCTCAGTCACCTGTACACTACTCATGTTTTTCGATTATTTCGTGCTTAATATCGATTGTCATCATACACCTTTTCTTTGGACTACACTTCATTGCTTCCTTTGGTACTCAGACGTTTCATCAAAAGACGTTTGGTCCCCGGACATTTGGTCCCCGGACGTTTGGTCGACCGGACGTTTGGCAGAACAGACGTTTGGCAGAACGGACGTTTGGCAGAACGGACGTTTGGCAGAACGGACGTTTGGCAGAACGGACGTTTGGCAGAACGGACGTTTGGCAGAACGGACGTTTGGTCGCCAGGTTCGCTCGCTGTCAAATTATGACAGAGAGTTTACTATTGAAACCAGCTCTCAAAATTATAATCATGAGTGATCTACATCCGGGTTACCACGGGCGATCTACATTTTTGGACCGTAAGTAGCACTGTTTAATGAAAATGACCCAGACATTTTGTCACCCAATGTTAAAATCTATCAATTGCATGCTAATTGGGTGAACATATTTGTTAATATCTTTACGAGCGACGACGACCGGGGACGATCGAAACGGCCGCGCGCGCGCCTGGGCTCGCTAAAAGTTTAAACTGAGTAAACTGATCAAAATGACTCTACACTGGGGAAAACTTCTTAGAACGAGTTATAATAATCGGACATAGGCCCTGTCGTCATCATCAACAACAAAAGCCTACTTGTCATCACAACCAGAAACTGCGTATGAAGAAATTGGTGGTGCTTCTCCATAAGCTGCGTTTACTCGGCAAAAGACCTAAATAAGTGATAGTTACGGACTTGTAATTTGGCATTCTGCTGTTATGGATACAGGTCACTTACCTCTCACTGTCTTTCACTTACCTTCAGTCAGCTAGTAGGAGGCAGATCACCCAAACATCTTTTCATATTACCTCAGAAGGGAATGTGTGTTGTGTTACCGCAAATTTAGAGTTCTGATGGATGTGGGGAAAAAACTGTCCTTAAGCCTATTTATCCGTACTTTGTGGGACCTATAGCGTCTGCCAGAGGGCAGCAGCTGGAACAGAGTGTGACCAGGGTGGTAAGGGTCCCCTATGATGTTCCTGGCTCTGCTGAGGTAACGAGGGCTGGCAATGTCTTCCAGTGAGGGCAAAGAGCAGCCGACAATCCTATGGGCAGTGTTAATCACTTTCTGCATGGCCTTTTTGTCTGCCGCCATGCTTCCAGCGTACCACACTGTGATGCAGTATGCCAGGATGCTCTCTACAGTGGTTCTATAGAAGGTTATCAGAAGCTTGGTGCCCAAGTTGTTCTTCCTAAGTACCCTGAGGAAATGGAGTCGTTGAATCTCGATTTATTGGCAAAAAGTATGCACTGGTTTTGTGACGGTACGTTCGATAGTGCGCCTGACAACCATCAACTATATACCATCCATGCTCTCTTTGGAGAAAATCATTCGGTTCCGCTTGTATATTGTATTACAAAATCAAAAACTCAAGGAATATATGATACTATATTTTCTAAGATTAAAGAGGGTCGTGTTATGGAGTCTCGTTCAATAACTATCGACTTTGAAAAGGCTGCAATAAGTAGTATAGAAAATAATTCTCCAAACTCACACATCTGGATGCTTTTTCAATTTCAGTCAATGCCTTTGGAGAAAAATTCAGGCATGTGGCCTACAAATTTGGTACAATGACCCAATGAACGCTTCCCTCATAAAAAAAATTACAGCCCTGGCGTTCGTCCCAAAGGAGGATGTCATAGAAGCATTTAATGAATTAATGGCTTCAGTAGACGAGGAAACAGATGAAGTCCTAGCAGAATTTCTCCTTTACTAGGAGACTACTTGGCTAGGTGCTGTTTTAAGGGGAAGTCGACACCGTCCAGATTTTGCTATCCCCTTATGGAATGTGAGAGAAAAGACCTTGCTGGGAATACCACGCACAAATAATTCAGTTGAAGGTTGGCACTGTGCATTTCAACGTAGAATGTTAGTCGTCCATCCAAATTTATGTCGTCTTATAAACAAACTCAAATTATAGCAAAATGACTGGGAAATAACAATACAACAGGCACCATGCGGTATTATGCCCAGAGACACCAAAAAGACATACGAAGCTGTTAATGAGCAGTTGAAAAAGCTCTCAGAGGACTATGAAAACCTGGATCGATTTGCAAACAAAGTACAGTACCTACAAGCCATTGCGTATAATTTGTAAGTTTTACTGTTTTAATAAAAACTCCCATCTGTGAATTCCCTTTGTACATAATTTGTAAGTTTGTATTTGTAATTTTTGTACAGAATTTGTAAGTTTTACTGCTAGAATTTGTAAGTTTTACTTTAATAAAAACACCATCTGTGAATTTGCTTTGTCTTCTTTTTAATAAAATAATTTTACTTATTGCCTTTTATTTTAATGTCAAAATTCCGGGCTAAAAGTATACTAAGACTTTTATTTGTTTGATAAACATGACCATCTAAGGTATTTCAACATTGCAAGTTCTCCCAGAGAGAATGAAGGTTCATTGGACGCCTACCGCCGTCAATGGCAGCAGCCGATGTGTTAAATGAGTGCTCTTATTGATATTTTGATATTTCAACATTGCTGCATTGCAAGTTCTCCCAGAGAGAATGAAGGTTCATCGGACGTTTATCGCCGTCAATGGCAGCAGCCGATGTGTTAAATGAGTGCTCTTATTGGAGCAATTTACTCCACTACAAAGATTAACCATTTTCCAATTAAAACTAATGAATATATTGTTCACAGTAATGAAACTTAACTGAAGTATTTTTGTCAACAGCCAAATGAGTTTAAACCAGTTTTTGGTGTGTATTTTAAAAAGTAAAGGATGACCGGTCAGTAAAGTATCTTCACAGGTGATAGAAATTTGCCGAAATCTATTTTTTTTAGCCTTTTAATTGTAAACATTCTCGATTTTTTTTAATTTTAATTTAGTTACAATTCTTTAAATAAACCTCCCCTTTAGTTAAAGAATTGTAACTAAAATAAAATAAAAAAAATCAAGAATGTTTACAACATTAAAAAAGGCATGATTTTTTAAATCAGTAGCTAGTCCATTATAATTTGGGGATTAATTACATTGAAATATGAGTGGAAAAAGAGAAACAAAATGTATTTTTTGAAATTAATATTTTAGAAAAATATGTTTGGATTAAAAAAAGGGGGAAAAATATTTTTAGAGTTAAATGTTTTTTTAAAGAAAGTAGTAGAAGTAATTCCTTTTTGTTTTTTCATAAAGAGAAAAATATTATATGAATTAATGTAAAAAGTTGTTTAAATCACTTATTACAGTTTTTGATTTTTAAACTAGATATTTTATCAGAACCAAACTAAAAAACAAAATATTATATTTTTTTGTTTAAAAATGTTTGTCTACTATTTTTTTCTAGAAAAAGAGGGAAAATATTTAATACTATATTTATTTATAATCTGCATTTGAATTTTAGCATTAAATATGAAGTATTTTCACGGGCTCAACAGGGAGTTGTGGCGGGCCAAATTTGGTTTTTATACGCTCCTCTCGTTGTTGTTTTATGCATGTGCATCTTCATTTTTTGCATTTTCAATTGAGTGCATAAAAGTGTTATGTCACCCAGGCATGCAGCCAGAAATGTAGGTTTAGTACTAGGAATGACTCTTCAATGCCACTGGGGGGCGCGCCCGAGAGTGGTTACATTTAAATACAGTGGTACCTCGAGATACGAGCTTAATGCGTTCTGGGACTGAGCTCGTATTTCGATTTACCCGCAACTCAAATAAACGTTTCCGATAGAAATGAACTAAAAACAAATTAATTTGTTCCAACCCTCTGAAAAAACACCCAAAACAGGAAATTGGATTGGAAAAACATTTTTATTTGTTCTAATTCACCATCTATTAACAAAGTAACAAATAAATAGTGGTTTAATAGTACTAAAATGTGTTTAATAGTACTAGAATTAGACGGATTTCGCGGAGGGGAGAGAGAGAGAGGGATAGAGACGGGGGGACATTTTATCACGTTTAATTTTGTTTTACATTTTTATACCCTTCTTCTCCCGGGTTGGCTCTATTTGCCCCGCCTCCACCCTGATTTTCAGATGCAACCTATCGAGGGTTGTTTGCGTTTGTCTTCCTCTCAAAATATTCTGAAAATGAAGCACACAAATGTCCCCACAAAAGGATAACGCACGACCACTTGCCAACTTGCCCGGGAAGTAGTACTCCTCTCGTATTAGCGAACAAGCTCCGTCATTGGCACTGACTAACGGGAAAAAATAAACACTGAAAAAAATGCAACACCCCACCCAGTGCTTGTACAGACATTACACGAGGGAGTTGCGACCAGAAAGACAGTTCCCATGTTCTTATGAGCAGCCTCTCGCCTCCGCTACATGCTCATATATCAAAATTTGTCTCGTATCTCAAAATAAATATTTGTTCGAAATTTTGCTCGTATGTCGGGGCATTACTGTACATATAAATAATCTTTTTAAAAGTTTTTCTTCGAATGGAGCTTGTGCGAATTCATGAGTGTACATACGCTAAGGTAGTGTCATGTCAATAGAATATCTTTAAACTTTAAAGTTTAAAGGAATATATGGAAGTGAAAAGTGAACCCACCTTCTAGTCTATGAAGAATAACTTTCTCGTGCATTATTTTGCAAACTGTCGAGTGCTGGTAAGGTGAATGCTCCTGTTTGACGACAAAAAGTTCCTCCTGGAGCTTTACCGGTTTTGCTTTTGCGGCCATTTCCACGCGTGATTTCTGATGGGGGCGCCTTTGATAGCTGCTAGCTAGGCTAAGCTAAAGTAAACGCAAAGCGTAAACGAGCAATTTGATGACTTGTTCTTTTGATAGCTGCCAGCTAGGCTAAGCTAAAGTAGGGCGCAAAGCATAAACGAGCTATTTGATGACTTGTTCTTTTGATAGCTGCTAGCTAAGCTAAAGTAGAGCGCAAAGCTTCAAGAGTTCTTCGACGGTTTCCATGTGTTCCTTTCACCGATGCTATCCGGGCTGGGCTAAAATAGGGCGCAAAGCATAAACGAGTTCTGAGACGACTAGGAGACTAGTTTCTTTCCCCGATGCTAGCTAGGCTAAGCTAAAGTAAGGCTCAAAGCTTTATAGACGATTTGAAGATAGAGATGTAATGCTCGAGCCTTCCTGCTCGATTCCGATTCGAGTAAATGGAGCAGAGGCGTGTCGAAAGAGTGCGACCGATATTAGCCATTAAATCCCCGGGATTTGCAAGTGTTACGTATTCAAATTTTTACTTTCACTCTTCTATAACACTTTGACTTGACTTCCACCGATCATGTATGTTATATATTGTATATTGTTTGTTTTATAACTCTAATTATGTAGTATCTCTTGTTCCTTGAGAGGAAATGACGATGATCGCGCATGCGCAGTAGCGATTAGTCGCAATCCGAAAGCGGTCCCAATCGGGGGTCACGGCCTTTATTTTATGCTTTTTTATCCTCGGCCTTGAGAATATCTACGTTTAATGTACATTTTGGCCATTGAAATGTGGCGGACATTTGAGGGCATGCCCAGAACCCATCGTTTGGGAGGACGTTGAAACTTCGCGACTTGTTTAGCTTAGCCTAGCCTAAGTTAGCCGCTAATAAAGAGGAGAAACAAGGCATTTGGAATCAACTCGTCGCCAAAATAAGCAATCATTAAACCCCAAAATGTCAGGTGAGTTGACGTTTAACTTACATGTCTCGAAAATAAATTAAAAGGTCTACAGATACAGGGCTGATGTAAGGATAGTGCTATACTATTGTATTTTTATTATTTTAGTTTATTAACTTTGAATTTCCTCGTTTTGAATTGTTCTGTAGAATATGCGATTTTTGTGTGCTGCAATAAACAGCCAGGCTGGTGTCTTCCAATTATAAATTATTTTATTTTCTCATGTGGACAGTAAAAGGTTCAATCTTGATTCCAAGACAATTGACTGATTCAAACAAAATCATGAAAACAAAAAAAAATAGGAAAGTTTAAACAACTAAAACGCACCGGGCTGGGCTCTTCCCGGTAGTTAAAAAAACCCTCTACGCAAAGTAAGTAATAAAAATAAATTGTTGATAATTATACAAGTTGGAGCAGTTTGCGCTATTTTAGACAATAGATTAAATTCCTTCTAAATACATTCTTAACTAAATAACTAATAGCTCTTTAACTGTACCGTATTTTAACACCTATAGGGTGCACTTAAAAGTCTAAAATTTTCTCTAAAATGTTCGAGGCGCCCAATCGGTCGGTGCATCTTGTTTGTACACGAAATTCAATTTTTGTATGGCCCTGACTGCTTGAGTGACTGGTTTTATTTCTTGCCGGCACGCTACTTATTGCGAACAACCCAGCGGACGTTCACCCTAAAATTAGCCTCCCTGCGCATTCCAAGCATTGGGGTAAATCCATTTAAAACATACCAGGGGAATGGCAATGCATATTACTTGTGTGGTTGCAGCGCTTTTATCCCTCAAAAACACTCTTAACACTCTCAATACTCAAAGAAACAGCATAATAGAGATATACAGAGGAAATGCCTGACGTGAATGACAACACAATGAGGGTCTGAATGCTTGGAAAATGGACTGAAGCCATGGATCGAACACAATGTAACAGCTTTGCTAATGGTTGGCTAACGAATTGCTAATGGATGGCCAATATTGTAGTTCGGGCAGGCAGTGTTGCACGAGTTACGTGACATTTTGGAATGAATTGTCGATGCCGATATAACAGCGAGGAGAATCGAAGGTTTGGGAGTGATGCATGTCGTGAGTTACAATGGATTGTGGATGACTGGGCTCAAGTGTCGGCCAGGACTGTTCGAGCGTTCACCAAAGCTGGAATCAAGTTCCCGGAATACACAACTCTGACTGACAGTGGAGCCTATCATATTAAATGCCAAACTCTTTACATCAGAGTGTACCTTTGACCTCAATAAAGCATTATTAGGGGAGTCATCACAGCCTTTGTTGACTGGTGTTGGCAAAACCACCTCTACATCAACACCAGTAAGACAAAGGAAATGGTCATTGATTTTTGGAGGAATCCTCAACAGACCACTCAGGTGAACATCCAGGGTACAGACAATGAAATTGTGGAGAATTTTAAGTACCTGGGTGTTAACCTCAACAACAAACTAGACTGGTCCAGAAACATAGATGCCCTGTATAAAAGGGGCCAGGACCGCCTCTACCTACTGAGGAGTCTACGGTCCTTTGGAGTGTGCAGGACACTGCTGAGGACTTTTTACGACACTGTGGTGGCATCTACAGTGTTTTATGCAGTGGTCTGTTGGGGATGCGGGAGCACGGGCAGGGACAGGAACAGGCTGAATAAGCTGGTCAGGAGGGTCAGCTCTGTTCTGGGCTGTCCTTTGGAATCTGTGGAGGAAGTAGGAGAGCAGAGGATGCTGAGCAGGATGATGTCCATCATGGACAGCACTTCCCACCCCCTGCATGAGTCTGGGGAGTCCCCCCTAAGCTCTTTTAGCAATAGACTGCGGCACCCTCATTGCAGGAAGGAGCGCTTCCGCAGATCCTTCCTCCCATCAGCTGTCAGGCTCTTTAACCAAAAAATGGCTGAATGTTAAGACCTACCGTATGCATGCATGTACATCTGTGTATGTATGTATGTATGTATATATATGTGCTTATATATATGTATGTGTATGTATGTATATATAAATATATATGTATATATGTATATATATATACATACACATATATATATGTATATATGTATATATATGTATGTATATATATGTATGCATATATGTATATATGTATGTATTTATATATTTATTTATATATGTATGTGTATATATATATATGTATATGTATATGTATATGTATATGTATATGTATATGTATATGTATATATATATATATATATATATATATATATATATATGTGTGTATATATGTGTATATATATGTATATACAGTGGCGGGCGGTGCATTTTCTGGTAGCGCCTTCAAAGTATCAATCCAACCCTCAAAAACTATTTTATGGCTATAAAACCTCTACTGCAGCTACAGCTGCGACACAAACAATAATCAATTAATGCACAAAAATGGGGTAAAATCCACTTCCTAGCAGCATTTCATGATTAAATACAAATACTGGAGCTTTTCAGACATTAAAACCAGGCCAGGGGGTGATTTTCCCGGGAAAAGACAGCGATGAACGTCAATGGCGTACGGGCAAACATTGCCCGAAAATGGGGTAAAATCCAGCCGAAAACAGCATTTAT